>NW_026067927.1:17764193-17920922 GCF_014885135.2 Alexandromys fortis
GGGGAGGAGGCAGAAATCTTTTTTTTTTTTCAATAAAAAAATTATATTTAAAAAAAAAAGTCACAGAAGCAAACAAGAGAAAAAGGAATTCAATGGAAGCCAAAGAGAGAAGGAAATGAAAGCTGAGCGCCAGGTTTTTGGTTCTAAGTATGCAAGCAAAAGCTTTGTGTCTGGCATCCTGAAAACAATTTCATGCCGGAAACCAGACACTATGGTCGGGTCGCCCTCCACTCCATCGCTATGTCTAACCTGAGCCTCAAATTAAGTCAGGATTCCAGGCATAGCTGGCATATTTGGGTTTGTCTGGGTAAGCTAAATGGTCAAATAATGTTAACCAAATTCCTACAGAGAGTTTGAGAGGGGCTAGGAAAGGGAAGGGGAGAGTTGATGCCTTCATTATGGGGGTCAAAAAGCTAATGGATGTGGTGGTAGTGGAGGAGTTCAGGACATGATAGGGAGGACGGCTGGACTGGGAATACATGATGAGGGGCTGCACAGGGTGGGAGCACTAAATATTCTCTTAAAGGGCCAGATGGCAAACACGCTGAGCTCTGCGATCAAGAGGTAAAACCAGATATTCTACGGATAGTTAAGAAACCATTTAAAATGTAGAAACCATTCTTAGCCCGCAGAGTCTATTTTAAAAACAGACTGGCTTGGGCTCTCATTAGCTGATACCTGGGAGAGAATACAGTCCTGGGCTAAGAGCAAAGAGGTCTGGAAGGGCTGGGGAGACGGCTAGGGGCTGGACTGATAAGATGCTTGGTCAAGGGCTTGCTGTCACCCTCAACATCGCAAGGCTGGAGAGACAGAGGCAGGGAGGCCTTTGGGGCTCACTAGTCAGCCCGCTTAGGTCAACTGGTGAGTTCCAGGTTCAGTGAGAGACCACTGACCTCTGGCCTCCCCAGACAGGTACACACAGATGCATACACACTCTATACTCCCCCTACACACACACACACACACACACACACACACACACACACACACGTCCATAAAGAGCGAGGGAGCCTCGGTTCCACTTTAATTCCTAGTTATTTTAATCAAATCTGTTCTTTACCGACAAAATGGGTAAGATGTTTTGCACCGTAATTACACACCACCGCGGCTGGCAAAGGTTCCATGAAAAAAGTAAACATGAAAGAACCGACTGATTTCAGATTTCTGTTCCCACGGGTAAGTGCCATGGTGGCACTGCTATTTACAGTCAGGTTTCATCAGGACACACCAGACCGGGTCATCTCAAATGAGCACCAGCTTCCGTGGAGAGTGGGTGGAGTGAGGGCATGCTTCATCAAGATGACACGGGGAAGGGCATCGCAGGCTCCACTTAAAATGGAGAAAACCCATTTTTAACCTAGCCCCAATAGGCAGAAACGGGCGGATGTAGGGGTGGGGATTGTTGGCTAGGTAGTCTAGACGAAACAGGGAGCTCCGGGTTCAGTGAGTGGAGAGCAACAGAGGAAGGCATCCAACGTGAACTTCTCCCCTGACACTCACGTGTGAGCACACACATACACATGATGATGTTTTTGTAAACAATGGAGATTGGATATATGAAAAACGTGTGAAAACTGGCCTTGAGTCCCAGAAAACCTTGTGTCCAAGATCTTCCCACATCCCACCTGTTTTCAGATGTTTTTAGTTTCGGAATCTGACCTATTTTTCAGTCTGAAAGATCAGCACACCAACCTCCCCCTGGATGACAGAGTTGAGCTGGAAATTCTGTCTTGAACTTGGCCTGGTGCTTGCACGGAGCAGGCACTAACACTATGTGTGTTTGGCCTAAGTGGACTTCCTGCTTTAACGAATGAATGCAGGCCAGTTGAGAGCACTCATTGCTGAGCCACAAAGATTATTAGAAAGTGGAAGGCAAAGCAAGACTAGGATTTTTTTTTCTCATTTTTTATATAAAAAAAATCTCTAGAGCTCAGTATTTGTTGATATTAATATTCCAAAGCAAACAACAACATGCTTTTTGAAGGCGAAGGGTTTCCTTGTGGCCTTTCATTGCTTGAAGCAACAGGATATTAACGCAGGACTGTATACATGGCTGCTCCTTCCCAGTGGGTCGAAGCATGTCGGCTTTGGCTCACCCCCAGGTCTTGCTTGATGAAACCCGCTTCCAGGTTTCATGAGAATCACCAGGTTATTTTTCAAAAACAGCAAACCAAACCCTTCAGATGATCACAGTGGGCAGCCTGGTTTTGAAACGACCCCACTGAAAACAGGGGGTGCAGCAAGTGTGCGTCCTCCCTACTCTGTGCCTTGGGTTCTAGCATCTGCCAGCCTTCTCTTTCCCACTCGTCATCCGCAGCTGTAGGCAACCGACTTCCAGCCACCCCCAAACCCTTCTGCAAGCCGGTGCCTCACTCCTTTGCAAAGGACACAGATGCCTCCGCTATTCCAGTCTCCCTAGGTAGAAGCTAAGCCCTTTCAACTCTAATGGAAAAGAAGACGCTGGAAACAGCTTAACCGTCTTGAACAAGCTCTGACTTCACGCCACTTCAGAAACGGGAAGGCACTCAAAGACAGCTGCCAGGCACCCAATCATCCACCTCCCCCACCTGATTTCCTCATGATATCCTTCTACTTACGCACCATAGCCTCTTACAGAGCTAACACGGGTCACACAAGCTCTGTTTACTCTTTACCCCTGAGAACTAAATGATCAAGTTGAATTTGAATATTTGCCTTTGCCCCCATGTCAAGGTAAAAAGGTATCAAGTTCAAGCCCTCCAGTGCTGGTCCCTGAAAGAAGCAGAGGGAATGGAAGGAGCTGCAGACCCCAAGGGGGGGTTTTAGTGTTCTCCCGTCCCCAGGTGTGTAGGCTGAGTGCATGCATAGTTTGAGTTTTAAAATACAACTTCTAAAACAAAAGAAGGACACAGGGCTATTTAAGAGCTTGGGGGAATTGCCAGGAAAAGATGGAAAATAAGAAAAGAAAGGACAGAGGGGAGAAAGAAGGAAGAGAAGGAGGGAAAAAACAAGGAATAATTAAAAAGCAGTTTTCGCCTCGAAACCTACTTAGAAACCTTATGAGTTCAAGAGCCCAGCTGTATCAAACCCAATAAAACCAAAGCCTAATGCTAGTCTTTGGCTGCTCCCCTGTAGAACAAGAGGAGAGTCTTCTTAGGCTGAGACAATTCCAGGACCATTACTCCAGCCAGTCCATCTGAAATAAATAAATACACATTCTAGAAGTGTCCTTACTGGCAGCCTGGTTCACAGCCATTGCTGAATCCATGTCCTGGAACGTGAGTCTCCAAAGGGACCTCGCTCTTCATCCCTCAGTATCTCAGCCCGCAATGAGAATACCCAGCTCTACTGGCCTGGACAATAGAGTGGTTTTATTTTCTGCAAGGAACTAAGAACTCTGGAGTATTCGGGGGTCAAACGATCCACACTTGATAACATTAACTCTATAGAGGAAAAAAGTAATTCAGTAGTGAGTGTGGAAGTGTGTGTGTGTGCATAATATGTATCTATATGCATATATATCCAAAGGATGGTCACAAGTCGAGGTCTGAGGCCTTATCCCAGGACACTGACATCAGGAAAAGCTGGGGACAGCCTCTTCCTTGCTCTCTCTGTCACCTTTGCCAGACATAGCATTAACTTAATAGGAGCCAAATAGCAGAGCTGCTGGCTCCAGCTGTCCCCCTTGGGTGAGGTCTCAGGGATCCAGCGGAAGCCTTTTGCTTCTTTGTTGGTTTGGTTAGTTGGGAGTTCCTGTAGCAAGGAGAGTAGAACAGTCTCCATTTCTGAGGTGTCCGCTGCTCTTCACAAGCCCGGGGATTCTTCCCACGTGGGCAGGACAGTCATTTCTTCTCTCAGCAAACTTGTTTCTGAGCGCAGACTGCACCAGAACGGACAAGACACAGATGTGACCGAGAAAAAGACCAGCAACTCTGAGGGATTTTAACTCCCCTCCAAAATGGACACACAGGAAAAAAAAATTATCTCTAAAAAATTGGCAACAAGGAGGAAGACCCATTTTCCATCAAATGGTACCTGTTAGAACACACTCTTAATAATAATGCTTTCACAGATTTGAAGAGGAGAAGCCAGTGGCTAAGAACACGGGCTGCCCTTGGAGCGGACCTGTGTTTAATTGCCAGCACCCTCATCGGGCAGCTCACAACAACCTGTAACAGAAGAGCTCCACATGACTCAGTGCTGTCTCCCGGCCTCTGGAGGCAAATGCCTTCACATGGCGCACACACACACACACACACACACACACACACACACACTGGCATTAAGTCAATTTTGAAACAATAATTTCATGTTGATTTTATTAATTTCCCATACAAAATCTAAATTTTCACCTAACATGTTAAAGCTAAAAATGTAAATAAAATGAACGGGATGAAATGTGATTTCAGAAGCATGGGGTGGCATTTAGCATCACTTCTAGGTGACTGGAAAGTGAAAAAAAATCCTAAAATTACCGGTGATAGTCTGACTAGAAATTTTTGGCACCTGTGTCCAAACAAAGCCAGGATTCCTTACTACACTTCCTTTGCAGTGACATGCCAATGTTGTATTTTGCTTAATGATCATATATTTTATTAATAGTTTATGGTCATTTTCTTCATCCTCTACCATCTACTTTTATTGTTTTGAAAAATGGAGAATACAATTTTAAAATGTAGATGGTTTTCTAAATATTTTATAGTCTCCATGTCACAAGGTTCCACAGACTCTCTGGCTTCCTGGTCCATCTCTGGGCTGTATTAGACACCTTCAAACAAGTCCATTAACAATGGTACAAATGCAGCAATTGAATGTAACGTGTAACTCTTTTTTTTTTTTTTTAGTTTATACACCAAGTTGGCTTTAGGTTTGTAAATATTTAATACAAATGACATCAATCACTAACTACATGTGGTAGAGAAATTTTCAAAACTAAAGGCAATTAAAAACTGGATTTGCATGAAGAAGTCAGTTATTTGGGGGAAATATTCCTACCGAAGATTTTTGACACTGGCAGCATTTTTAAAAAGGGAAATACAGTGTTTTAAAATTTTAATTTAGTTCAAGAAAACTCACCCCAACCCCCCCCCCAAAGCTGTGGTATTGCAGGGAAACCTCATGAGGCAAGCTCCAGTCCTGAGCAAACAAAGCCGCTGCATTGATGAACCCTTGAAAAAAAGGGTTTATAATGCGAGCATTGCCGTGACCTTAACTCCAGAGGTGCAAATACGGGGCTGTAATAGGAAAATTATGCATTAAAACGAACGGGGCTCTCACAATGCTTTCAGATTTCCATTTGATCATGTTTCTCAGCTTTTCTACGTCCAAGTAATAAATGATCATATACAGTTAAACAAAAAGGAAGCTTTTATTTCCTCAGAACAATTAAACTGGGCAAATCGTAGGCTCTGTAAATTATATTGCAATAAAGTGATTTCCAAACAAAATGACAGAAGAGCCAAGAGCGCGCGAGGAGCCCTGTGCCACGGGCTAGTCGATAAGGACAAAGCGATGCTAACGACTGCGAAACTGTTAACGCAATTACCTGCGTTCTGAGAGCGAGGCACCACGCTTCACATGCTGTGTGATTTGCTTCTGATAGAACACTCCCAAGTTAAAAAAAAATAAATTATTTGGACTTATTTTCTACAGCTTATAAAGGGAGCACAGGGTCCTATGTGTGAATTTGAAGAAAAAGAAGACAGAGAGGGGGAGGAGGATAGACAGGGAGAGGAGGAAGGAACAGTCCCAACTGAAGAGTCAAAGAAAAGTTGCCAGAAAGGAGTGAGAATTCAAAGAAATAATAAAGAGGAAAGGCAGATTTAAAGAGATGATGAATGACTGTCCATGAAGCTCCTAGCATTTGGTTGCTCTGAGAGGGAAACACTGAGCTGGAAATTCCTTGAGGTTAAAGATTAGTAGATTAGTAGGAACTGAAATGGAGGATTTAATTCCATGAGAATTTGCTAAAGAGAAGACTCGAGTACTACATTCTCACTTATATATTCTTAAGGAATTCTTTATATTCATTTATTTATTGGTGGAGGCACATGCCGTAGTGCGTGAGTGTTCAAAGGACAACACAAGGGAGTTGGTTTTCTCCTACCACAGAGGTTCCGAGGATTGAACTCAGTGGGGCAGGTTTGACAGCTAGTGCCTTGGCCTGATGAGCCATCTTACCAGCCCTTCATTTATAAGTGTGAAACGTCTAGATTTCATGAGATTAGGGCTGCTCCCCAAGTTCATAGGAATTCAAACCCATCCTTTCCCAAGTGCCTGTGGGTCAAGGGAATGGTGCCAAAACCTGCCCTCACCATGGCTCATGCTGAGACCCCTATGGGGCACCAGAACCATGCTGAGGCCCCTGGGCATGCTAAGGCTCCCATGGGGCATCAGGGTCATGCTGAGGCCCTTGTGGGGCACCAGGACAGTGCTGAGGCCCCTGTGGGGCACCAGAACCATATTGAGGCCCCTGTGGAGCACCAGAACCATATTGAGGCCCCTGTGGGGCACCAGGGCAGTGCTGAGGTCCCTGTGGGGCACTGGGGCCATGCGGAGGTCTTTGTGGGGCATCGGGGCTTTCCTAAACTTTGATCCACTCTGGGTCTTTCCTAATGCTCCAAAAAGCAACAAACAATAATGAAGAAAGCCAACTCCTTACAGGAAGAAGACACTATGCTTCTGGGGTTTGCATTTTCTCCTCCCCCTGGGAATTCTAAGACTCACAGTAAACTTTCTTACTTAACTAAGAAACTGGGTGTAACTTTCTAGAGGTAGGGTGGCTGGGATTCGTTTCTTATAAAGGTGACTTGTCAGTTATAGGAGAATCAAGTTTATAGAAATGACCTGGGTGTGGGCAAGGTGAGACACTGATTCACCCTGAAAATAGCTTGGCAGGACCATATGATACCCAAAGGGTGGTCACACCTACTTTGGGATGTTTCTGTAAGGACCATTCTATGCAGATGTCCCCTAGCTAACCTGGCGTGGTATTCAGGATTAACGTCTGCATTTAGGTATTCAGGATTAATGTCTGCATTTAGGTATCCAGGGAACGGAAGAATGTAAACAACTGGAAAGTGCAAGAGTACGGACAGATGTTACTAAAGTCAGAAGCGAATCTAAACCACAGGGACTGGGGACAGAGTGGCTCAGTGATAGAGTACTTGCCTAACAAAGTCTCCGAGTTTGATTCAACTGTGTATGACCTGTTCTCTCTCTCTCTGTCTCTCTGTCTCTGTGTGACCTGCACGCTCACTCTGATCTGTTCTCTCTCTCTGTCTCTCTGTCTGTGTGTGTGTGTGTGTGACCTGCTCTCTCTCTCTCTGTCTCTCTGTGTATGACCTGCTCTCTCTCTCTCTGTCTCTCTGTGTATGACCTGATCTCTCTCTCTGTCTCTCTGTGTATGACCTGATCTCTCTCTCTCTGTCTCTCTGTGTATGACCTGCTCTCTCTCTGTCTCTCTCTCTCTGTCTCTCTGTGTATGACCTCCTGCTCTCTCTCTCTCTCTGTCTCTCTCTCTGTCTCTCTGTGTATGACCTGCTCTCTCTCTCTCTCTCTCTCTCTCTCTCTCTCTCTCTCTCTCTCTCACACACACACACACACACACACACACACACTCCCTACCTAAACTCATTGACACCCACACTGCTATCCTCACTTCTCCCCAATCAGAACTCATCTTCTCCTTCAAAGATGATCACAGAACACAATGAGGTGCATCTTCTCCTGCCTCTGCCTTACACCACTTAAAGGCACCAGACAAAAGACAGAAGAAGAAGCAGTGCACACGGAGGGAAGTGGGCTGGGGAATGCTATGCAATGTGAACGGATACAAGGAAAACTAACAAGAGAGCCTTGGTTTCTCCCAGTCCGCACCTCTGATACCATTCATTCACACCCTCACTGAGACAGGGTCTGATGTAGCCAGTGCTAGCGCCATCACTGCAATGCTCTTGTCTCAGCCTCCTACGGTGGGAGTCCAGATAGGAATGACCACATCAGGATTACCCAGCCATCTAAAAATAAAGATCCGGCCCACATGTAGTGATCCACACCGGTTCCATTAATGTGAGGCAGGGTGAAATAGGGGAACCAGGAGTTGTGGGTCAGCCTGGATTACATAGGGAGACCCTGTCTCAAAACAAAAACAACAATAAGAACTTAAATATATATGAACAGATAAATTTACTATTCAGGGTCTTACATGCCACACTGGTAGCTTAGCTTTCATACAGTCTTCCCAGGAGAGGGATGGTAGGCTTTAAAAGCTACAAACACCATTTCCCCCTCTTCCCTTCTTTTCCTGGGTAAAAGTGGAAAATGAAACCTAGATTCTGTAGATGGAGCTGAGAGAAAAACAGTCAGGGAGGAGAACCACGCTTTGCCTTTCACTGTTCCTTCTTAGGACTGAAGTCGGGGCGTCCCCAGACCCTATTCTTTGAACACTCTGGAGAAAGGCTGGGCAGTCTCGCCTTCTCTTTAGAGGTGGGCAGCATATCTAACCATGTGAAAATGGTCTGGACAAGGGCATTTTTTTTTCCTTCCCTCCTGAAATGAGTCTCTCCTGTGTACAAACTCAACAAGGTGCTTGAAGGGTAAAAAAAAAAAAAATCCTGACATAAGAAGGTGCCCAGTGCCAGGAGCAGGAGTGGAGGGCAAAAGGAAGGAATAGGTGAAGACAGAATGTCCCATGTCTCAAGACAGGTGGGGCCATAGCCAATGATGATGGCATAGGACTGGTCGATGGCCAAGGTCCCATAATGACGGGGAGATCACAGACCTGTGGTTAAATTCTGTTGGAGGAATTATTTATAGCTGGGAGCTGTGACAGGTGCCTGCAATCCTGACATGTGGGAGCAGGAGGGCCTTTACTTACTCCATCTGAGAAACAGAAGAAAAGAAAAGAAGTGTTTCCGAATCTGAAGCATAAGCTAGTGCTTTGTAGCTGAGGTAGGCATCTCAAGGCATCTAGTAAGAGGTGTGGGCAGTTACCACCAGTTCCCTTAAGTATGAAGTCTGTTTACTGTGACTTAGACTCCAGGGCAGACACCGCCCCTCTATAGCTACCTCAATCACAGGTTTCCTCCAAATCACAAACTTAATAGAGCTCAGAAGACGGGACTAAAAATGCAACCTTCAATTCTAAATATTCCGTAGATAATTCAGGATATCCTGGTGTCAAACCTGGGTCCACCACTGTATTTGCACAGATCTCATTTTCTGTGCATGCGCGGGACAGCCTCCCAGACACAGAGCAGGAAATGGCAGTCATAGAAACACCTCCAGAGCATGTAGATGCAAATAAAAGCCCCGGCAGAACAAACTAGCCATTCATGCAGCCTCTGTGATTCCAGCGCTCACACGTGACCGCGCTTATGCATCCTTGAATTCACAGTCTTGAAAATCCGAAGCTTCAAGTGGTTTTTGTGGCAGGAAGGTGCAGGGGAGACATGAAAGCGACATAAAAATTTTAAATGCAATTATTTTTGATTAGAATATGTGGATGGAAAGATCCGGAGGATATTGTTTTTGATAAGACATCCCCACTTGACAAGAGCTGTCAAGGGCTCTCTGTTGTCAACCAGAGATGAAAGGACCATCATAAAGAATTAACTTCAGCTTTTAAACAGTTTGAAAATGTCACCGAGGTCAGGGAAGATCTAGTTCTTTCTCTGGCATATTTACCTGATGAGCTTTGGGCTAACAATACAATTTCACTTTACTTTTTTCTTTTTTTCCATTTGGGCTGGACTAAAGTCATGGTGACTGATCTTAAGTTAATGACGACTGACAAGGAAACATTATCATTGGCTGGGGTGTGTGTCAATCACTTCGATTTAAGGTCTAAGCGGGACAAACTAGACTAACAGTAATAACTGGCAGTTATGGGGGAGGGGACAGTTGGGTTTCCTTCGGCATTTTATGTAGTCATTTATTTGGTTTTCAGTTACACTGGAAACAAGAGAAAAGCTTCTCTGCTTCTTCCCCCTGTAGCACACCTATTGTTCCTGGTTTTTTCCATATGTGCTCAACAGCCATTGCGCAATCCAACACATCCACACGTGCGTGCATACATATGGAATGCACGTCAACATGTAATGCAAATATTAGTTTGTTTTTAAAAAAGATGAGAGAGGAGAGAAAGAAGCCCCTGGTGTTATTTATGATGACGGTGGTCAATTTTTCCCAAAGACACATCTGATTTGAGACGGGGTGGAAGCTCGGTTTCATTTTAAACAGCACAAGGCTTGAAGGTGATTTCTTGTTTCTAATGCACGATTCCTCCTTCCAAAGAGGAAAGCGATAAGTTAAAGCAAGTTCAAGTGCTATTGTAGAAAGCTAATTCCCCCTTTCCACACGCAATGCTGAGAGAAAGGTCAAGTCTGCTGTCACTTCTTTCTAACTGATGCTCGGAGTCTGTGTGCGCTGAGCATGCTATATTTGAAGGAAGCCAAGCGCCGGCCATTTTCTACACCAACTGTATTAATCATAAACCCTCCATCTTGAGCTGAGATGGGGGATTAAGCGTGGATGAGTTTGGACAAGCAAACGCCCAGAGAAGGTCTTTCTGTTCAAAACCAGACTCTTGTTTCTTCACCATTTTGAAACATAAGTAACTCTTATAAGCAGGGAGAATGGGGAGGGGGCCTCCCTTGCAGCCCCTGTCATTTATAGGGCAGGTTGCTCATAATGTGGGAATTTAGCGGCACGGCCTGCCAGACCAAGCAGGCAGCTGAGTCCTGATCACTCCTGACAATGAAGTGAGGAAAATAGCAAAGGACGAGTCAGAGGCGCTGAATAGTAAAGACAAACACCGGCTGTGGGCTCTTCCTGAAGGAGCTGCCAAACGGCACACTGGGAATTGTAGTGTCGGTAGGCGCCTCTGCGTACACAATGGGGTCATTTACGATAGCAACAAAATAGTGATTTTATTAGCTGATTTTTTTGTCAACTAGACACAAACCCAGACATATCTTGGAGAAAGGAATCTTATCTGAGAAAATGATTTCATAATTATTGGCCTATAAGTCTGTAGGTCATTTTCTTAATTAGTGATTGATGTGAGCGGGCTTAACTCATTGTGGGGTGGGGCCACTCCTGGGCCCGTGGTCCTAGGATCCTAGGGTCCAAGGCCAGGAGGAAGACAGCAGTGAGCAGCAGCAATGAGTCAAATTATTAGTTAAATGCATTGTCTTCATGAGGACTGATTTTGCAAGAAAATGATGTCAAGTAAATTAACCAGTGGGGAATTATGTATCATAAAAGAGCATACCATAATGGAGACGCCAAAATGCTCACGCACCTGAAAAGAACCTCAGTCAGATCACCGGAGCTGTTCCTGGAAAGGCAGCACCTCCTCTCAGCTACCCACATGTCACCTTCTAGTCATACGGTCTCACTAGAGGGTCTCAGAGAAGGGCCCGTCAGCCCCCTCAGACTCATAAGGCCATGCTACCTGTGAAGTCCTCGTGGCTCTGCATATTGGTCTGTAGGTCACACAGCCACTGCTTTGAAGTTCTGTCAAATCAATCATGGTGGAAAAAAAAATCTATGAACCCATTTCTGGAAATGAGTTGGGTATAAGTGGTCAAGCAGGGGTGTCTAGAATCCACACTTCCAAGGAATAGAACTTGTGATTAGAATATTCAGCATGAAAGCCAGGCAGTTCTGCCTCTCTGAGTTTTCTCAGAACCCTCTTAGAAGCAAGATGGCCATTGCTGCACATGGATGCTCTTAATGTCTGTTTGTCTTTAGCACATCGAGGATTAGAAATCTTTGTTGCTGTTGTTATTTTTGTTTTGAGACAGGGTTTCTCTATGTAGCTCTGGCTATCTTAGGACTCACTCTATAAACCAGGCTGGCCTCAAACTCAGAGGTTCGCCTGCCTTTGCCTCCCGAGTGCTAGAACCTCATCATGAACACACGATCAGGAGGATATGGGGGTTCTGCCGCTATGACCCACGCACTTGACTCGCGTGTTTACAGTTATGTGCAACTTTTTTTTATCATAAGCCTAGGATAAAATTATTCTCTGTTGACAGGATAGGACACTGGCACCCAGAAAACTTCTGTAACTGACGTGAATTTCCACAGTCCATCATGACAGTTAATATTCAAAATCCAGTATCCTCTTAGACAGCCTAAAGCATGGTTAAGGGGCCAAGAAGCGCCTTTGGCTTCCATGGGGATTTTAAACCAGAGGGTTGCAACTCTCCCTCCCATTTTGTACCCAAAACAGACTCCTGTGGAAAAGAAGGAATTTGCATGTTTAGAAGGCACCGGAAGCTCTGCCCGCCTTTGGAAGTGAAGCCGTAGCCACACATCCATAGTGGCCCTAAGGAGGCCATGTAACCACAATTTGGTGGTGACTGATCCAACCTTAGACATCCGTTCGTTCCCAGTTGTTCTCCCTCAAGGACAAAGCTATGGCAATTGGTGAATAATGAGCTCTCCAGAAATAGAGAAGAGCAGGTCTATAGTGATGTCCACAGTTACGCCAACAACTCCGCTGACTCAGAGAGTCCCCTTCTCCCACGCCTCAAATGGATGTCTCAAGCCATCAGTACTCAGGGGGCCTCTGCAGTTTTATTTCTGCTTCTGCCTCATGCCTAGCCTTGGCTGAAGACCACAGGTCATTCCCACCTACACCTTCATTTGTATTTCCCCCAGAAAGGCTCCTGTATCTTTCTTGCCTGCTTAAAACCAACCGTGAGCTTCACCCACAAACAACCAATGCTCCACCAAGTTTTCTGAGCACCACCAAGACTCTATGTCCAATATTTTAAATTTGTACCATTTAATGCCTTATCAATGTTATGCTAACTGTTTCTCTAAATTTAGGACAAATTTTAAAACTTTCTTCTACACATTCGAAATCCCTAAATCTAAATCCCTAAGCCTAAATCTGGTAGGCTTGAATAAATAGTCATTACTCACTTAACTATGTTAACCTACAGACTAGCTTTAAAGATCCAGGCCTGTGCCTCATTGGGCAGGCTGGGACACCTAGGATACTAGAGAGTTGAAGAAGAAAGCTGTATTTGGTGGCATCTGAAGAACTAAACCTATAGTAAGTACATCTGGTTCTTAGGTGGGGATTTATAAATGGGTCACTGAGATCCAGCATCAATGACACAAAAACAAGAACAAAAACAACCCGATGACTTTGATGGCTTTTCTCCTGGGTTTTGCCACTTATGAGCTCCAACCCTCTTCACCAAACTTTCTCTTTGCTTTACAGCAGTCTGGAAGCTTCCGTACTTGCCAAGAATGGAGGTATGGAATGTGTTAGCAATAACAGTCCCATGTCAGCACAGACCCTGCCGGGAATGAAGGGAATCCTGCAGTGTCTGGCTAGAACAGCAGGTGCGGGCTCCTGTCACCCTCTGAGAGTCCACCTTTCTGCGAGTGTACCACTGACCCTTTCACCCCTTAGCAGGAGCAACGCCCTGTGGATCAAAAGTAGTCCATCTGCATCTTTCTTTATTCATTTCCCTTTATTCTACTTTCGATAATATCTGCAAGAACTACATGGAATCGTCCTTCGGGACTCTGAAACTGGCTGCAAATCAAGAACCGATGTGTTGGAGCAGCTCAACAATCAGAAATGGCGAATGAGTGGCAGAGGTGAGGGGAGCAGAGCCGTGGCGGGTGTTCAGATGAGGCACCATTTGATGGGAATCCCAGGCAAGCCTTTTAATGTCTTTCAGCAAACTGCTACATCTCTCTGTACCTAGATCTCTTTACAGGAAAAAAAATAGGCATCATAGTAGCCGTCTTACAGGGACTGTGATTAGAAAATGTTTGCTGAGCTTTATTTGTCCAGCACGAAGGACCACTATAAAGGGAAGAAGGGACGCCAGGGAAGGGAATTGGAAAAGTGACCCTGTTGCCACGGGCTCATTTGACCCTGAGTCACCATCTCTTATTTCTCCTTCTGGAATACTGACTTCTAGAATATTGCCTCCCTTCTGCAGGCAGCATTACCTGCTATTCTTTCCCATTTAGACATGCCAAGCTGCCAAAGTTCTAGGTCTCGACAAAGCTCTGCTGGATAAAACAAATATTTCATTAACAATCTGTCCCCAGGTGCTACAGATGTTCCACCTGAAATGAAAGTAGAAATTCATATGGTCTCACCCTCCAGCAGTCTCATTCTCTGGCAAAATAGAGGTTTAATTAAGGTCAAATCTCCCAAGCCATAGCACGGGATGAATTTAGGTCAGTTCAAACAGGTACTCTAGTTAATTTGTTCTAAATGGTTGTGTTTATATGGTGAGGGAAGGGAAAGGCCTTTGAAAAATGGAGGCTCCTGGCTGGTGTAGAATGGAGGAGAAGCAGCAATCAATAGCCGAAGTTCTAAATATATGGAACTCCCATCACAGCAACACAGTTCCCACAGATTAGAAGGAAGAAGTATCTATGTAGTTTTCTTCTTGTACCGGGGACTGAACCCCCAGGGCCTTGCATATTCCAGATATGTGCTCTGCCAATAAGCTACAGCTCGAGCCTGATTTTGTTTATTTATTTGTTCGGATATGTATTATATGTTGCAAAATAGATGTTTTGCAACAATGTCCCCCTAAGTTGTAGGGTTGGGCTTTGAACTCACTCTTTGGACCTGCAGTCCTCCGAGTTCGGCCTCCTGATCAGCTGTGATGTAGCCATGGACCACAATGCCTGGTTGTGTCTGTGTAATGTTCAACTATAGATCAAACATCTAGGAAAACAAATGTGTATGTTCTGGGTGATACAAAGAAAGAATTGAGTCAACGTGAGGACCCCAGCTGGGAAGTCTACTGACAATGTTGCTTCAACATCACCGTAAAAAGTAGATCCACAAACCAGAGACTCAGACAGGGAGCAGGACAGGAGGACTTGAACTGTTGCAGGGAGGACTGGAGAGATAGCTCAGTGGTTAAGAGCATTTTTCTTATGGAAGACCTGAGTCCAGTTCCCAGCATCTACACCAAGTGACTTGCAACCACTTAGAATACTACCTTCAGAGGATCCAATCCCCTCTTCTGACCTCTGGAAGCATGCGCACATAAATATACATAAACTCACACAGACAGACACAGACGTGAATAAAAATAAATTGAAAATAAAAAAAATAAATGCCACCTGAGCTGGGCGCTGCCTTCGGCACACACGAATAGAAGAGACTAGAGAAGAGCCGTACGCTATAGGAGAGGACAAACCAACAAACCCCTTTTCTGAACTTGTGTTCTTGCTGTTTGCCTCCTCGGTGTCTTCCCCCCTCGTTTACCTTATGTTTCTTACTTAGCTATCCAACCACTTCCCTCAAGAGACTTCTTACGAGTTTGAGATGTTGGACCAGTGACCTGTCTCCGTGGCTAAAAGCCCTTGCCACCAAGTGTGACAATCCGAGTTCGATCCCTGGGACCTGTACCTGCATGACGAAAAGGAGCTCCACGCCTTGTGCGCTGACCTCCTCGTGTGCACGATGACACACATGCCCCCACCCACACATGCACACAAAATAAATTAATGAATAGCATATTATGTTTTTTAAAGATTTGAAATGTCACTTTCACACTAAACCTCCTGGGTCTGTTTATGAACAAACATTCTCTACTCCTTTCTGCAGAGAGTCCTGTCGGCTGTCCCGGAACAGCTGGCACCCAGTCTCCTCTGGAGCTCTCTATGACTTTTGGAAACTCTGTGGGTTCCACGTAAGCCAGGTCCTGGAAGCCCAAGGTTCGTGCTCACCGTCACCCACCCAAGGACATACTTACCTTTAAACACAATGTCCATCATCCACTCTGGTTCCCACTCGTGATAAGTGTTGTTTTGATCTTGGTCCAAAGCGGCAAGACGGTGGATAATGAGACTAGTTGTCTAATTGTCCAACCCAGAAGGGCATATTGCATTTTTAAAGTGTGACATATTTTTCCCATCTAATTTAGAATTGGGAATATTAAACTTAAAGACTGTTTCTAGCTTCTGTTCGTGACAGGCAGAGCTCCCTAAGGGGTGGCTGCCTTCAAAGACAGGTAAATGAGGGCCCATATAAAACAGCCACGTATTGATGTTGTAGTAAAATTCCAGAAAAATACATTGGCAGACAAGTAAATTTGTCACTAATAATTTAATGTAATTTCCCTAAAATGGAGGTAATAGGTATTCGGGGAATACACCCCCAGGGTTTACATCAAATATGCGTGTGGAAAATGGTGAAATAATATTTTTTTAAGCATAGATGCTTTGTCTGACATGTTGGTTTATGGAGAAATTATTCTTCCAAAATGAAATTGGGGTGGAGGGAAACTTGAAGTCTCCAGTCCGTTGTATCCTTCCGCTTCCAAATTTTTCCTGGTGGTGGCAGCTGAGAAGCGATGACTGACTAGAAGCTAGGGACATTTGTTTGCATTTTATTTCCCCCTCAAAATGATGTACTACAATTACCAAATATTAATGAACCAATCATGTAGCAAATAGTATTTCCCGTGTCACCCTGAGTTATAGAATCTAATATTGGGCTCATTTGAAACATTCCAAAGTTGCATATTTTTCCCCTTTGCAAAGTGACAGCTCAAATTGTGTTTAGTTGCAGCCATCCAACCACGAGCAAATCAAGTATAAAAATTTCATTTTGTCTAAGTGTTAATGCAATTTTTTTAAGCTCATATCCCAGGATGGCTCACTTTGTGCCAAGCAGGATGGTATTAGATGCTGCTTATACGCTATTATCAATTATATTACATGGTCTGAGAAAATTTTAAAAGAGGACCGGGCTGAGACCTAAGTCACGAAATTCCAAGAAAGGGAAAACACAAAGCAAGAAGAAAGGCATCAATTTCTCGGCTGTTTATAGGGCTTCAATGTTTACGTTTATCCTACAAATAGGCTGATTTCCAACTATAAATCTGAATGTCATTGCTGTGATGGTGGGCTTTAATATGAGAAAAGACCTGCAGTGTGCAGAGGTAATAAGGACGGCCGCAGCTGCCATACACTCAGCTGCGGTATGAAAGAACCTGAGACCCAGGGTCGGGGCAGAAGGGAGGAGAAGACGTGAACGACAGAAGGGAGAGAAAGCTGCCCTGAGGTAGAACCGTCCGAAGGGTGAATTAATATCAACGTCAAAATTCTAGAATGTCCATCATTTTTCTACAGAATATTGACAGAGTGAAATGAATTCAGGAGACAATAAAGAATCTATCCCCCAGAAGTAAAAAAAAAAAAAAAAAAAAAAGGAAGGAAGGAAGCCGGCAAACACACGGACTTCATAAGCATATCTCATCAAGTGTGCGAGCTAAATATGACTACCCAGGAAGAGCTGCATCCAGTTCTGAAGGCGGTCACCGCAACACACCCTCCCCTGTCCAAGAGACCCCCATGTGTCCTGATTTCTCACTCCAGGTACTGAGGTCAACTGCCACCTCACATTCACAGACGTTCCTTTCTGCCTCACATCCGGCCTCACACCTGCTTCCACCCACAGGACAGATGGAAGTTGTAGAAACGAATGCTAAAGGAGAAAAAAAAAATATTAAAGCCTCAATTATGGCCCCAACATCACGGGCTCAGGCCATGGAAAAATATTATCGTTCCTATTGCCGCATTTCCAGCGAATGCTCTGCATTCTCCGCGAGGCAGGGGAAGTGACTTTTATCTTAGGTATCTAAGAAAAATGTCTGGATTGTGAAGTCATTTGAATACAATATAGCTGTGGAGCTCTGAGAGACACGCGCTGCACTTTTTTATTTACACAACCCAGCCGCAGCTGGAGCGGCACCATTTGCGTTCATAAATCAAGCATGGAAAATGTGCGAGATTTTTGGAAAGCCGCTGTTTGGACAAAGCTGGTTATGTTTTCTGATAATTCAGAATAATATTTGAAAAACCCTCTTCATCAACGAGCAGGCACACGCCTCCCAGTAAGACGTCGGCTCACACCTGCCTCGCTCGACGTGTATACACTTCATAAAGTTTAAATGTAATAGACCTAACTTGAATCTGCTTTCAAGTTGAGGATTCTGGTTTAAGAGTCTGTGAGAGAATTAAGCCCTGCTCCTCCAAGGCAGCCAGTAGGTGTGTAATGAATTTACTTTCTTACTATGGTATCTAGAATGTGCTACTCATGTTTGGGGAGATGTAGATAACAAGTTGGCATCATTTCCCAAGTTTGCATAGGTCAGATAAGAACCTCCAGCTGAAAAAGGACCAAAAGCCTGGTGAGCCAAGGGAGAATGTATGGAACCCAGGAGGGCATGCTCAAATGCAGACTTGGATTGGGTGGGGTCAGGTTGGGGTCCAGGAGCCTATATTTCCAATGAACTCCAAGTGATGCTCAGAGATCAGGATCCTGAAACCACTGGGCAGTAAGGTTCTCAGAGCTTCCCCTCCTCTCCAGGCTATGAACACTTACAAGATATTAGCAGAGTACCAAGTGATGGATGTGGCAGGTTGCACCTAGGATGGGCGCAGTTGAAGAGGAAGCAATGGACAACAAAGCCATAAAGGAAAAATATCCAGGCCTTGATTGCCTTGAATGTATTTCTTTGGCAACAGGTTTTTGCCCTCTACATGAAAATCTTCACAGAAAATGTGTGCCCATATTTTCAAGCCTAAAATTGGAATACATATTCTAATTTGAAAATCTGTTTTTAGAAAGAGATTTTAAAGTATGAAATTATATATTTTATATATAATTTATATATAAATATATACATACATATACACACACATTTATACAACTAAAGAAAAAGAGGCCATGAATTTGAGAGAGCAAGGAGTCTTTATGGGAGGAGTTGGAAGGAGGAAATTATATAATTATATTTTAATTTCAAAAAATAAAAATAATTTAAAAGGCAGAAAAATAAAATTACATTCAGACACTGGCATGATCGATGACCTTCATTAAAGAAAATTAAGTCCCACGAACTGGAGCCAACTAGAAGACCTAGCCGACGTGATCACCAAGGGACAGTCTACAGCCCTTTGCTTCCAATACTATTTGTACTGGGGTTCATCCTTTCCTTCCAACTGCTAAATACCCCTCCCGTTTTGTGTATGCATATGTCTACGTGTGTGAGGGTATCCCTGCATGTGTGCACACATGCAACTGTCAGCCAGATGTCAACAATGCATGCTCACCTTCTCCACTGGCATGGAAAAGGAAGCACACACTATTGTGATCATCAGCTAGAAACACATCCGACCTTATTTTGTTTGCAGACAGTGTCTCTCGCTGAGCCTGGAGCTTACCAGTTGGTTAGACACTGTGGCCAACAAGCCCCAGGCATCCCACTGCCTTTGCTGAAACTGGGGAAAGGCAGAGGGAAGCGGAGACACACAGGTAAACAGAGGTCACATGTGACGGTCTTATTTATGCTATGATGTAAAAGACGTCACCAGATCTGTGCTTGGGCTGCCAGTCTGCTGCCGCCTTGGAGGGCACCAGCATAAGCCACCAAGTTCTCCTGGGAAGTGGGAAGACAGAAAAAGCTGATCAGTCCATCAGAGGGAACTTGCCTTTTGAGTCTCATGATTTCCGCTCTCTTCCATGAACTGTCTGGAGGTACCCAGAAATGGTGCATCTCCTAAACTATTTATTGATACAAATGATACAAGGGATGCTGGGGGTGGGGGACTCGGAGGATAAATTCATGGAGTCCGTTTTCTCATCCTGCCTTTTCATGGGTTCTGAGGGCTGGATTCATATACCCAGGTTGGCACAGCAAGTGCCTTTACCTGCCAAGTCATTTTCACCAGCCCTGTACTACTCTGCTAGGGGCAGGAAGCAGTGGAGAGATGGTCTAGGTAGGAGGGAGATATGGGCTGTGCTAAAGCCAGACTCGGGCCGCCTGAGAGTTATCGTTGCACCTACACATGTTCTCATGGGGCCAGGGACAACCTCGAGTGACATACCTCAAGCTCCATGTAGATTTTTGTTTGTGAGACAGTGTCTCTCACCGGCCTGGAACTTGCCAAGCAGGCTATGTCAGCTGGCCAATGAGCCCCAGGGATCTGTCTGTCTCTGTTGCCTGAGTACTGCAATTACAAGCATGTGCCACCGCTCTTGGATTTAAAACATATAACAGGAATTCTGAGGGTTAAACTCTTATCTTCCTATTTGCAAGACAAGGGCTTAGCCAACTAAGGGATCTCCTCAACTCACACGTGTGCATGACTGGATCAAATGCATATGTACATGTGTGCCTGTGTGGCATATGTGTTCATTTTTTAAGATGGAAATAATATATTTAATTTTTTACTA
Organism: Alexandromys fortis; assembly: GCF_014885135.2. NCBI lineage: Eukaryota > Metazoa > Chordata > Mammalia > Rodentia > Cricetidae > Alexandromys > Alexandromys fortis. Next base: position 17,784,421 of record NW_026067927.1, read on the forward strand.
TTTTCATTGCGATTATAATAGAAAACATTTCCCCTTCTATTTCCTCCCTCCAAGCTCTCCTATACCCTCCTCCTTGTCCTCAGCATTATTTGGCTGCTTGTATTTCTTTGTATGGCTTTTTATTTTCTTTTCTCAGGGTTGGAAAGACAGACCAGTGGTTAAGAGCACTTAATGCTCTTGCAGAAAGCCAAAGTTCAGTTCCTAGCATGAATGCCAGGTGAGCCACACAGCCTGTAACTCCAGCTCCAGGGGATCTGACATCTCTGGCCGTTGTGAGCACCTGGACTCGTGTGAACATATCCATACGCACACACACACATACACACAGTCAAAAACAATAAAAATAAATCTTAAAAGCTGGTTTCAACAGCTTTAAAGCGATAGTCCCTGGGGTTCAAATTATGGATCTATTTACAGGAGAAAAAAAATACCCAAACTCTTCCATATGTATATTTTCCAAGCTTAAAACACATTTTTGCTGGACAGTGCTCCAGCCCGGCAGAGTTTGTGCTCGGCCCTATGCAAGTTTTCAGTAATCAGAAAACGGGGGACCAGAGGGAGAAAAGAGGAAAGTAGGACCATGAAGGTACTGAGAAATTAAATTCTCTTAATTCTTAATTCTCTGTGTCCTCTACTGTAGCGTGCCCTAGGCCTGACTTGACCACAGAGATACGCAGTAAATGATGACTCATTTGTATACCATCTATAGCTTCAGAGAGCACAGGCATCTATTCAAATTGTTCCAATTCGGACCAGTAAGCCTCTGAATATCTTGCTTCGCAGTGTCTCTCTTACTGCTTTCAATTGCATTTATGTCCCTAAAGCAGGAATCCTGGAGAAGCAAACCTTTTAAAGTGTGCCTCCAGCCCTCTCTGAGATATATAGAATCCCACCAGGGACCCAAGGGGGCATAGTCCTGGGTTCAGCCCAATAGATATATGAATGACTGCCAAGCCGGCCCCTGGAAGAAAGGGGTGTGTGGCTGTATAAATCCTGATGCAGGAAGACAATGAATCGCCGGTGCACACACAGCCCCGTACCTGCTGCCACACACTGTAATAAACCCCTGCTGGTGCTCCTGTAACAAAGTTGATCCCAAAGGATAGAAAGCAGTGATGGGGGCTATAAATCTAGTCCAATTCCCCCCACCTCCCACGTGCTGTGTCTGTGTGTGTGTGTGTCTGTGTGTGTGTGTGAGTGTGCATGCACGCACAAACAAGGCCACTGATACGTAAACACAGAGCAAGGTACAATCCATCTCCCAGCACACTCTGCTTCCATTTCTGCTCCGTATGTTGCCTGGGATTTCATGCAGCAGTCAGAAGGACTGAATTATTTGCCCAGCCCTTTGTTCAGAGTGAAAAACTAGAGAGTCAACTCCAGCAGATCTGGACATTTTCTTTTCCTTCTTTTCTTCTTTCCTTCCTTCCCCCTTGCTCCCTCCCTCCCTTTCTCGCTCCCTTCCTCCCTCCCTTCCTTCCGAGAGAAGAGAGAGAGGGCAAGAGTGTGGGGTGGGGCAGGGAAGATCCTTCAAATTGCATGGATGCTGAAGACTCCTATCACAAGCAGGGCCACCTTGACACCCAAAACAAAATTTCATTTATGATATTGTGGACTTAATATGAAGAAAGGCCTAGCGGTTTCCAAGGTCCCAAGACTACTCATAGGAAGAAGATGGAGACTGGGGGAGGATACCAAAAGACAAAAAGCACATCCCCCCCAGCAAGTGATTGATTGATATGAACCAAGAAGAAAGGAAAAGGGGGGTAGGGCACCCATAGCATCCCTCCGACTCCTGTAGGTGAGAAGCCCATGAAGAGGTGGATTCAAGTTACCCTGAAAGTCGCCATGCTTTCCTCCCACCGCTCAGAAACTCTGTGAGTTAAGAAATATGACAGGGATAACTAAAAAGGCCCAGGCGTGGAGACAGGTTGCATGTGAAATTTGAAGTGGTTTGAATTGATAGTTTTTTGGTTTTTGTTTGTTTTTTTTTTTTCATCTGCACAGAAAAAAAGAGGTAATGGAGAAAATGCTGGGGCTTTTAAGCAGCCTCTTGATGTAAATGAAAAATAAAAACCACAGCAACTTTATTTCTTCGTAGCATTTGGCTAATGAGTTACTAAACCCATCCCTGGACCATCCATCATTTCTACTGCGGAGACTCGGGCTCGCTTTGGCTCTAATTGGTCTAGACAGGTGTCATGATATTTCAGCACACCGGGAGGAAAAAATAAAAGTCAGAGATTCTCTTTTGTGAGACTGAGAGGCAGACACTTAGGAAAATGTTAGCCTCATTTCAACCTTCTCGGAGGTAGTTTACGCTTCACGAGAAAACCTGGACAAATCAAAAGCTCGAACTTAACGTCACCTCAAAAACAAAACAAGAGCCCTTAATAGAATCCAAAGAAAGTTGGAAATTAATGTCGCCACTTGGGAGGGAAGATCCTGGCCCGGAAATAACAGGTTTTACCTGGGAAGTTCATAGCCCCTGTTGTGTTTTTCTGTATCGACAGCAAAATCAAATACATAATCCCTCGGTGTCAGTTTTAGTTTCCCATAAAGAGATTAAAGACTATTTTATATTAGCGAATGATTCCGAGGCCACTTTTTTATCTTTTAAAGGATGTCACCAGACCCTGGGCTATTAAAACAGCAAGGAGACCGGCAACAGACTCTTCAGGGGTAGAATCTATGGAGTGGACCAGCCAGTGCCTTTTATGCCAGGGACAAGGACAGCTTGTGGAGAATATTTGAAAGTTATATTCCAGCCAGGCTGTGACATAGGCCATCTGGAAAGTTCCACTGTTGTCTGGCTGTTTGTTCATAACCTCGTAGAAGAGTCAGTACCCAGTCTCAGTTAGGGACAGAGTAGCAATCCAATTGTGACTTTCCTGGATGGTATCAGAAGGTTGCACAGTCCTCAAGCTTTTTAAATATGTATTTTTGAAACATAATTTCTTGGCAAGAAATGGATGGCTGTGCAATACAGAGAGAGTCCCTGTGAAAGAAAGGATAATGTCCATCTACTCGTGTCTCCATTGGCTGCTGCGAGTGACGTAGTCCGGTATCACGGACTTCCCTAAACAGACTATGTCAGAATTCCTCAAGGTGGAGCAGAGGCAAAGCATCAGAAGGGCAAGTTCTGAGATGCAGGCACTGGGTCCTTAATTCTCACCATTGTCAAGAGAGCCTGAGAAACTAGGAAATAGGTCTTGGTCAGGTGTGGATTTTACATGTGAGTTCATACACACACCCAAGCATCCGTACGCAAAAAAGATTTGAAAGCCTCGTGGTCCCCAGATATCAGGTGTCCTCTGTGAGTATTAATTCCTTCTCTGAATGTCTGCAAAATGTGTATTTTCCTTAAAAACTAGGGATGGAGGATTCAAAGTTTCAGATTTCAAGAAAAATATGGGATGGAAATGCCCCAGCTTGCAGCCGGCAGCTTCAGTGACTGGTAACATTTCATCTCTATGTGTCTAACTTCAGCTATGTGCCATCCAAGAGATCGTCTCTCTCCTTTCCTCTCCCTCGCCCTCTGCCCACTACCACCCCCCGCCCCGTGTATGTATGTGTGTATGTGACTGTGTGTGTCTCTGTGTGTGTGTCTCAAACTCACACGGAGTCAAGAATAGAAGACGACAAGAAGCTGTCTGCAGTGTAAGAAGCACAAACCAGATTCCTTTTGTTTGTTTCTGGTTTTGTTTTTCTGTAACGAAACATTTTGCATCCCCGATCAGACATAAGCCTTATTTAAAAAAAAAAAAAAAAGCAAGGAAACATTTTTCTTAAAATGCCAATCTAATAAAAAATAAAATAAAACAACAACAACAAAAGGAAGATTAAAAGGAGACAGACAGAAAGAAAATGGCTCCGGGACAGATTTCCAACGGGGCTGAGAAATATTTACACTAGGGTGCCTGCAAACAAGACAGGAATAGCCACACACTTCCTTAACCAGCAAATAACGAACACAGTTTCTGTGTTCTTAGAAGGTGAGGGATAAACAGGGCATTGGATACAGGCAGAAGAAATGGCTGGCGCTAAATAAATAAATAAATAAATAAATAAATAAATAAAAATAAAAAAGATGTTAAAGATGTTTGAAAATGTTTATATTCAGTTGATAGCAGAAACTACAAGTGACTTCTACACAGCAAAATTTCAGCCCGTTTCACATCCAAACAGTGGGAGAAAATGAGATGGCTCCGGTTTCCACGAGAGGACTTAGTGTCCTTGAGGCAATGGAGGAAGCCAACAAGATGCAAGGCAGACAGTTTTGCAGTGCTTTAATTTCTGCACCTCAGAAATCACCTGAAACAAAGAGACGGCAAATAAGTCCATTTCTGCAACCGTGGCTAAGAAGTGCCCTCTCAGTTGTACAAGACAAGGACAGTGCAAAAACTAGGGACTGTGGGTAAACAAACTTAGGAGATACCTTCAGATCTGCAAGGAACTTCAGAAATACTAACAACAACAACAAAAATACAGCCAGGTTTTGTCATCCGCCCAATTAATGAATGTTTTAGAAAAGCTGGTCCAGAGACAGAGACCCACATTGGAGCACCGGACTGAAATCTCAAGGTCCAAATCAGGAGCAGAAGGAGAGAGAGCACGAGCAAGGAACTCAGGACCACGAGGGGTGCACCCACACACTGAGACAATGGGGATGTTCTATTGGGAACCCACCAAGGCCAGCTGGCCTGGGTCTGAAAAAGCATGGGATAAAACCGGACTTGCTGAACATAGTGGACAATGAGGACTACTGAGAACTCAAGAACAATGGCAATGGGTTTTTGATCCTACTGCACGTACTGGCTTTGGGGGAGCCTAGGCAGTTTGGATGCTCACCTTACTAGACCTGGATGGAGGTGGGTGGTCCTTGGACTTCCCACAGGTCAGGGAACCCTGATTGCTCATTGGGCTGATGAGGGAGGGGGACTTGATCGGGGGAGGGGGGGAGATGGGAGGCGGTGGCAGGGAGGAGGCAGAAATCTTTAATAAATAAATAAATTGGGCTGGAGAGATGGCTCAGCCGTTAAAGGCTAGGCTCACAACCATAAATATAAATAAATAAATTTAAAAAATAAATAAATAAATAAATAAATAAATAAATAAATAAATAAAAGAGAGAGAGAGAGAAAAAAAGAAAAGAAAAGCTGGTCCAGTCCAGGTACAGAGATGCAGGAGGAGGAAAAGATGGGGGATGGGGAGAATGCACAGGTGCTGGGCCCTTGCTCTCCAGAGCCTCTCTCTGTCAAGAGGGATTCCATTTAAGGAGAGAAATGTAACACTGCCCAATGCTGGTGGCTGTGGCTCAGGTAAGGGTGGCTAGGGCCCTTCTTCAAGCCCTGGCAGCTACCACCATGGCCTATAAAGTAGTTTTTGACTGCAATTCTACTGCTCAGAGTCTCCTGCTGGAAGAACCGTGCACAGAAACCGTCACATAAGAGCAGTGATATTTAGTAAAGCCTCATCCATTAGTAAAATATTTAAGATGCCCAATGAGCACAACACAGAAAGAGGGGTACAATAATTATAAAACAGATAGAAGAGGAACTGTTATGACGTGATTAAAATAATATTCTGACATCCGTATATACAAAAGTATCAAAACTGGTTGCTATGTGATCAAAGCAGGAAAAAAAGTTCTAGCCATATATGTGTATGCAGACGTATGTCCTCACAGGGACACCATTATACACATGGACACTAAACAGCACCGGTAGCGTGTAAAGGACTGGGATGTAATCTCTGTAACATGGAATTCGGAGATTAGCCCCCTCTGCCAGGGAGTTCATGTAAACCGTTCATCTTTGCCCTCCTGGAAAGACGCAAGAGCTTGCCTCTTCCTCAGGAAAGGTTTTACTCCCAAGCAGTTGATAGAAGGGGTTGGCTGAAGTTTAAGAAATGGCTGTAGACTCTTCTGAAGAGACAGGGAACAATCAGGGACAGAGAAGGCAACTCGACCCTTTTATTCACATATAGTTCAGTGTGAAAGCCCCAGTTCCACCAACATGGGCAGCTGTGTACTTACTCAGATGTCTTACAGATACAGTTCTTGCGAAGTAGAAATAACATATTCACAGAATTTCACGCCAATGGATTATTTTAACTTGTTTTGCATATACAGATCCTACAAGTAAAACAATGGAATACCGGAGGCGGGAGATGACTTGGAAGTTAACAGTAATTGGCGCTCTTGTGGAGGACCTCGGTTTGGTCCCCAGCACCCACATAGAACTCTAGCGCCAGGGCATCTGGGGCCCTCTTCTGACTTGCTTGAGCATCAGGTATGAACATGTTACACATACATGCAGGCAAAACATTTATAAGTGTAAAATCAAAGTTAAAAAGCTTTTTAAGAAGACATTCAGATAGCTTCCCCATGGTGTCCGTTGAAGCTACCCACCAATGACCCACACTGTCTTTGTGTCCTGGACTGTCAACTGATGAGCTTCTCAGACTAAGTCACAGATAGAAAGAAACTCTTTTTAAAGCATGAAGGTGTAAACGCAGGCCCCTGCGAACCTGAGCAGTGACACAAAGGATGTAGTTTCTGCCTTCCCAGGCCCTCTCCTTTACAACAGGCAAAGTAACTCCATTCAACTCAACTTTACACACAAACCATATGAGAGGACAGGCAGCGGTGGTAGAAGTGAAAGAAATACTCGGACCTGCAAACTCTGATATTTTAATCCTGGGTAATTTTGTCAAAATTTCTTCACACACACACACACACACACACACACACAAATTAATTAATTAATTAACTAAGTAATTCAGCCAAAGGCTTCATGAGGTGTAATTAGAAAGAGAAGCTCAGAAGCTCCCTGCAATGGTAGGAATGCATCCATGCAGAGCGCTTGCATAGCACACTCAATGCACCTCTGCGATGCTGCTCCGCTCAAGGGCATGGATTGAGGCACCTGTTTAGGAACTGCTCAGCCTCATTCCATGGGCACAAAGAGCTGCACGTTAGACCCCTCAAGCCAAGACGTGGCCCCTTTGAAATAACACCACACACACACCACACACACACACAATCATTATGCACACTCAGTCCAGTGTCCTGATGAATCATACAAGGGAGAACTAAGGAAGCTTGCTGGTAGAGGGCTTAGAGCATGCGCAGGACCGTAGGTTCAGCCCCCTGCGCCCTCGGAGCAATCATGTGAGGGGTCTGATCACTAAGCTGACAGCAGACAGCAGACTTGCAAGGGGGGCCAGAGACGAAACGACCTTGCTTTACTCTTACCCCAAACAGCCTCCTTCGTGGATTTCCCTTCCCAAAGGTTACAAAGGCTAACTCTCCTATCCCTCTCAGATCGACACTGTCTTCTACCAACCACAGATTAGACTGCCACTCCCATGACACCTGTCCACAACAGCTACCCCTCTCTTCATCTACCCCTGTTTTCCCTTTCATGGACAATGTTGCTTAAGTCACTTCCTTTGCTTACTTCCCAATGAAACTGCCTGTCAAACTTGAACATGTCCTCTGTTTGTTCCTCTGGGGTTAGGGGTAGAATGAGATATGAATACTTCTAAGCAAAAAAAAAAAAAACAACAACTACAAAAGATTAGGTAGAAAATCTGGGTCAAAACATGAAGGAGCAATGAAGACCATATTAGCAAGGAAGCTACTAATATGTGGTCATAGTGGTAAAGTTCTAGTCTGGAAATGGGTGGAACAATGGGACAATATGAGAAGAAAAGATGTGGCCTCAAATATGGATCAGAACTGTATAATTTAAGGTCTCAAATCAATAGGAGAAGCAGCTAAAATCAAACACATGATAGTTAGTTACTATTGGGAGGAAATGAGATTAAAGCACTGTTTTATCTTTTCAAAAGGTAGCTTAGAACAATTCTATGTCTAAGCCCATGTTTAATGCTAAAGCAGGATGGTGGTCCGTGGGGAGCTATCATATATTGCATTTGAAATGTCTGAAATGTACTGTCACTTAAAAATTTAAAAACCGCCGGGCGATGGTGGCGCACGCCTTTAATCCCAGCACTCGGGAGGCAGAGGCAGGTGGATCTCTGTGAGTTCGAGACCAGCCTGGTCTACAGAGCTAGTTCCAGGACAGGCTCCAAAGCCACAGAGAAACCCTGTCTCGAAAAACCAAAAAAAAAAAAAAATTAAAAACCCAGATTATGTGAATCGAGAGAATTTGCAGACTGGACTCAGATGTAAAATGGAGACAAGAAAAGACACCGTAAGAACAAATCAAGAATCAATCTTGCATACTGTCTGTCTTAGTTAGGGTTTTTATTGCTGCAATGAAACACCATGACCACACAGCAAGTTGGAGAGGCAAGTGTTTACCGGGCTTACACTTCCATATTGCTATTCGTCACTGAAGGGAGTTGGTACAAGAACCCAAACAGGGCAGGATCCTGGTAACAGACGACATGGAGGGGTGCTGCTTCCTGGCTTGCTTCACATGGCTTGCTCAGCCTGCCTTTTTATAGAACCCAGGACCACCAGCCCAGGGGTGGCACCACCCACCATGAGCTGGACCCTCCCCCCTTGTTGATCACTAATTGAGAAAATGCCTTACAGCTGGATCTTATGGAGGCATTTCCTCCACTGAGGCTTCTTCCTCTCTGCTGAATCTAGCTTGTGTCAGGTTGATACACAAAACCAGCCACAATACTGTCTATAAGACAAAAGACTATAGCATAGAAATAATGTTTAAAAACAGTGTAAAATGGTGAATATCTAACTAGAGATAAGACAAATAATTGATTTAGGCAGTTTGATGAGAAGAAAACACTAATGAAACAATCGGGGAACACGAAGCTACTTTCCGTCCCTTTGATATAAACACAGGCGTTGACAGTAAAACAAAGAGGTGTCATTCTGGGTGTTATTTCTTTAAGACTTAAAAAGGCTACTGTCAGAGAGGATCCAGGGAAGATGTGCTCACGGGCCCCACATTTCATGATAGGAAATTATGGATTCCATATGGAAGGAGGCAGGTAGGTCAGTATCCCTCGACAGTCATTAACTGAGCTGGTGAGACCCATGCAGGGCGGAGCCAGGGGCAGCTTCAGTTTGAGGCCAGCCTGGGCTACACAGTAGGACCCATCTTGAAAAGAAAAGATTGCCCTCTTAGAGAGCTTGATTCTACAGATAATCCTGAAATAAACTGTGACGAGGAAGCCTAGGGAGGCAGCCCGCTGGGCAAGGCGGTTGCTCCCCAAGCCTGAGGACCTGTGCTTGACCCTTCAGCACCAGTTAGAGCTCACACACAGGCACATACTGATGTCAGTGACTGGTTTCTTTTTTTACGCTTGAGATAAACAGGATATTTTTTTTTTAGCAAGTAAACAGTGGGAAATAGTCATTAGAATCTCTGACTACTCTGTAAAGAGAGGAATCTCAAAGAGGATTCACGCAAAAACCAATGAAGCAATGCAAGCACTTTATTAATATTTTTTCTTGTATTTTTTTATATGTATGGCATGAGAGATTCTCATCTGCCCTTTGGCAGGAGATCTTTAAGTGAGCTCAAGTGGCCAAATTCTTGAAGAGCTCTCTTCTGTAGCGTAGTGAACGTTACACGGGATTTACCTTTACTAGACAGATGTGAAGTAAATAAATCTGTTATAGCACTTGGAATACATCATTCTGTTGCAACTGGTTCAAGGTCTATGTTTCTCAGAACAGCCTGGCTCTCTAAAAGCCGACATATATGTAATTACTGCTTCCTGGAACCCACTCTAAAGCACAGGACACATAAAAAGGTTTGTTGAATGAATAATAAACAACATACAATGCAATCAGACCACTTCAGAAATGGGCAGTTACATACATGTTCCTAAAATCTAGTCCAAAACTAAAGGTATCTAAGCACACATCAAGGATATGGGTATGATGCCTGATGATAGTGACAGAAATCTTCTGAAAAGAAAACAGGGAAATGAAGAAAAACTTGTATATTAGCAATTTATTCCAGGCACACAGAGTGGCTGTCTGTGGTTTGACCATAAGAAATCACCAAACTCAAAAACAAGCAGACAAAGTCTGTGCCACGGTTCTTGGCAGAGAGAAGGTGTAGAAACATTATTCTACTTCCCCTACTCCACTTTCTTCACAGCTAAGAACTGGCCATGGAACATTCCAGAATCCCTATCCATTGCCTATTCATCCCACAGCCAAGCAGACTGCTATTGCCCTGGACCAGTCTGCAAGTATCGGCTCCCCGGCTCACACGTCCCCACTAGTCTATGCTGTCTCCTTGATTTTCTTCATACTGTGTATGCAACAGAAGCCACTGATACGTTTGGGAGACGATAAACCCATTTGTCCACAAACAGAAAACTCCAAGCCAAGACTCTCTAAACCCCGGGTTGACAGCGGCCCCAGGGGGCTCCCCCGCCCCCACCCCGTCGCTGAACATTTCTTCATCGGCATGCTCTTGAGAGCACCACGGTTTAATCATCTCCCTTTCGGGGAGTTAATATTAAAACAGGAACAGGCCACCTGGCTGGGTTGTGTGAGGAACAGGGGCGAGGGCAGAATGAGAAATGAGGATTTTTGTCTCCTCGGAAGGCAGGAGCTTTCCCTCTACAAATCCAACCGCATTAGGAGCAGGAGTGAAAGCGAAGTCTCACGGACTTCTAGTTAAACACGGCAGAGTAAACACATATTTGTCTCCGCTTCCTCTCCTCATCCCACCAAAGCAATCAGCATGAAGAGGAATAAGAAAGGAATCTCGGTAATAAAAGGATTTATTTAAAGGCAAAGCCCACACTGAGAAGGAAACTGTGAGAGAAATGAAAGCAGGAGAAATGTGTATAGATCTTTGGAAGAAATAATGACAAAAAAGGGAGGAGCGCCCCAAGTATAAACAGATCTCTGTAGAGAAGTGAGTGGGTTCTCATAGAACTCTAAAATGGCTAAGGAGAGGAGCTGGGCCATTGACTGACGGACTGACTGACTGACTGACTGACTGACTGACTGACTGATTTAGAATTGTTGAGCGGGTGGGAGCAATTGCTGTGTGAACATAAGAATCTGAGTTCTAATTCCTACCACCCATGTGAATGGCTGAGTGGCCTTAGGCACCTATAAATCAACACTGTGAAGGCAGCAGAGGAGACAGGAGGGTCTCTGGGGCTGGAGGGCTACCAGCCAAGCTCCAGGTTCACTGAGAGGCTCTGACTCAAAATAGTAGAGCAAAGAGCATCAGAACAGGACAGATAACTCTCTCTCTCTCTCTCTCTCTCTCTCTCTCTCTCTCTCTCTCTCTCTCTCTCTCTCTCTCTCTCTCCCCCCCCCCTCGCGTGCATGTGTGTGTGTGTGTGTGTATGTGTGTGTGTGTGTAACTGCACATATACCATACACAGAAACAAACACATCCACATTACAAGAAGAAGTCTGAAAATCAGAGGAGGGGCTGTGGATGTCCGTGGGAGGAGCTATTAAAATTCCGGGTTTTCTACTTAGTCTTTGGATGGCAAACCGTTTATCTCAGGGACTGTTCTACTTGAAGCGGTTCAAGATCCTAGAAGGACAGAACACTCGTAAGCCAGAATCTGCAAACTGTACAGTGCTATTCATCAGGCCAGACATCAAGGGGATTTTTCTCCAGGAAAACCCAACATCTGCCCTAAAGTCCCCCAGCGAAAGCTCCTGCTCCCTGCACACCATACGGAAAGCAGGGCCAGTCGGTTGGCCTTCCAGTGTCTCAGTCCAGAGCACAGGAGACAAAGAACACCAGGCAAACAGAGGCAGCCAAATGATGGGGACGGGGGATGACATCAAAGGAAGTAGACTCACCCAGCAAGAACGGAATCCTATAGACAAAGAAACAATCCTGTGCTATCAGAATTGTAAAAACAAATCGGGAGCTGGAGAGACGGCTCCGCGGTTGAGAGTGTGCATTATGTTATGTGTGCAGAACCTCAGTGCAGCTCCTAGCATTCACATTTGGCAGCACAGAGCAACCTATAACTCCAGGGCATTTCTGGGGAAACCTGCACACACACACACACACACACACACACACACACACACACACACACAAACATAAAAGTTATTTTTGAAAATAAAATGTAAGAAACTAAAGCTGAAGAAAATAAATACACCTGCAAGACTCCTCTATTGCAAAAGACAATAGAGGAGAAAGGTTGGAGACTTTACCCAGGTAGCCTGACAGTGATGAATAAAAATGTCTGTGGAAGCAAAAGGAAAACACAGGTACAGAAATTACCCAAGATACATTCCAGGGAAATTTCTCAAACCAGAAGATATAAAATCTCCATACTAAAACATACCCAACAGTTGAGTGAGGTACCCAGACCCAGAAAGACAAATATAATATGTACTCACTCATAAGTGGCTTTTAGACATAAAGCAAAGAAAAACCAGCTTACAATTCACAATCCCAGAGAACCTAGACAACGAAGAGGACCCTAAGAGAGATATACATGGGTCTAATCTATGTGGAAAATAGAAAAAGAAAAGATCTCCTGAGTAAATTGGGAGCACGGGGATCATGGGAGAGGGTAGAAGGGAAGGAGGGAGAAAGAGGGGGGGAGTGGAGAAAAATATATCACTCAATAAAAACAACTTTAAAAAATCCCAAAGATCCTTGGATATCCAGCTAAGTGAAGGTAAACAGATTGTTCAGACACACATCTGCACGACCACAAAATATTGGGGGAAACAGAGAAGATTCTAGATGCTTCCTGAATGAGAAATGATTGTAAGAAAGCATCTAGAAAGAGAATTCTAGCAGCCAATAATGTAAACTGATGTGGAATTCCCCTCTGTATGTTGTGAATACCATTGGTTAATAAAGTAACTGCCTTGGCCTGTTGACAGGGCAGAATGTAGATAGGCAGGGAAAACAAAACTGAATGCTGGGAGAAAGGAGGCAGAGTCAGAGAGAAGCCATGTAGCCTCGCCGGTAAGTCACTGCCATGTGGCGATACACGAATTAATGGAGATGGGCTAAATGAATATGTAAGAGCTAGCCAATAAGAAGCAAGAGCTAATAAGCCAAGCAGTGATTTAATTAACACAACTTCTGCGTGGTTATTTCGGGTCTGAGCTGCCGGGCGGTTGGGAAACAAACTAATGGCCTCCTCCAACAGTAAATAAGAAAACAGACCTGTGCCTTCAACGATATGAGACAATATTATTTTTGGATTCTATACCAAAGTTACAATCACACGTCAGATGGAACAGTGATGTTTTCAGGTATGTAAGTGTTCAAAACGTTTTTCTTTCTACACATTTTTGTCTCTGAGGAATATACTTATGAAGTATTCTTTAAAAAAATGATGGGGAAAACTAAGAATTCAGACAGCTTAATGTTCAGGGAAATTACAAAAAAAAAGTCAAGGAAGAGGGGGTGGTAACTATTTTTATTTATGTGTGAATCTGTGTGTGTACATGTGAGTGCAGTTGGCCAGGGAGACCAGAAACGGGGGTTGGAGACCCTGGAGTTGGAGTTGCAGGCAGTTGTGCTTCACCCAAAATGAGTAGTGCTGGGAACCGAACCTGGTCATCTGCCAAAGCAGCAAGCTCCTTTAACCGCTGAGCCATCACTCTAGCCCAGGAATAGGACTTTTAAAGAAGGAGAACCAAAAGAAGGGATCTTTAATCAGGCGTGCAAGGTGCACTGGAGTGGGTGTGTGTGTACAGGTCAGGTCTCAGGAGGAACCCACACCATCTGTAACCTGGCAGGCATGACTAGCTGGAGGGTTTTAACGGGAAGGGGTTAGAGTATACGCACAGAACCACTAGGAGAATTAAATATATGAAGACAAATGCTTTAAGGAACAGTAACATAACTGCCCTAAATATATTATCATGGCACTGATATATACGTTAACACCAGTTTAGGGATGAAAGATGAACAGAGGAAGGATGATAGGCATGGGTAGGATCTGCATTCATTGGAATGGAAATCCATTGATGATGCCTTATAGAGATCAGCTGAGAAACAGCGGACCAGCTAGGTAAGAGAAAGGAGAATAGCTTCCTTTGGGCATCAGGAGTAGGGTAGGAGGTGGACTCGGAGAAATACCATCTATGTTCATAAGCTTTCCGTTACTATTTGATTTTCCAAAAGGCTACGCATTTCTTACTTCACAAAAAGAAAGCCACCGCACATGTGATTAGCATATAGGCATAGACGTCTGTAAACAAACACGTGTCTGCCTGTGAACTGGACTTTTCAAATTTCCCAGATGTAGAAGCAGGAGAGTGGGAGTGAGGCTGGTTCTGGGCTGGGATAGAGAGGGCGGTCCACACGCAGAGAAAGCGGCGTTCAAGGCAGTGTCAGGGAACCCTCCCAGCTCATTTGTTCCTCCTCTTCAAGGCTCCTGCTTAAGCAGGGAAGGTGATCCTTGGGCCTGAGTGGCCTCAGGTCACTGTGATTCATGAACTCCGAGCTATTTCAACTCTTTCATGAAAGCAGCCGGATCGCAAGGAAGCACAGCTCTCTCAGTTCCTAAGACAGCCCACCAGCCTATTCCTACCCCGCACTCTTGTCTGCAGCATGGGGCCAAGGCTTTGAAAGACGCCAGCACCTATCCTCTGCAGTTTTCCTAGGTCACCACTTCCTTGGATTCCTCCCGGCTTCACTCCTACCCCAGAGGGTCACTTCCCTACCCTGCAGCGTGTGCGCTCTGTTGTGTCTCTTTCATATTGACCAGCTGGGTATTGCCGCTTTGCAACGGGATGGCTATCTAGCTGTCCGCAGAAGGGTGTGTGAGGACATGATCTTATACTCAAAAAGCAACATTGTAGTGTGTGTATCAAAGACAGACACCTCTGTTAGCATCCACACCACATTTATATATACCAAAACATAAAACGGCATATAAAACCGTAATGCACACATAACTGGGCTATTCCTTTATGAGTCAATGTGTCATATAAACATTTACACATACTGCCCCCATTGTAGCTATATGGAGTGTAGGGCATGTGTGTACACTTTCTCGCAGGCACCCTAGAACACAGCAGCCCCAACAGACGCTGTTTTTCCTTCCTGACAAACGGCCATGAAATAAGAGGCTGACAGCTGCCTGGGCAGGTCATTCACGTCAGCCTGCTACATGTCAGAATTCAAACTGCTCCATCCATCAACAGCAGACCCAAAATTAACGTAGCTTGGAAACTCTGAAGCAGGGCAGCAACAGCCCAATTCAGAGCTGACCTTCGAGGAATGGTGGGGTCCGATGGAAAATTATTTCATGGCCCGCGCTGAAGCCAACAATACAATTTGAAGAGATTTTTTTTTCAGTTAAATTAATTTTAAAGAAAAATTCCCCTGGGTAGTAGTTTAACTCTTAAGGTCACGCAGAAGAATGGGAAGTAGAGACATTTGCTATTGGAAGGCTCTGTTGGTGCCGTTTGTAGCAGAATTAAAAGCGGCATTTTAGGCAAAAACACCCATAGTTATGTGTACGAGTGAAGAGAGCATCAGATCTTTTCTTGAAGAAGCCATCCAGAGATTCTTGTCATTTGAAGAAGCTGTTTGGGAAATAGGTATTAAATAATAATAATAATAATAACTAATATTAACTAATAATAGGTATTATCATAAACAGGGCCTGGATGTGGAAGCCTAGAACACAGCATCCTGGAGGTCAGGACAGCAGATCCAGAGTTTAATCTACATAGCAAGTTCAAGGCCAGCCTAGGGCACAGGAGACCTTGTCTCAAAAAAGATAAAGTCAAATTTTAAATGACATCAGCCTTTCCGGAATATAAAGATGAATGGGCCTTTGCAGAGATGGCTTTCCTCCGATCAATCCTAACAGCATTTAGATTTGTGATTTCATAACAAATATACAAAGATGACCACCAACTTCGTAAGTGAACCAAAATCTGAAGCCTACAATTATTTTACGTACTGCTTTGGCTGGATATGCTGCAAGGCACATGTCTAACGCTGGTCCCTGGTAGCCGTGACATACTGAACGATGCTTCAGATTCACCAAGGAAGAGCTGGGTTGTTTTCCTAGCTGGGAACACTGTTGCCATGTCCTGTCTCAGTAAATCCAAAGTTTCTGTTCATAGGAGGATGATGGCGGCACCATACCGATGGCCACACACCAGTGACGGATGGCCTTAAAGCCTGCCTTTTTCATGGGATGGTAGAAGCAAGGCCTCACCCACTCTATGGGTGGGAGTTTAAAAGGTGAGGGGCTCTTCCACACATCAAATGAATAGCACTGTGCCTTTCTTCTTTGAGCAAAATTCTATCCCTAAGACTTTATTCCCAAGAAACAGATGAACAAGGGACAAATTTTTATTATAGAGAAAAAAAAATTTAGAGAGTAACCTTCAGAGTTAGGCAGTGACTTAAGGAGCAGGGTGTGTCTTCACAATGGAGTTTAATCATGGACATCTGTTGGCTGATGGGGAAAAGACAACTGAAATATCAAAAGCTGTCAAAGAGACAGCTATCCATAATCTAAGACATGTGGTCAGAGCGGTAGACGCATCAAAGCCTGTGACCTATACCATCTTTCATTGAAAATCAAGAGAAAGACGCATCAGCTGAATCTTACATAAAAGGCCAGAAAATAAAGTGAGCAATACATCCAGACAGGCAGAGATGGCTGGAGCAGAAAACAAAACCACGTAAAATCTTACAAACGAACTGGAAAGATCTTAGAAAACAGACAAATGACTGGCAGGAATAAAAATAAATAGTATTAGGTACTAAAAAAGGAGACTTATCAACAGAAATGCAGAAGCCAAAATGGGGTGGCATCTACAATTAATCTGAGGATGGAAATTGAGGGGACGTATGCTGATCAAACTCAAACCCCGAGGGAAAACAGATCACTTTCTAAGAAAACACATACACTTCCAGTTAGCTGGAAAGGAAACCAAACAAAAGAATCGGAATAGACAGTAACCACACTAGAAACAGAACTATTTGACCCAGACCCCTGAATGCCTCAGGCCCGAGCAAACCTGAGCATGAGCTAATCCCAGGGGGATTGTGGGAAGGATCATCTAAACTGCAGAGAGACGTTGCTGTCAATAATTAAGCTGGGGCCAGATGAGTCAGGACCTGCTCCTGGAAAAGCAGAGCAAATGTCTGCGCCCAGCACCCCAGCTTGGACTTCTCAAGGCGCACCCTTCCACAGTTAGGACATCAGCATCAGAGCTGACTGCAGGTTTCCCACATCACAGACAAGAAACGCAGAAGAGGAAAGAGGGACAACAATATGAAGACATCATAAATATACGAAAATTACAATCAAACCCAGTAATAATGGCGAACAAAAAATACAAAATATGTTCATGTTTTAGCCTATCTGATTGAAAAAATATTACTCCTATTAAATGCAAAATCAACAGTCTTTCCAACACTGACACTCTTGGCAGGAAGGTGAACACTGCTACCTTCTAGAAGATACGACTTGCTAGTTACTTAGACTGATACAAAATAGTACCTCATTTAATATGGGGCTCCAACATTTGTGGGTTTTAGTATTCATACTTGGGTGGGGGCTGGGAGAGTTTGTAGTCCCCCACATTGTGGATATCAAAGACCAAATGTACTAGCTTTTGTGCACCAACCAGCTTTGGCCTCCATAGTTATATCTACATTGGCATGAGTTAACTTTGCGTCTCAGCTTTTTCTTCCTCCCCTCTCCTCCTCTTCCTATCTCCCCAGACCTGCCTTTGCTTCTTTTGGAGGAAGCCTCTCACTGCGTAGCTCAAGTTGACTTTTAACAATGATCCTCAAGCCCCAGAGGGCTCTGCTCAGGGACCACAGGTGTGGGCTCTTTTCGGTAGTATGGTTGTTAAAGAAAATGTAGAAACGCACTCTAATTTTCCTGGGTCCTTAGGGACTGTTAAAAAGCTGCACAGATGCAAACAACTTTGCATTCGTGTGTCAGAGTGATCACTTTTATGTTACAGACTTTGGAGTAACTACCATGCTCCGCATGGAAAGAGCAACAAGAACGAAATACCACAATAGCCTTAACCCCCGAGGCCGAGCTCTCTGGGTTAGCTATCGTAACTACTGCTGCTGGGAGAACTGCATCTCCGTGTTCCGTGGGCAAATGGCGATTATTGCAAGATGTTAGAGAACATTATGGAAAATAAGACATCCTATACTAAGACATGCTATTCTCTCTCTCTCTCTCTCTCTCTCTCTCTCTCTCTCTCTCTCTCTCTCTCTCTCTCTCTCCAAAGTGAAGGATGCAATATCTTATAAAAGGCATCCAGTTTGGCTTCCTGTTGTTTCCTGAATTTGGTCTCAGTCCACAGTGTTCAGAGTATAATCATCATTCCCACATATGACCCATGGCCCAAACCAGCCATGAGCAGCAGGTTTGCATGATTCCTTTTGAGAGCATGCTTGTTCATAGAGAGTGTGTGAGAGCACAGGAGATGTCAGAGGGCTCGTAAGGGACTGTCTCCAGAGACAATCACAGATGCCATCCGCTCTCTGGTGTTTTCTGATTTCCACAATGAGTGTGTGGGTTTTATATTAAAAATAATCGCCTGCTATGTTTAATTGTGGAGTGTGAGAATCTGCTGAAGGTCATTCACCGAATGTCCTTGCTAGTCAGCTAGATGGAGCCCAGGCCTTGTGCAAGTTTTGCTATCTCTGTACCACTAAAGATCCTAGACCTTACCCATGACTTCTTTGTAACATTTATGTAAGGTAAGCAACCTTTCCTACTGGTAAGTACTCAGATGCCTGAGCCCTGAGGTAAGGAGTTTAGCAGGCCGCAAAAGACCATTTTATGCCCACTGAAGTGGAATCCAAACTCCAAGGCAGGGAGGCGCACATGCCAAAGGCAGAATAAACTTGTACCTAGATAGAGAAGACATGTGTACTGCTGCCATATGCAGGCTAGGGTTATACATAAAGGTGGGGTCGAGGCACAGCTCTAGGACTTCAAAAGTCATAATTAATAACTGCTTATCTGGTCCTTGGCACACTTATCTGGTCCTTTCTTTATAAAGGGGGCAATTTCATCCAGTTGAACATTATTGCAAAGACTATGGTGGTCAAAAGATGGAAACAGGATCTAAAAGTGATGGGTACAGAGTTTCTGTCTTTGGTCTAGATTTTTCTCCCTAATATAAATAGAAGAATTGACTACTCCAGTTAATAACAGTGGCTGAAATAAATAATCATCTCTTTAAAACTTAGATTTGGGACAGATACAGTAGTACATGCCTGTAATCCCAGCACTTGGGAGGCTGAGGCAGGAGGTTCCCACATTCAAGGCCAGCCTGAGCTACAAGGCAAGACTTTGCTTCAAAATCAAAACAAAACAAACAAGCAAGCAAACACTCAAAGAGATTATAATGCATCTCAGTTACAGAGCCCTTTGCAAGCACGTGTGTAAGGCTCTGGTGTCCAGACCCGGCATCAATCTACCACACAACCTACCAATAATTTTGAAAGAAAATAAAAATCAACTTAGAAATTTCATCATCTTGTCAATGGCATTGTGGGCTAGGAATGTTTGGGCCAGAAAGAAGTCACAGTTGGTGCTGGACTTCCTTATATCATAGGGTGACATCACGTGAAGAAGAAGCAACATCTGAGGGGAGTTCAAGGAAAATGAAGAGAAGTGGGTAGGAGTACATCTTTGAAAAGAAAATAACAGAGAATGTTCTGGAAGTGATAAAAGCCAAGAATCCACAGACTCAGGGTCTTTCCATCCCAAGCAAATAAAAGAGAAAACAAAACAAACATTAAAATATTATAGTGAAGGTTGGGTTCCTTCCCCAGCATCCTTATAGGACAGCTCACAGCCGCCTATAAATCCAGGTCCAGGGATCCAATGTCTTCTTTTGATCTTTATAGGAACCTGTATACACTTGGTATGTGAGTGTGCTTACACACACACACACACACACACACACACACACACACAAAGTGTATGTCCATATAATCAGGTACACACACAAGTAAAATAAATACAAAAAATATTTTAAGAACTAGAAAGAAAGGAAATTATTCCCATAGGGGTATAGTTGGGCATGTTAAAAATTCAGAATAATCTACTGACAAATTATTACAACTGAAGATCCTACTGAGTCTCCTGGTATATAAACCAACATAGAGAGAGCCATTCTGTTTTTATGCATGAACCACACCAATTTAGAAAAACTTTAAGGAATTCTAGTAGAATCACTGTTAGACAACAATAAACCTAACGAAAACATACTTCAAAATATGGGGGAAAGACCATCATTTTGCAGCTAAAATTACATGAAGCAAAGTCGCCTTCACTAAACTGGCACATATTTTAAAGTCTTGCATCACCAAATGTCGAGGAAGCTGTTGAGAGATAATTCAAAACATCCCAGTCAGAGTGTAGGATGCCGAGATCACTGTAAACAAACATTGACATTGAACTGTCAGGCCAAAGGCATCATCCTATCAGGATCCATGACTCCTGTCTCTGGAAGCACACATCCCGAGAGGTCATTGCACAATTGCACCAAAGTACACACACATCTCAGAAAGCTTTTCTCCTAGCCTCAACTAGGAACAGCTCAAAAGTCTATAGAGAATAGGGCAGACAACTGAATGGTGGCAGAATTACGTGGTAGAATATTTTATAACAATAACAAAGAGTGGAGAGTGGTTATATGATCTGTTAAATCGGAGGCTGGCCAACAATGGCTGCAGCTATGTCCTGTCATTGTCCGTAAAGTGTCACTGGATGTCACTGTGACTTTCTACTTATATGTCATTCTTGTAGCTTTCACACCACGATGATGGAACTTTTAACAGAAACCACATGACCTAAAAAATCAGGAACCTTTCACTAGCTGGCCTAATGGAATAAGATACCAACTTTCAGCAGGAATCAACCTTAGGGGCACAGGGTTGACCCAGAAAAACATAGCTGACGAATGTGTATCAGAATGGTTTATATTGTAGAATGCTAACAACATGGCAGACTTCTATTGTTCTGACAGGCACATACACGAGGCAAGTGGCTTCAGATGGTCACAAATCTTTGAGGTAATGGAGGACTGGACTGGAGAGGAGACTACAGGGGACTTCTGGGAGGCAGCAAGCCTCTCCCTCGTATGTGTGGCAGAGACACAGGAGTGTGACTTGCCCAGTGACTTGATGAAGGATGGGTGTGTATGTGTGAGCATGCACTGTGGGATTCTCTGGGGTGTGGCAAATTTCATTCTAAAAAGATAGTAAACCAAGAAGATGAGCCCCTAGTGATGACTTCAAGACATGGTTTAAATAAAGCAAGGCATTCTAACAATATTCAAAGGCACCGAAAGAGTTAGAGAACCATGCAGTTTTTAAAACATAGTGGGCTCGCTTTATCCTCCTGAAGTTCAGAAAGGATTTCTATCAAGTGTTATAAACAAGCAGCATGAAACATCATTTCTAGAGTTTCAGCCACACAAGACAATATTGCTTTTTGCTGTTGTTGTTTTGGTTTGTTTTTGTTATTACTGGTGTTGTTGTTTCCTGATGGGAATGGGAGACCCAGGACAGAATACCAATAAGCACAGCTCCACAGAGTGTTAACTTGAGACTGGACCCTACACAAAACACCTTTAGGTAAGAAATTTTCTTCTGCAGAGTAATGTGAGGTTTTCTTCGCTAGTTGGTATTTCTAAACAGAATATAATCTTAAAATGAGTCGTAATTGTTGTTCTGAGGCGTAACTCCTGCACTAGAGAACACACATACCTACGACGCCGACTCTGAGGACTTTTGCATATTAATCCTAGAGCCATACAACCATCATCATCATCATCAATTTGAGAATATTTTCTCATGCTCTAAGAAACTCGGAACCCTGAAGCTACAGTCTCTAGAAATGTAAATGATGAAACTGTGTGATCTGTTCTCTTTGGGGTGTGGTTTCTTTGACTAGTTGTGATATTTCTTTTTTATGTTTTTATTTTTTACTGATTTTATTTTTGTTTTTTTTTTTGTTTTTTGTTTTTTGGTTTTTCGAGACAGGGTTTTATTGATTTTCTTAAGCTCTACATTTTTCTCTGCTCCTCTCCATTCCTCTCCCCTCCCCTTCAACCCTCTCCCATGGCCCTCATGCTCCCAATTTACTCAGGAGAGCTTGTCTTTTTCTACTTTCCACATAGATTAAATCCATGTATATCTCTTTTAGGGTCCTCTTTGCTGTCTAGGTTCTCTGGGATTGTTTCTTTGCTTTATGTCTAAAAGCCACTTATGAGTGAGTACATATATTATTTGTCTTTCTAAGTCTGGGGGTTACCTCACTCAATATAATGTTTTCTAGATCCACCCATTTGCCTGAAAATTTTAAGATGTCAATTTTTTTTTCTGCCATGTAGTACTTTGTTGTGTAAATGTACCACATTTTTCTTAACCATTCTTTTATCAGGGGCATTTAGGTTGTTTCCAGGTTCTTGCTATGACAAACAATGCTGCTATGAACATAGTTGAGCACATGTGTTTGTGGTAGAACTGAGCATGCTTTGGGTAAATACCCAAAAGTGGTATTGCTAGGTCTTGAGGAAGGTTGTTTCCTAATTTTCTGAGAAATCGCCATACTGATATCCAAGGAGGACGTAAAATGGTTGAAAACACTTAAGGAAATGCTCAACATCCTTGGCCATCAGAGAAATTTAAATCAAAACAACTCTGAGATTCCATCTTACACCTATAAGAATGGCCAAGATCAAAAACACTGATGACAACTTATGCTGGAGAGGTTGTGGGGTAAAGGGAACACTCCTGCATGCTGGTGGGAATGGAAGCTGGTACAGCCCCTTTGGATGTCAGTTGTGATGTTTCTGAGGGCCACCCATGTTATATCACATATCAGTATGCCACTCACTTCCATGGCTGTATACTATCTCATTTTATGGATGTACCACAGTTTCTTTATCCATCAGGCATCTGATTATCTCTCAATTCCATCTGATATGAATGCCGCTGCTATAAAACTCTGTGTGCAACTTAGAGAAATAAACGCTCTCTCTTTGAGGTGTATATATGCTATCTCTGTGAGGTGTAGGCCACTAAAGAGAATTAGTTTGAATACTTCAATATTTGCTTCACTCCTATAACAATATAATTTGGAAGGCACAGTTCTCCTTTGCTGTTAAGGAAACAGAGTCTATGAATAAAGTTAGTTTTCTAGTGTTGAATACAGCATCACTGAGACAGACGTAAAACTTACCCCGAGGATACAGTATTACAACTAGCTTCTTGTTTAGCCTTCTGACTAATGTAATTAAATTTGTTCGATTAGAGCTAGTGAGTTTTAGGGAACCCTAGTCTTTTAACATCATGGGACCTTCCTGAAAATAGTCCCCAGTCCTTGAGAGTTTTCCAAGCTAGCATGAAATTCCTTCTGGTTCTCTTCTTTACTTATGAGTATGCTCGTGAACCATCCTGCAATCAGAATCCAACCGAGTAAGTCCAAACACGTTATTGTATTTTCACCATGCCAGACCGACCTCAACCCCAAAGCATGCTTTAGAAAGCAGGCTGGAATGAATGGGCAATTTGCAAATTTTAGCCGGGCACTCACTCTAACCTAAGAGTAAGAATAAAGAGGATTCCAGAAAATGGCACGTCTCTCCCAGATTTTTTCGTATAACCATGTAGCAGATGAAACACTGAATCTTTGCATTGTCGTGATGTTCTGCAATGTGTGGGAGCAAAGAAGTGGGAAACACCGTGAACCAGCTTCCCCAACGTAGCTGCCCACCTGTCCCAGGTCTCCCCGCACCTCCGAAAGATCTAAGACCTGAGAGGGAACGGGTGGGATGGAGATGCTCTCAGTTTACAAAAACCCCGGGTTCGACTCCCGCCCAACCCCAAGACAAAACATGAAGTGGAAGAATTGGGACCCCTCTCTACTGTCTCTGCAAATACACATATTTAGAAGGAGCCCTTTTTCTCTTAAATATTCAGAATAAAGAAGAGAGCATCATGGGTAAAGAGAGGCTTGAAGGTGAGAGAGCAAGGCTAAGGAAGCGAGGGGGTGAAGTGTGGGGGGAGTTAAGGGAGAAACAAGATATGGGAAGTAAGTAGAAACGAGAAAAGCACAGGAGGAGGTTAGGTCTGCAGTAATTCATGATAAGGAAGTCACCTCAGTGTTCACTGTCCTACTGGGTGCACCTTTGGGGGTGTGCAAAAGACAAAAAAAAAAAAACGCAGAGGGCTCATAGCACAAAGGCAAAGTTAAGAACCTGAGCCGACCCTAGGCTGGGAAACCAAGTGGTTGGCAGGACTTTCCCACAAATCAGCATACATGCAGGGCCCCACCTATCCATTGGGGCCAGGGGGACGAGGACTCTCCAGCTGCATCAAAGGAAACCAGCGTTCCCTGGTTTAATTAAAACCTCTTTGTGTTTTATTGGCTTAAAACTGTCATGTTTGGATGATGCTGGGCACGAACTGGCTCTGGGGAGAACGCTGGCTTTCCTAGTGAAGAGAAAGTGGGCAGGAGGGGGTCACTCTGCAGTATTGTGATGGGAGGTGCCAGGGAAGTACCTATACCCAAGCCCTTAATGTGTCCAGGGATGGAGCTGCAGGCTCTCTGAGCTGCCACACCCAGGTATTACCTCACATAAGACTTCATTAAGAACATAAAGGGCAGGCAAGCAGCCTTCTGCAGTACTTCTGTGCCCCAAAGGGACACGCCAGAAATGTAACTGCTTTTGTTTGTGGTTTGTGCCCCTTTGTAGACATGCATCTGGGCATGTATTGTGTAACAGGCATTTTTTTAAAAAAAAAAGTGACACACAGTCCCAAAATACACAATGCGAGCTCCCCTATTAGTAGCAAGTGGGGTTGCTGAGGCTTAGGCAAGCCATTTAATAAAAAATAGAGCCACCCAAATGAACAGGGATTGAAAAAAAATGTAGATTGATGGAGCTGGGTTGGTCACTGTAATTACTGAAGGTGTATCATTTCCTAAGCTCTTTGCATTAAGTGTATGCCTTACATTTATCAGACATAATTAGCACTTTAGGTGACAATGATTTGATTTCTTTCCTTGTAATAAAAGCTCTCTGTGTTGGCGTATACATTCGGAAAGGGAAATTGAATACGGTTGCTGTTTATTCCCCTGAGGCAAAATTTAGGATGGAACCAGGAAGGGGGGAGGGCACGGGAAGAGGGCTTACAGAACAGCTCTTTGTGAATTTTGCAAACAGCCGAAGTAAAATAGTTTGATAAAAGCTTTTAAGGTTCACAGTCAAGCGCATGCTGTGTTTGAAAGTGAAGGAGGGCTACGGAAGGTTCCTCTACTTCCAACGTCGGCGTTTAACTTTCCTTCCAAAGAGGATCAGGCGTACTGCACTGATTCAGAGGCGGAACTACAGAACTGGATGCCTTGAAATGATCGCAAGTGAACTAGAAATATGCACTGCTTTCTTGGAGGGGACAGGAGAAAAGGGCTTTGAAAATTCTTCCAGAATAAATACAATCCTTCTAGATCCCTCAAAATTAAGGAACACATTAATCCTTATTTTCTGATAAATTTTAAGCATTTATATATAAATATTTATATATATATCCATCCTCATAGCCAAGATCCCACTGGAAATGCTTTGAAAACTTCCGCTTCTGAGTGTAAATCTTGATAAGCCTTTTTCTTCTCTTCTTCATTAAAAAGTTGTTTTTTTTATCGTTAAAAAGTTTTTTTTAATGTGACAGGTGGCAAAGTTGATACCTCTAATTACACAAATGAATTAGAAACTAATTCCTGCAAATGAATCACTTTAAAGCGAATAGGATGTGATTAGCTACACACAGACCTTCCCATGCAGATTGAACTCGTAGACTTTCTGCTCAACCTAAACCCCATTTGACCTAAACTCCTGGTGCAGACAGATTCCAATTTGTTGCAAGGGTTCTCATGGCCCATTTTCTATCCTAATGATTCTAAACTTTGCCCAGTGTCTCAGCAAAGACTAAAGGAGAAATGCTGAACTTGCCTGTGCTGCACCTGTTCTCAGGACCGTCACGGTGCCGTTCCTGAACTGCGTGCAGGTGTCTCAGTGGCCTAAGCTTTAATTTCTGCAAAGAAAGACTCCTGCTGTACATGTGAGTTGCTGCCTAGGAGACAAACAAAAGTCAGAACAGCGCAATGAAAGGCTGTGGAAAATCAGCACAGAGAATAGCTTGTCACATACACGTTTTGTCTATATTGGAAACAAAAAAAAAAAGGAAAAAGAAAGGAAAAAAATTAAGATCTAATTGTTTAAGAAAGGCCCGGAGTCAACTCAATGTAATTCTGAGGTCTTTAAGCATGATTTAAAGTCTGCAGCAGCTGGGTGCATCAGATTCTTCCAACATTGATTTAATCTAAACAACATTTTAATAAGGAACAGGTGACATCTTAGTGACGCTTTTCAAAAAAAAAAATCTCCTTGTTTAATTTTCGACTTGAGCCAGGTAGAGGTTAACGGACAGACACAAGAGAATAGTAGCGCTTCTGAGTTCATCCCCAGTGCTATATTTTCTTAGCGCGAGAGTTGGTTTTGAAACACAAACTTGGTTTCTGCACGTCTGTGCCCCTAGCCTCGATGCCGTCAGCTTGCTTGAGGTCTGAGAGTGGAAAGGGATTGAAAATAAAAAAATAACTCAGTGTTGGCAGGCGGCAGAGTGCCTGATGACACCGGCGTGACTGGCGAGCTGCCTCTGATGGTGCATTTATTACGGGAAAGAGTCACATTCAAGCTAAGATGTCACAAAGTCACTAGATCACCTGATCCAGGAACAGCCTGTGTGGACCCCCAACTCCGTACTCACAGGCCAGAGCCAAGCATCAATACTTCAGTATAAAACTCTGACACTAGAATTCCTCTTTATGTAAAATCCATCAGCGACAAGAAGACTTTTATCCTCCCATGATAAAATAGCAAATGAAATGTCTATGCCCCAGGATTGTTTACCCGCCCCCCCCCCACATTATTTCTCATCAGATAAACACAGGCACACACACAAGCACACACATACAGGATGCCATAAACGCCCTTTCCCCCACATCTCCCCCCCACCCCAACACCACCACAAGAGAACGGGAGAGAACGTCTTGTCAAAAACCCTCACTTTAGAACAATAAATAAATAAACCAGCCACAGCCTTCCGGAGGCTAGCCAACTCTAGCATAAGTAATCCAAGAGGCTGAAAGATGCCAGATAAATTTGATTACTATAAAAGATGGGAACATGTTTCTTTCCTTTGAGAATTCACAAAAAGGGGTCAAAAACAAAGCGATGCTGAAAGCGAACAATTTCATTTCGCCTGCAATTCAGGGCGAAAATTCAAAGGCAATTTTGCAGGAACATTTTATCACAATTTTATAGACCCTCATTTCCTGCACACATCACAATCTTTAATTTCTGAAAGAGGAAAGCAAGAAAAGGGGGAAAGTGGGCGGGGGAGAGAGGGTGAGGAGGCTGGGAGCCACCGTGAGGGGCTTTTTCTTCTTCCTCTTTAAGATATAAATGCAGATATTTATAAAGCAGTGAGGGATTTGTAAATCTTTCTTCAGAGCTGAACCTACCACTGAGGCTGTTATTTGCTAAAAGCTGCTCTAGGCATACTCCAAAACACAGCCAGGCCATCCCTCCCCTTGCAAAACAATCAAAAATAACAGAGGAGCGGAGACATGGAGAGAAAGACATTCTGGTTAGTTTCGACAGACATGAGAGTTGGAAAAACTGCTTTTGTTTTACACCATCTCTCTGAATCACACACACACACAATTCATTATAAAATCATATATATATATATATATATATAAGATATATATGTATATATATATACACACACATACATACATATACATGTTTCCCTCTTTCTAAATATACATACCAGAAAATGGAAACTCAATATAGCTTGTCTACCATCTTTGGGGCTGACTCTCATTTTGTAGGAACGATGGCATGGTTTGCTGAAGAGTTCTGTTGTCTTTCAGAAAGAAGGTCACAGTCTAAAGACAGAGGCCATAGGCTTAGGCACAGAGCTGCCTGGGCCACGGTCGCTCCTTACCCTGAGCTCTTGCCTGGTGTAACTAAGGCAGAGTTCATGGGAGTGCAATGCTGCGCTTCCCAGCACTAATCTGGCCAGTAACTTCTTGTGCATTTTCAGGGGAAGCCACAAACCCTCTCTCTTCTCCTAGTGGGCCTAAGAAATAACGGATCTGTTGCTTTCACATGGTTGGAAGGGCAAGGAATTGAATACTTCACTCTTGTCCCGTAGTTTGGTGCCTCCCAAGAGCCTGACTAACCTGAGGTGGGAGATAAGTAGTTATTTACTCAAGAGGAAATGAATACCTTTTGGAAAATACAAGGCATGAAAATCAGAGTAAAATTTTAATAGTAAGTATCAAGGTAAAATGGACAGGGTACAATGCAAAACAAACTAAAACAAAAGCCTATGCAGTCCTTGATAGGAAAGAGAATGACTTCATATAAGGACAGGCATTTTTTTTTTCTCAATAGGGCAACACCTCTACTGAGCACTTGTTTGAAGGAATTGCCACTTTGCTTCAAACCAACCAAAACGAAGAAGCCTTAGTGTCTGGGAGAAGAAATGACTAAAAGAATGCTGTCTTAGTGCCTAATGGGAGAGATAAAAAGGACTAAGAGCATGGAACAAACAAGATGGCCCGTTGGCTAAAGATGCTTGCTCCCACGCCTGACAATATTGGTTCAAGGCCTGGGACTCACATGATTGACAGGGAGAAGGGATTTCTGCAAGTGGTCTTCAAATCTCTACATGTGCATCATGGTACATGTCTTTCGTCCCCCCACCCCACCCCTCACATGATGACAAATACTGGTGTAGATATTGAGAAGGGGAAACATTTATTGCTGTTGCGAGTGAAAACTGGTGCAACCACTATAGAAGTCAGTGTGAGATTCTTCAAAAGGCTAGAAATAGCCCTGCCATATGACCCAGCTATACCACCCTTGGGCATGTATGCACCCAAAAGACTGTATCCTATTATGGAGATGTATTCTCAGCTATGGTCACTGATGCTCTATTAAAAAAAAAAAAGCCAGGAAATGGAAGCAACCTAGATGTCTGTCAACTGATGAACGGATAATGAGTATGTGGTACATTTATTCAATGGAATATTATTCAGTTTTTAAGAAAAACAAAATTATTAAATTTGCAGGTAAATGGATAGAACTGGAAATAATCATTCTGAGTGAGATAAGCCAGAAAGACAAAAGTCATGTTTTCCCCTCATCTGTGGATGTTAGGTTCAACTCCAGATATATATGTTCAATTTGGGATACATATAGAGGTCAGAAAATTACTAAGAGGCCATTGGGGAGGGATTCCAAGGCAGGGGAGACAGAACGCAGCAGCATAAAGGGTTAGAGGGAAACAATGGAACGGGAACGATTAATGCATGGTGTGGTGGACGGGAGGGCAGAGGAGGAGATGAATACGGGAGGGATAACCAGCACTAAAGACAGGAACACACTCCTGTGGAAGCTTCCTAGTATACATACATACACACATATATAAAATGAGTTTAAATGCAGTTACCATACAATGTGGTAACAATGCCCCTACTAGAAACCATGAACTAACAAAAATCCAGTACTGTGAATGGACTTTTGGACTTGGTTGGACAATGAGGTCCATAGACCCTGAAGCTTTACCGGCTATTACCAGTGGCCTTGGCTACCCTCTAAAACTTGACGGTAAAATCCTGTCTGAAGACATCACATAGGTAAGTCACAGAACATGGAAAACTCAAGCTGGTATCACTTGGAAGCTCCATCCCCACTGGCTAGCTTTCACAGTGCTAGGAAATGCAATGGCACGGCCAGAAGAGAGAGAAAATCACATCTTACCTAGATGTGAACCCTGTACGCTCCAATAGAAGCCCGTCTGGACACAGCTGGGGACCAACTGGTACAACAGAGGCATAAGTGCCACAGGAGTAAGAAAGTAACACTTATTTTCTTATTGCATTTAAGGCCTGCTCCATAAGTTGATACCCACATAGACATCATTATCAGAGCCAGGAACCAGTGACTAGACAAGTCATAGGCCCTAAAGGAGAACCTACTGCTATTAACTTTTAAAGGGAAGAAGATATCACCAATACACACCCGGTTAGCCCTTCCAATTGATGGAGAAACTTGGAAAACTTAAATGTTTGTTAAGACGCAGATGGCCTATCCATTAAAGAAGGAAACTCCTTAGAGATGGTTAGAGATTGTAAGGTATATGTCCATGAATAAGAAGTCAAACAAAACTTCAAGAGGGGGTTGGGAAGATTAGTAAAGTCAGAGGGAAGAGATGTCTGCAGCAAAGCCATAATTTTTTTTCTCGATAAACATGACGGAACTACTGCACACATACACCCATAATGGCTGTGGCTGCCTGCACAACGCTTGTGCAAGATTAAGCCAGCCAGAATTCCAACATGGATGGAGGAGGGGCTCATGAAGTCCCACTCCCTAGCTGGAGAAGCTATTGGTAATTGGTTGTTGGGGGCTGGTGGGAGTCAGTTTGTTTCAAGGGTGCAGACCCTGATAGACTATGCATGCTCCAGTAGACACCCTACACCGATTACATAGGCAGCACTAAGTGAACTCAATGGTTTGTTTTTTTTTTTTTTTTTTTTTTTTTAACATGAAGTTGGGNGAATGAGGATGGGTTTGATCCATAAACCATTGTATGTGTGCATAACATTCTCAACCAATAAGAAAAAAAAAGAGCTAAAAACAACTTATCACAAAGAGCTAAGAAAGTGAACTCAATGGTTTGTTTTTTTTTTTTTTTTTTTTTTTTTAACATGAAGTTGGGAGGGAAATGTGCTGTTGGAGGACAGAGAAGAAACTGGAGGGGAGGGAATGAGGATGGGTTTGATCCATAAACCATTGTATGTGTGCATAACATTCTCAACCAATAAGAAAAAAAAAGAGCTAAAAACAACTTATCACAAAGAGCTAAGAAAATGAAGGGGCGCTGCTTGCACGCTTCCTCTGCTTTTCTTCACTAGCTGTACAGAAAGGCAGGCATTAGCTGTGCCCCCTCCCTTCCGCTTCCCCGAGTCTGCCTTCTGATTTCTCAGATAGCAGCACAGTGCTCACGAGACTGACAGGATGATGGGGGGAATGTCCCAGCCAAGCCCAAACGGCTTTGTTGGGGTTGATTTTTAAATCTCAGCAAATCGCCTTGTATACTTTTATTTAAAACTGTGATCTTGAGCTAAGCTGCTGTACTCGACTGTGTCCCTTTAACCTAGGGAACTTGCCAAAAAAATAGTATTGAGGCCAACAGCTTAATAAGTTTTATAGAAGATTAAATATTTATATGAATAAAAATAGCACCTGCAGCGACACCAGGAAGGATAAAATTACAAGGGCTATGAAATCTTCATGCTTCAGGGCATAAATTGCTTACCAGCTGGATGAGGCAGCTTCCCTTGTGAAACAACACTTCACGGCTAAATATGTCCTCCCAAGAAGCGTCTGGAAGTTGACCACTTTGAGGAGCAAAACTAAAGCACGGAGACTATTAAGCTGTGGGTTTGCATCCAATTCAGGTCTGCCCAGACTTTAGCAACTAACATGACAGCACACCGCCCAAAATACAAATATAGGGAGCACTCAAACTGAGCGAGAATAAGATGCATTAAAACTCCCGAAAATAGGGTTGGAGGGATGGCTAAGTGGTTAAAAAGCACTAGCCAGTCTTCCAGGGGACCCACCTTTGGTTCTCAGCATCCACACTGGGACACTCATGACTGTGTGTATCTCTGGCTCCCGGGGATCTGATGCCCTCTCTGGCCTCTGTGGGCACATGCATAGCATACATGCAAAGACATATAAGCATACATGTAAATAAAAACAAAGCAAAAATAATGCAAGGGGGCTGGAAGGGAAGGAGTTTCTAACACATCCCCTCCTTCTCCTCCTCCTCTCTCTCTCTCTCTCTCTCTCTCTCTCTCTCTCTCTCTCTCTCTCTCTCTCTGTATCTGTGTCTGCATGATGGAGGACTGGCCTGTGAGCCCCAAGGATCCTCCTAGATCCTCCCTCCCAGCACTGAGATCATAAACATGACACATAGTATTCTGGGGTGTTTGTATGTATGTATGTATGTATGTATGTATGTATTTATTTATTTATTTATTTATTTTTACTGTGGTTTCCAGGGCATCAAATTCAGGCCCTCCTGCTTGCAAAGTAAGCAGTCTGCCAGCTGAGCCATCTCTCCTGCCTGGGTTCTGAACCAAAGAGGCATATGGACTTTGTGCTGAAGATTTTAAATCTTAAGGCCGCTGAAGACAAACAGAACAAAGGCCATCAATGGACTACCTTGCTTTCTTAATGTTTCCCCCAAAGCAGAAACAGATCATGGAGATTATCAACAAGACCCGTTCTTCTAGCCCTGCTAAAGGGAAGGCCATTTGCTCTCAGCAAGAGAGATGGTGGGGAAGCACAAGGCATGAGGAGGATAAAACAGAATAACTAAGACAACACGCAAACCCATTTTGGGGGGCACAGATTTCGCTGTTCCCGGCACCAAAGCACACAGTTCCATTTGCAAATGACTCCTTTGTCCTTATGGATGAAGGGCCTCACGGTGAGCATCTATCAGTCAATCCAGTTTATAAATTAAATATTCCACAGAATAAAGAGCACCATCCACCCAGGCAAGGGACACTGATAAGGTTAATGATGGTTGGCTTTTGTTGAAAGTTCCCTTGACTTTGCAAGTTTGGAGAATGCAATGTGCACACTTATTCCACAGTTCCGAAAAGGGCAAGGTGTTCGTCCGGGTAATTAGCCACTTTCTGCGGAAGGGTTATTTAAAAAACAGCCCTGGGATCTGGGAGGATGCTCCAGTTCAAACAGTATAAAGAGGCACGTGTTGGGTGGGCCTCCTAATGGGTGGCCCTCCGAATAACTCTGAAGAAAGGACCTCTGTGGATTTTAATAACACCAAGCCATGTATGAACCATAAACCAAATGGGAACACTCTTGCACCTCCGAAACCTCCAAGATTTCTGAGGCGAGTGTTCCATCAGGGCAGCATGAGCTTAGTGGGGATTAACCATACTTGTTCACAACAATAACAGAAAGGCTTCTGCCTCCTCAGATGGGCATCGGCAGGCGCCAGCAAAAGTACACCAGGCAGAGGAAAGGCCAACATCAGGGCCCATGGGGGAGATCTTTTAGAACAGAGAACTCTTCATAGAGAAGATGGGGACATGGATGAGCGGACACATGAGGACCTTTATTCGAGAACCGTCAGCACCTCAGCCAGAGGGGCAGTCATACACGCCTGGCACGGACAGGAACCGTTTCTTGTTATTTTTAGCAAACCTTTAATTTAATGTATCTTTTCTTTGCTGAAAAGGAAATGGTGAAATTAATAAATTGGGTTTCTTTCTAGCCTGGCAGGCTGCCTGTGGTGAAACGTAAACACGTGTACATGGGAGCTGGGATTAGCATTTACTGAGGAAAAACGAGTAGTCAATATTTTAATGAGGAAGCCTAAGAAAGCAATAGCGTGGAGCACGCTCAGTTGTCACCGGGGAGCTTTTTAAGTTAAGCCAACTAGTTCCAAATTACTACTTTGCTCGGCTTTCCTTTAAGGGAAGTTTTGACTTACTTAGGGAAAAAAAATACAACCGTGGCATTTAGTTTTAAATATCATAAAATAGCTGTAATAGTTCCCTCCATAAATATATACATTAACCTATACACATCGCTCTCATTATATACATATGGAAAAGGCAGGGCGGCCACACCGTTCTTCGGCTAAATGGCACCTTTGACAGTGTCATCTGTCCATATTTTCCAAAGACTGAAATACCAAGTGAAGGAAACTGAGAGGACCTAAAAATGAAGGGTGGAGTTAAGGAGATAAAATTACCTGAAAGGCAACAGAGGTTTGCAGACGCAAATAAGAATCAATATACCTTAAAGATGGAGTTGCGCACATGAGAAAGATTGGGGTAGCCCATCCGATCAATTAGAAAAACACTACCCAGCATGCAATTTGTTCGGACATTCCTTGGAAGCTTATTTCTGTCTTGCAGACAGAATTCATCAAGAACAGGGGAAAGAGAAAGGACTAGAACATTATGAGAACAAGAGAAATGTAATGAGCTTGAGAGACAAACAGAAGGCCTCACATGCCATCAGTCGCCCTCAGATGGAATAAAATGACCTTAAGCTCCAAGAGTTCTGTGTTGACATTTCTGAACTTCAGGGTACCCAACAGGATGAGCCAGATTTAAAACACACACTGAAACCGCGTTTCCTGTACTCCCATGAATACTCTCAAGAACGCTTCATGTCTGGCAAATATTTAAGCATCTGTATGCTCTCCGGTTGGCCAAATTATACCTACCCTTCCAAACACAGAAATCGTGTCAAATAAGAGGTAAGAGCAAGAAACCGTAGAATAGAAAAATCAATATCATGAGCCAAGTGGGTCAGGGCATCATAGTTAGCCCAGAGCCCGGAGGCTGGAGGCAAGACTGAGTTTCAGGCCAGCCTGGGCTATGTTGCAAAATCTTATCCAAAGTATGATACCGAAATCAAGTAATCAAGAGGATGAAGGAAGCATAGTAAACTAAGAAAACACATGATGAGTTAGAATCAAAAAGGCTGGAGAAATACACGGCATATCTGATCAACACTAAATATCTAAGACACAGCAAGGAATATAAGGCCATGTAATCTTTTACACTTCACATTTTGATGGCGATGAAGTATGAGTTATAAGCTGGAAAAATTCTTATGCATGAATACTGGAAGGCACATTCAAAACTATTCAAAGCAACTTTATGGGGAGGGGTTGGGACTACAGCTCAAATGGCGGAGCTCGGCATATCAAAGCCGTAGGTTCTTATCATCCCCAGCTCTATAGACACTGGGCATGACAATGTGAGACTGTAAAGGCAGGAGAGTCAGAAGTCGAAGGTTATCGGGCAGTGGTGGTGCACGCCTTTAATCCCAGCACTCGGGAGGCAGAGACGGGCAGATCTCTGTGAGTTCGAGGCCAGCCTGGTATCTAGAGACAGTTCCAGGATAGGTTCCAAGTTACGGAAAAACCCTGTCTTGAAAATACACACAAAAAAGAAAAAGTTCAATGTCACCCTCACCAAGTATGAGGTCATCCTATACTGTATGAAAACCTGTCCCAAAAAACAATGGTTATGAGATAAAAAAAAAAATTAGCTTCAATTTAATAAATAGATTTTAAAACACAATGTTTCACACACAAGCCTACTGCCCAGCAATAGAAATGACAAGAGCATATGCAAATGTGATAGCATAGATGGTTCTTAGAAACAATGCGGAGCGCAATTCGTGATGTCACAGGTACCACCTACACTCGGTATGATACAGTTTGTCATACTTGAAACTTAAAATATCTGAGCAATATACTGCCTAATTCAACATATCTAGCAAACTGAATAGTATTTTGAAAGGCAACGGTGCCACAGGACAAGATTCCGAATAGTGACCACCTCCTAGAGGGAAGGCTGGAAAGGGGATAGGCATGGCCTGAGCCATGGGCTTGCTACCCTCGTCTCCAACCACGTTAATGTGGTTGTGGCACTTGTTTCATTAATATGCCCTGTACCTGGCACCCCCAGCATGTGTTTCACTCTGTATGTATATCATATTAATGATTTTTTCAAAAAGAAATGATTGCAAAGAAATCATACAGCCGTGAACACAGAGAAAACAGGGAAGGGCTTGTATGCCTCTTACTGTTGATGGCTTCCACAACCATCCCTGTGAGGGAGACTCCTGGCTCATTAATCCAGAAGATAAGCAACCTAACCGCTGTCTCTAGAGCAGCTCACGGCTCTCAAGAGAAGCTGGAATCTTCACCAAACTATGCCCTATACTAACCTACTTGATGTCTGCTCGGAAACAATTAACTACAGAGAAAAGGGATGGGAAAGACCATGATGTCTCCCACGGAAACAGCCTCAAAACTGAAGTGCTGAACTGAACTTTGGGCAGAAGAGAGGGTAGAAGTGCACGCTGGGAACTGGAGTTCTCATGGCTTTCTGTAGAACAGAGACTTAAGAGTTCAAGGGTTAGTAAAGGGTTGTAAAGCTCCTTGAAAAATAGGAAGTGAACGAGAGATAGATTCGTTTTCCAAAGTCAGGTCCACATTAGCTGAGAGAACATGGTAGGAGACCATTTCTCCATTTAAAATCCAGAGCCTATTTCTCTATCTCTCAAATCCAGGATGGTCGGTCACATGACATTCTCTGGTCCACAGAATCTTAGCAAAATGTTGAACTGGGCTTGAAAATGGTTTGTGTACTGGAGTTGGCCCCTCTTGATGCTTTAAGTGTGATTCTGAAATCAGGCACAGACATGAAAGTATCAGAAAAAAATGTCCCGAGTTAATTTGGGAGCTAACTGCTGTCACAGAAATCAGACAAGTGCACGTGCGCGCACACACACACACACACACACACACACACACACAAACCACAGACACATTCGTATGCACATGTATATACACACATACCCTCCCCCCTCACATGCATGTGCACACATACACGTCACGGGTGAGTCTTACAGAAGATCACACTAGCTAAGGCCAGACTGAAAAGCAAACATGGTAACTGGATCAAGATCTTCTTATAAAAGAAGAACAATTAAGCACAAATGTTCGCTGTTCACTGAGAGAAGGCACATGTCCTTATAAATAAGAGTTAAATAAACAAGAATGGTAACAACAAATTCATAAAAGATTTTAACTTCCTCATAGCTGATCAAGGAGCCAGAGATAAATCAGGAAGCATGGCCCAAAGGAGCCCGATAAAGTAATGAGTAAATTCCCCTCTCTATAGCAAGCAAGCCCTTCCCAATGGCTATGGACTCCTTCCCAAAAATGACCCTATATAACCCCTCAAAGGATAATGCCAATACAATTAAACTTAAAGTCATGTGGGTCTTATGTGATTAAGTAAAATTACAAATACGAATAGAATAATATTACAAATAGAATCTTAGAATTTAAATTTTAAGATGACTCTTAGAAATCATTTGGGATAATGAAAGATAAAAAAAATAAAACCCACCTCAGGTGCATATTAAACGATGTAAACGTGAGAGCACAGCCCGTAGAACATTGTATGGCACCAAGTGAAATGGAAACCACGTGAAAATTTACAGCTTCACACATTCATTAGTAAACAGTAAGGTAAATGAATTAAGCACAACTTAAGAACCCAGCAAGGAGCCGGGCAGTGGTGGCACGTGCATTTAATCCCAGCACTCAGGAGTCAGAGGCAGGTGATCTCTGTGAGTTTGAGGCCAGCCTGGTCTACAGAAGGAGTTCTGGGACACTCACCAAAGGTACACAGAGAAACCCTGTCTTGGAAAACAAAAATAAAACAAACAAAAAGAACCCAGCAGGGAGATATAAAACAAAGTTAAAAGTAAGAACTCCTGCCGGGCGGTGGTGGTGCACGCCTTTAATCCCAGCACTCGGAGGCAGAGGCAGGCGGATCTCTGTGAGTTCGAGGCCAGCCTGGTCTACAAGAGCTAGTTCCAGGACAGGAACCAAAAGCTACGGAGAAACCCTGTCTCAAAAAATCAAAAAAANAAAAAAAAAAAAAAAAAAAAAAAAAAAAAGAATTCCTAAGGGCTGATTCTTCTTAATGATCTGTGACATTCACAATCAAGGGGAGACAAATGAGGAAGTGAGTTAACACTATCTACACAGACTCACTCTGTAAACGCACATGTTGGGGGGGGCGGGGCGGGAACTGGGTTTACAAACGTAAGCTCCAGATGAACTGATGTTTCAACAGAGGACTACAAATTCACCAAAAATTAATTCAAACCAGAATTTAAAAGAAATCAGGAACATATTGATACCTTAAAAGAAAATTAGAGGGTTCAAATACCTTACTTCCCCTCGCCTCTTGCCCCCCCCCACCAGTGAGACAGCTACACACACTAATTCTTTCCCATTTAAAGAAGAGGGGAAGTCACTGTATAATATGTGACCTGCTCCAGAGCCTGGGAGAAATGGAAGAGTGTTTACTAGTCAAAAATATGAGGCCACTGTAATTCTTGACCAGAAAACCAATCATAAAAATACAACTACACAAGTATAACTATAACGCGCAGAAGCCCTAAGTAAAATAAGTGTCGCGTCTTAGAGACGACAATTCCAATCCCATAATTTATAAATACAACTCAGTTATCATCCAAATCCGACGTGGAAAAACAAACACAATTGTCAGGAAATATTGACAAAGAAAACACAGACACGTTTGGAATAACAAAAATAACTGCACAATTGCTATCAGTACATGAACTCGACAATACCGAGACAAAATATCTACATTAGCAGAATGAGAAAAAAATAACACATACTAGCCAATGATGAAACCAGTAAAACCATGTGCTACATTCACCATACGGACAATGGGTGATGAGTCAAAGATACCGAATAGAAAACCATGGGAAGAATTCAAGACCTCTCAGTAATCAAGAATAAAAATTTACGAAGTAACTTTACAGAAGGAGGAGGAGGAGGAGCAGGGGGAGGAGAAGATGACGATGATTATCCAATAACAGAAGGAGAAATGCCTTCAAGAACAGATACCAGATGTTGGCAGGGGCCTTTTCTCAGCATGGAATCAAATCGTTTCTGCTTTTTCTATTTGCATTCTTTATTATTTTCAACATTTTTCAAAAACGAAAACGCTGATGTTGTCTTTATTTGAAATATTTTTTTGGAGAGGCCAATTCCTCTGCCGGGCAGTGCATATTCATTCTCAAATGCGTATACAGCACAGAAATTCATTGGAAGCATACATAAAGGAAATCTGAGCAGTGTGCCAAGGGCAAGCATATGAATGTGACTCACCAAAAAATGACTGTGTGTCTGAAGGAAATATTAAAACGAATAGCTCAGCACTGCGGTGATTGCACAGAGCTGTATCTATTCGCTCTGTGCACTGGGCAGGAATTTTTCATTTCCTACATCATTTACAGCTTGCTGCAATGATTCTGCAAGATCAGTCCATACCATTAGCACACACAAAGAGAAACACCCAGAATTCTCACTGCTAGAAAAGCCAAGTGTTTGGGAGCTTCAATATGTAAAAGGCTCACGCTGTCTGAGCCGAGGCTGTCGAGGCTGCTCTGCCCACCAGGATGAAAAGCAGCAGGTGACAACAAACAGGGACCAAGTAGCTGAGGTCAAGCATGAGACCCTTTCACATCCACCGCTTAAGCGTGGCTTGTGCCTGCAGCCACACTTACTTTGCAAAGCTATTTAAACTAAATGAAACCAAACTGGTCAAAAGGCATAAGACAATCTCACGAGAGGGGAGTGTTTTTGTCAATGGGAACAAGTTCTGGCTTCTAAAACATACTGCCAAGGCGTTTGATACAGACTACTCAACACTTCATCAAAATGATGGTCTTCTGCATCTGCCACTGGACCCTCGTCCCTAATCTGTCCAAAGTGTTGCCATTTTCAAATGACAACATGGCAAGTCTACACCAAAGCACTGCAAAATTCTGTCTTGTGCAGTTTGGGCCACTATATGGTGGAAGGCTTCCAGAGTCCGCAGCTCTATGAACTCTCTTCCTTTAGGGCAGACAAGAGGCACAGGAAAAGCAACTATCAACCAAGCTCAGCCTCCAGGACACCTTGACACCACAAAGCTCCCTGCTTCCCATCCAGAAAAACTCCCATCTCCATCTTCTGGTGAGTGGACCCACAATATCCTCATCCACCTAGAGACACAGAAATGGCCCCAACCAACAACACCTGAGCCACTACACTGGGAATCTATCAGTGTGCTTCATCCTAGATTTAGAACCATGAGTATCCAGACGTGGGCTAAGTGTACACAGCTAAGGTAAGCCATCCATGAGCACTCGCCCAGGCCCAGCCATAAGTAGACACCAAAACGATCCAAACATGAGCCTTACAAAGTCAACACCTTCTTTAGAAATTGCCCATTGCTTCCACTTTCATATGGGAGCAACAATCCTTAGCAACCACATCCACTTATCCAGAACCAAACATTAGCCAGTAGGTACAGTACCTTACTGTGCAATAGACTCCTGATGGCCAAAGTGAAATCCTTGACAGTGTATTGGCGCAAGAGAGATCTAGGTGTTTTTAAAGGAAGCCTGTTAAAGTTCAAGTTGCTCGTTCTTATGTCACGCGTGCCAAATCACTATGTCTAAGAAGTATGACAGCAACACATTCTCCTAGCTTCAAGCAATCTTGAACTCTGGATAAAACAAAGCACTCTGAGGACGTGCCCTGCATCATTTCCGGGGCACCCCAACTGGGATGTGTCTACATACCAAGGTCAGAGGTCTTCTTTGATTTATTTCTCTTTCAGTCTCAGAAGAGCTCAAAAAATTCCAGAGGCCTGTAAATATGAAAAATAAAAAAAGTTTGGTTTCAGGAAAAGATCTAGAAAATATGAATTGAAGTCATTTGTGGAAGTTGAGAGCGTGTAAGCTTAGCTAAACATGAGGCATGGCTGGGGTTGTAGAACACTGTCGAAAGTCTTCAAAGCCATGTATGCCCTGGTTGTGGGGAACAGTGTTTAAATGAATACAGTTTCTGAGTAATTATTTCAGGGATAAGCTAGCCAGGTGGCGGGACACAGCCCACTGCTCGTCCTACAACAGTCTAGGGGTCTGCCGAAAGGTTCCAGGAAATCACCCTGTCAGAGAAGCTCCTCAGTCTTCATCTACAGCTAAGGTTTTTGAAAGCTCTGAGACTGGATAAGAAACAAGTATCGTAACACATCAACACCTGGGCCAAAGTGCTAACTACTTCTGTCCAGGAAAGAAAGCCACCCACAGTGTGGAGTCTAGAAGCTCTGTGGGGGTTTAACCGGGACAAACATGAATTTAAATTCTGGCCCTGCTATTGAAAAGCTAGAGAAGTTGGGTCTGAAAGGTGGGATTTATTTATTAAGTGTTTATTATGCATCTAATATGTTGCCTAATTATCACTAGCCCAGAATCTTTACACTAACTCTATGGGGCAGGTTCTGGGAATAGTTTCATCTCCACACAGCACTTAGGATGACACAGTGAGTTCCAAAAACAATAGATCTGGTACATGGTAGAGTCTACATCTGACCCAGGCAGGACGGTTTCAAAAGGTATATTCTCCAGTATTTCAGGAAACTGTCTCTAAAAATATGCAACACAGGTGACACGCACAGGCGTTTGTTTGTTTTTATTTATTTATTTTTATTTTTTGAGCTATTGACCCATTGATTTAGTTATGCAAAGAGTAGTTAAGGAATACCTTTACATGGGCTGGGTAGGTGCCTCAGTGGTAATGTGTGTGTTCAGCATATACAATATCCAGAGTTCAATCCCCAGTACTGGAAAAAGGGGGGCGTGGAGAAGCCCCTATTGTATGCAAAAAAAATTGAGACTTGAAGGTCAATGGTGAGGAGCCCTGCCTTCCAACAGCATTTCAGATGTACCAGGGAAAAGAGGCTGTAACCAAGCGACTCAGCTTCTCCTGGGGTCAGCCCCTGGTGCCTTGCTTTCTGATCAGCCTTTACTCTATGACCTGAGTCTCTCCTTTGCCTGGGATTCTTCTCCAGGATTCCAGTGTCTGTGAACTATATTGACTCCATCTTCCTCCCAGAGCATAAATGGATCCTCCTCTGAGTGTGGCTCAGAGGTAGAGGCTCATTCATGATGGATAGAGGGTAGCGGCAGACAGTGGAAGGAAAGTAAGAGGGGACAGGAGGGAGGATGCTCTCCGGAGTCTTGAAAGGCTTCCGTTTTTCATTAGAAACCAGCGCAGACTTCATGTAAGAAACAAGCAAAGGAACTCCAGCAATCAGGCTGTAAGCCATCTTCTATCCCTCTTATTTGAATGGATCCAGCCTGATGTCCACTCTATGCCAACTCCACGGGACTTCTATTTCATTCTTAGTTACAAGCATTCTAGGGACTGGGGAGGAAACGGGAGGGAACGCAAACAACCTTAGAGGATGCAACTAGTTTTTAAGGGTCAGGAGGTTTAAATACAGGAATGAAGGTCACCTGTATACATTTTCTTTAATTGCAAACAATTACTCAGAAAAAGTAACCACCACCATTTTTCTGTGGAATTATACTATGGTATCTTGATCCAAGTAGATGACTCTGGGCTCTAACCATTCGTGTTCTCAGTGGAACACGACTCATCTGATTTTCAGAAGGGGCGTCAAAGAAAATACTCCATGTCGCATTGAAAGTGCCAATACCTAATTGTCTAATTATTCTTGCCATGAAAGAAAGTTAACATCAGA
The DNA here is from genome assembly GCF_014885135.2 of Alexandromys fortis. Lineage (NCBI taxonomy): Eukaryota > Metazoa > Chordata > Mammalia > Rodentia > Cricetidae > Alexandromys > Alexandromys fortis. The sequence continues at coordinate 17,826,703 of NW_026067927.1, forward strand.
CCTGAGCAGACAGGAAAGCTGACTAAACTCCAATGGAGATGGAGTGTTTGGAATTGTGTGAAGAGTTTTGAACTATGCCATTTTATTTTGGCTGGCAAACAATGAGATCCCCAACGTGTGAAATTAGACCCTCTGAAGAAACAAAAGAGGGCTGAGGATGAGTGCCAAGCTGTTGGGCAAGAGACTGGGAGAAATTTGGCAACAGCTTCGATCCTCCCGAGGACTCCGTGGGTCCAAGAAAGTAAAGTTAGCACAAAACCACTCAGCAGCTGTAGAATAAGAAGGGCTTCTCAGAGGACGGAGAGCCCTTGAGCTCCATCAGCTTATAATAAATTGCATTTCAGAAGAAGCACTTTTCAGAGATAATATATAAATATTTTAAGTAGAGGAGTAGAGGTGTGGGCTACTTTTTTCTGTAGTGTGTCCAGAAAATCTGCGCGCACACATCAAGCTCCGCACCTAGGGACTGCTTTGTTATGATGCTTGCATTTTTAAACAATGTGCCTGACCTATTTGGGGATTAATAGAAGTAAGTGGAGCCAATGTGCTGTAATTATTTATAGCAGATTCATTTTGGATTGGGGCTTTTTAAGATGTTTGATTCTAGGCTCCATCCAGAAGTGTCTCTAAGCAGCCCCCAGCATCACAGCAGGCAAGAAAATGACAAGTGAGGATATGGGCCAAATGACATCCTGCAGCTTCGAGGGTGAGATCAAAGACAACGCCTTTCCTTCTCATAAAGGCCATAGGGAAAGAGGGAAGAGCAGCTCTGTGCTGGCCTCTGTCAAACCCACTGAAGAGAGTCTCTGCAGGTCGATGCAGAAGGCCTCTCCCTTCAATTAGGATCCCAGTTGCAAAACACATCATCAAACGTCTATCTTCCATTCATAAGACTTTCTAAGAAATCATCCACTTCTCTTCCAGTGACTAAAGGAAGCATTCAAGAGCCTGTGTGTCTCCTGATGGACTCTAAAACACTTACCAGTGACTCCTGAGCAAGACTGAAGTGGAAGAACACAATAAAGGATCAGGACCAAAATGAGATCTACAATTAAGCTTGCCATTGTGTGATGCAGCTGGGATGCCTTCAGTGCTCCAGGCTTAAATAGACATGAGGTTTGGACATTGCTGGCTCTTTTCGTAATTTTCTTTTAAAAAGTATTTTTACAGAATTTTCAAGTTGAATGGTTTGGAGGGGGGAGAGTGCAAGAAGGTCACCCTGAGCCCTTCTGGTCTTCTAGGTCTCTGTGCAGAGAACATGAACTCCCATCAGTGAAAATTCCCTCACTCCCCACCGTTGCTTTTACTTCTCATCATGGCTGAAATGAGTATTGGGAGCTTTTCAAAGCTCAACGCCAGCTTGATGATGACAGATACAAAGCAAAGGACCATTGACTGACCACTGGGGAGAAAAATAATCATGGCTGACCCAAGAACTCAAGAAGCAAAAGCTACTCAAGGCCATGTGGGCCCCTGTAGGGAGTGAGACAACTCTCGCAGGTGCTTGGCTTTGTCTCGTGACTATAAAGCTGTTTGTACAGGGAAGGACATCAGCCAGCTGTTTAAGGACGATGTCCCCCATCTCCAGTGGTTTTGGACAAATGTTTGCATGCGACCGTTCTTGTGCTTGATAGTAATGACCTCAATATACCCAACTGACTGACGCTAGGGTTCAATATTTAGAAACAAATCACCTCATTTATTCCCTATCACTTTTTAAACTCCCATTTTAGAGTTAAGAAAACATTCTATGGGATCAAACGGCTCTATATGCCAAGACCACAACCCATATTACATCTAGGCTTCAAACCCAGGTTTTCTGGCTTTAGCCTAAATCTCTTTGTAGAAAGCAAGCGAACAGGAGAGATGGAGTAACTGCTGGGGTCTAACCTTCACTCCACTCATTGGCAGGTTTGTAACTTTATTTGCATCTTTGATTCCTCATATCAGCTTCTTTTATCTACAAAATTGGGATCATCCACCTACCCCCTGCTTGTAGGACCTAGGTCACATCAGGGCTTAGTTACCGAGCAACTCTTCTTCCTACCCCAGACTCCTCAAGGTATCTTTGTCTTGGGCCCTTGACTGCCTTCCCACAATGCATCTCTGCCCAAATCCAAGCTCTCGTGGAACGAATTAATAGAACAAGAGATTGAAAGAACCCTGCAGATAACACCCAGCAGAGGAGGAAGAAAAGGATGAAGAAGCAGGAGTTGAAAGTATCTGTGCCGACACTTCTCTTAGGTTTAGCCTGGCAAGATTCCAGGCACCCCCAAAAGACAATCTAACAACAATGATGACAACAATAGTGGTTCGATTAAAGACTTCTGGATAAATGAGAAATTGTGGTTCAACCCTACTAGGGACATTGGTGGCAGCTATTAGTCCAAACAAAGCAACATGAAGGTGCATCTCTGAAATCTCCATTGGTTATTGGAGGGCTGTATCTAGTGCCATCAAGACTACGGCAAATCTGGCTTGTTACACACAGTCGTGTTAAACATGCAGCCAGACAAAGCCAAATACCGTGGATTACAGCTGTTCATAGCAACGCTCAGTAAAGAGACATGGGTGTACATAAGATATGGGTGACAAAGCATCCGGCGTTGCCATGGTGACCAATGCGGCTTTATAAATAGGACCTTGTGATTCTTCCTAAAGCAGACACTGCAACACTTGCCTCTTCCGGAGGCTGATGGATATTAACATTAGCCAAGGAAATAGGCTGTTGGGCCAAGAATTCTACATGGAAATGATAGTAAAAAGCCCCATCATCCATGATCCTCAAAAAATGTCTCATAAGATATAAGATGGTTGGATGGAATGCAGATGTGGCTGAGCTACAGTCATTGTTCCCTTGGTGTGCCTTAGTGTGTGGTGTCAACTCAACCAGACATGCCAAGTGTATCAATACAAGTCCTCTAATCACCTTCATTCTCCCACAGGACTATACAAAATCCTTTCTTAATTTACATTTTAGTATGTTTCTGACTTTTGTAACTGAGCCTTTTCAGAGATTTCTGGAAAGTGAGAAAAACATTCAAGCGATAGATAGATAGATAGATAGATAGATAGATAGATAGATAGATAGATAATTTGGAATAGGGTCTCACTGTAGCTCAGGCTTGCCCAGCACTCTCTGTGTAGATCAGACTACTCTCAAACTAGATGTAGCCCTCATGTCCCAGCTTCCATAGTGCTCACCTTCCATAGACTTGGGCCACCAGGCCTAGCTCTAATGGAGATTCTGAAGAACAGCACAGAAGATGCCAAGCCGAAATTGCACAGTAATCAATAGTAACTGTTACATATAGCATGCAGCAACTAACTCTGAGACTTGTGTGTGTAGACCCTCAAAAGGGGATACATTTGTGAATTGATGTAGGTGGGAAAAATAAGAAAAATTCATGCATAAGGAAGAAAGAAGGGTCTTAACTATTTTTTAATTTTGAAAATGAGCCGGGGGGGGGGGGAACTAATTAACTAGTTTTGGAGAATAGGCAGCTGAACATCCTGCCTGAAAGCAGCTTGTGGAGGAAGGAGTTTATTTACACTTCCGGGTCATAGTCCACCACTGGCAGAAATCAAGCAGGAACTTGAAGCAGAAATCACACTTCCTGCTCACTGAGTCCTGTGTGCTCGTGGTCAGCTAAATTTGTCACATAGCTCAGGAACACGCTCCTAGGGATGGTGCTGCCCATAGTGGGCTGAGGCTTCCTATGCCAACTAACCATCACGACAAATCCCCACAAATGTGCCCACATAGATGGGTGAGCTCTCAACTGAGACTCCATTCTCAAGTTGACGGTTTGAGATAATCAGGCTAAAGAATGGATAGGGAGTTGCCATTAGATTTTCCCAGCAAGAGCGGATGCAGGCAGGCCTACTGGTAGAAGTTAAAACTTATAGAAGCAGAGAAGAAACAGGAGATCCAGTTTATCCAGGAAGTTCATCTTTATGCCAGTGAGGGAAAACCAGCAACTGTTCAGAGAAGAAAAGGGTGATGTCACCAGGCATGAGGCACGATGGCATGAGGAAGGTATAACCTGTCTATGATACTTCCAAATCATATACCCTTAATCCCATCTGGAAAAAAAAAAGGAGAGTTATTCCACAAACTAACTGACCAGCACTACTCAAAACTGTCGAGGTCACAGAAACAGAAGACAGAACGAAAACCAATGAGACAAGACAACCCAGTGCACTGTGGGCTTTAAGACAGTTCTTTAGTCACAGAAGGATTTGATGCTACACCACTTCATCTCATCAGTGTTGGCCGAGGGGGGGGGGAGGGAGAGAGGGAGAGAGGGGGAAAGAGAGAGATAGAGGAAGGGAGGGAGAGAGAGAGAGGGTTTTCAAGTAGTGGTGGAAGAAGGGATGAGAATTTCTCTAACAGTCATTTCTCCCTAAGTCGCAATTATTTGAAAAGAAAAAGAAAAAAAATGTGAGAGTCTAGAGAAAATGAGAGATTAACATATTTCACATGCATGAAAGAACAACATTTTATGGTCTCCCTTCAGAATTAACCATTTCATTTAGGGCAAAATGTAGATTGCCAAGTATTTTATTATTATTATTATTATAATCATCATCATCATTATTATTAAAGGTTCTTGACAAAAATTTTCCATCAAAATATGTCCAGGGAAATGCTCCATAATTACTAGTAAATGGACAAAAACTTCAACACATACAAAGTACTTACTGTTTACCCAGCACTGTTCGAAGTATGTTACATGTGTTAACCTCTTGCATGTGCCTAGCAGTCCCAGAAGGCACACGTTATTCTTTATTTCCAGTTTTCACAGATGAGAAATAGTTTAACCACTTGGGAAGGTCATGCTACTAGCTTGTGCTTTTAACCACTACTAAACCAGCTGGAGAATAATGCCCCCCCAAAAAAGCGGCCATATCATATTCTGAGCAAACCAGAGAACAAGGCCAGGCTCTCTATACCACATTTGTCCTCCCTGACATTTGGAAGATGGAGAAGGAAAATAGGATACGAAATCTTGGGTTATTATATAAATGATATTCAAAAGGACGTTGTTAAAAATCACGGATTAAATGTTAGTAAAGATGTCTCTTCAGGTATGGAAGTTGCTCAGCTGGGAGAATGCTTGCTTGCCTAGGATCCACAAAGACCTGGGTTCCATTTCTAGCACCATACACTCTGGGCAAAGAGTACCAGGCCTATAATCCCAACACTTGGGAAGAACCAGAAAGTCAAAGGATCTTTGGCTACAGTGAATTTAAAGTAAGCCTTGTTCAAACGAGACTTTATCTCAAAAAGAAAGACCTGTTTTCTGAAAAATAGATGTCACTGGCTTCAGGTCTCTGGAGTCAGCAGATATATTTTAAGAAATAAAAAGGGCAAAATGCGTATGAGATCAGAGATGTATACAACTTAAAAGATCTTGGCGAGGCATGGTGAACTTTGATATAACCACGCACTTAGATTGATTCCCCACAATCTGTTACTCAGTCAATGAATACTACCAATGTCTGCTACTGAAGAAAGCATATTTAAGGAAAATGGAAAAGACATGATTTCTTAATCTACCTTAAGTTTAATATGTAAACACACACACATGCACACTTAACACACAGGCTAGCTATTTAGTAAGGAAGCTGCTAGAGACAACTAGATAAGCAGATTATTTACACCATTTCCAATCAATTATTTAAAACACATGCCATTAAAAGTTTATTGGCTTGATTATTTTTAAAGAACTACTACCAAGCTCATTAAAGCAATCAAGGTTCTAGGGATTCAATTAAAACATAACAATAAGTGAACAATTTGAATTACAATAAATGAAAAAATCTTATCACCAGTACAAGATGTACTCTTTTTTTTTAATAACTCCACTGTTTAATCTCTCTGTTCAAAACACTCACTGAATTGGACTTATCATGACACAAATCTTTGGTCAAAATTAGTTTTATAAAATCGCTGACTTCATACTGGAAGCTTGTAAAAAAGTCTTTTTTATTTCCTCTTAAAGCCAAGGACTCTATTATTTTTCTTCTATTTCTGCTATTACATTTTGCTGTCATGAAATATGAACAATTCATTCTCTGCACTCCCCCTTCTGGGTTTGTGTCTTCGTATTATCTGTGGCTATGGATTCCTCCAGAGTCACCCAGGGAGATACAGAAGCTTAGGCCCAAAGGCAGCTAATCAACATACCAGAGGTCCACCTTCATGGACACGAGCTTCGGTGATAAATGAGGCATAAGAAATCACCTACTATTTTAGAACCGATCATAGAACCAATCAATCAAGTTTTATTACAGTAATTAGCCAAGCACCATCTCTTCAATTTGGGCAGCTTTTAGCAAACTGGAAAATGTTTGCAAATATATACACGAATGTGCAAAAAAAATGTAGCACATTAAAGTTTGAACCATATTTCTCCAGTCTACAAAAGTGCTTTTGATATGAAGCTCACAATTCCTATGTCCTGCCCTTAGCCTCCAAAGAAAATTCTAGTTGAAATGAAAAAGCCCGGGAATACAGGATGGATCATAGAGGAGTCTGCAGAAGGCAGGCTACAATTGTTCTGCGCTGTAATGCAATCTATTCCAGAATAATTTTTCTTTTTATTATTTCATTAAGTTGTATCTCACTAAAGTTCCTCTTAGGATCTCTCAGCCGCACCAAATTTTTCATTGAGAAAACGATAAATCACGGTCCTAAATTACAATTTAATTATAAACGCCTTTGCTTTCTAATACTGCCTGGGACCTTTTACCCTGTTCCATAATTCTAAAAAATGACCCCTGTCATAATTTCCTTCACTAGAATAATATGGAGAGATCTAATCCTGAATCCTGCTGTCTTATAATTTAATATAAGAGGTAATTATTATTCAAAAGATAATGTTGCAGATATTGAAAATATTCTGAAGTTTGAGTCTAGGGGAGAAAAGAAAGCTTAGGTGTGTGGAAGCTTCTTATCACCTCGCCTATCCAGTGGAATGAGGCAAAGACGCCAAGGGGTTCTTAATGAGACAATATTGGAATCCACACATGTACTGCTGCTGTTTTGTACTGTGCGGAATGCATCTCTGTAGTCTTTAAGCTGCAGTGAGGAACAGAACACCTCATTTCCCAAATCAAGGATGCTGAAGTCCACACCGTCTTGAGGGAGCAAAGGCGTTAGAGAGTACGTCGACGCTGGGTGATACAAAAAACTTCACCCCTTCTGTTCAGTAGGTGAAGGGAAGATTTGGGAGGTGACAGGCTGCAAAGCAAGGGAGAATGGGGACCCAGGCTGAAATGTTATGGTATGCCATAGAGAAGGAGCTCCCTGGGGCTGAGGCATAAGCCTTTTCATTGGCAAGGCTGGCCCAGCTCAGAGGAGATGTCTGTACCTTGGGGCTGCCTAGAATGTGTCAGAATGCGGTGACGGGTAGGGCCGACTCCTTCTTTCCAGGATTTAAAAACAAAACAATAAAACCCAGGCACACCAAGAGCCGAGGACAGACAGTGGCCTGCCACAGCGCCCTTAAACTTGACCATCAGCTCTTTAAGTCCAATAGAGGAGAATCTGAAGTCCCATTCCCAGCCAGAGCTTTCGCACCTGTACAAGTAGCCCGTTCTCAATGACCATCAACCCAACAGGGAGAAGTCAGCGCACTGGAGGGACACAGTCTTTGTTACTCTGTGAAAAAGTGGGTCATCACAGAATGTGGGCCTGGGTTCTTTGAGACAATATGACAGTGGAAACCCGGATGGAACGTGCATCACTTTTTGACACAAAAGGGGAACAAGATCATTTCTTCTAAATGACAGACGCTCTTGAGAGCGTCTTTCTGAAAACTGACGTCACTCTGCCAAACGGCACGAAACAGAGATTCCTCTCTCATCCTGTTTCCATCCAAAATTCGGATTATGGCCAAAAAAAAAGAAAGAAAGAAAGAAAGAAAGAAAGAAAGAAAGAAAGAAAGAAAGAAAGAAAGGAAGGAAGGAAGGAAGGAACCATCACAGCTAGAGGCACCAGGAAGAGAGCATGAAATCTCGGGGATCACCCAGTAGAGGTGGCAATGGGAGGTATGGCGGAGAGGAGAGGGTGGTGAAGGATTAAACACTAAGGATGAGCAGAACACAAAAGACTGGTTATCACCTCTACCTCCCAATCTTAGGCTCTTCAAAAAAAAAAAAAAAAAAAAAAAAAAAAAACCCTCTGCAGCTCAATAAACATCGGACTCAACAGTACGCACACACTGCTTTACGGCCTCTTTTGTTTTGTTTAGGTTTGGCCCTAGCAGCGGCTTATTTAAGATGCAATAAATTGGAAGGGTGCTCCCCCACCCCGGCTCCATCCCTCCATAAATCTCAGGACAGTGCAAATGAAGTAAGTCTCATTACGGACAGAAAGAAGGGGCCTCGCCGGGCAGGGACATCTCAGACTACCATTAAAAGAATCATTAAAAATAACAACCCACCTAAGGGGAGGAAAAAGAGGGTCATTCCTTTCCTTCATGAATGTGTGTGTGCATACATATATATATATATATATACATATACATATATCACATAACATATAGATATTAGCCAATACTATTAAAAATGGGTTTTCTAGGTTCAAGAATTGAAATCCAAAATGCAAGAGAAAGCAGAAAACTGATGTAGGGAGAGGAAGGGGCAGGCTGATAGAAACAGCATCCGTCATTTCCTACAGTACCTTTGGAGAGAGCCATGAAACGGTACCCATAACGATCCAGCAATAAAGAAGTGTGCAGAGATCGGGAGACTGTGCCTACCTGAATTGTTTGAGGAGTGAGAAATATTTAAGAGTCCTGGGAGGTTCTCGGCAGACACCAGGCAAGACTTTCCAATAACTGAACAGAAGTACATTAAGGTGGGCGTATGGGTAGATGGGAAAAAAGCACAGACGGGCAATACCGGTTTAAGATCCACTAAAGAAAAATTGTCTGCCTTCGTGTGGTACATTTTCAAGGGATCTCCGTCATAATGATGAGGGCTGAGACTAAAGTAGGAAAACTGAAAGTCAGGGGAAAGGGAACAGGAGGCTGCCCCATAACCCACACTATTCTACCCATGCTGCTGGCTCTGATCATGGCCACGGATGTTGGAAACTACCTTGTAGAATGAAGATCATGCTCTCATGTGGGAGCTAAGTAAACATGGGAAATTGGTTTCCTAGAAGCCATGAAGAGGGATCAGAAATTATACAGCTTCATATTATATAATGCTAGGTAGAAAAAGCCAGGATTCTGCTCACTCACACGAGATGAAAAAGACATAAATAGCTAGGCATAGTGGCGTAGGCTTATAATCCCAGAACTCGGGACATCACGGCTGGGAGATCACAAGTTCTAGGCCAGCCTGACTACATAGTGAGTTCAAGGAGACACACAGTAAGACCTCATCTCCAAAAACACAGCAAAGGATGCAATTAATCAATCCATCGCAACTACACATGCAATTGTTTGGTGGCTTTCTCCTGCGGTTGCAATGTTGCAGGGCTGGGAGCCTCTAGGCCCTGAAGTGTGCAGCACCTTTTGTTCACCGTACCCACTGTTCTTCAAGAAAGGGACAGGAAATGGGGGGGGGGGCTAAAGAGGTAGCTAAGCAGATAAGAGCATTTGATCTTAATACCCACATCAAGAGGCTCACGACCTCCTATAATTCCCACTGCAGAGGAGCCAATGTCTCCTTCTGGCATCTTTTGGCACCTATACCCATATGTGCATAGACACAGACACAGACATGTACAGGAATGAAAATAAATCTCGGGAGACAGGAAACTGTGCTCACAGGGCTCTCTCAAACGAAGAATACAGAAGATTAAAAAAAAAATAACAGAGGAAGCCTGGGAGTGTAGCTCAGTCAACAGAGTGCTTCCCTAGCACAGATTAGCCACAGACATCAGGTATTTTGGTGTATGCCTGTCATTCTGTCACTCATGAGGAGGGGGATGGAGAATTCAAAATCATTCTCAATGACCCAACAAATCTGAGGGCAGCCTGAGCCATGTGAGACTTTTCCTGAGTTTAATTAAAACATGAATAAAATAAAATAACAAGAAATAAAATAAGGTTGAAAATCGAACGTTCTAGAATTACAAAGACAATAGTTCCCAAGCATGAAGAACTGACCAGCCAATCCCCACAGTTCCTGCCACTCACTGTGTGCAGCATATTTATGGTTCTTGCCTTATCATTTCTTCTTACCTGAAAGAAGGGCCCTCCTCAGAATCCCACCTCAGAGCCACCCCCACCTGAGACACGAAGGGCTTGAATTTTATATTTCACCTCAGCAGCACAACGGTACACTCTGTATGTATGTGTGTCTGTATGTGTGTGTATGTGTGTAGTGTGCATGTGTGCATATGTATTTAATTTTGTATGCTTCTGTGTGTATACACGTACATGTGTGGTAGTGGTGGAGTGGTACCTGGGGCTTCCTGATTTGGCTGGACTAGCCAGTAAGCCAGGAGATAGTATCTACCTGTTTCCACCAGCCCAGCAGTGTGCTGGGATAATAGTTGTGAGTCGCCCCACACACACACTTATTAGTGTGAGGGCTGGGGATCAAACTCAGGTCCTCATGCATACACAGTAAACATGTGACCAACTGGGTCAATCTGTCCACACCAGTTCAGAGAGGAGGAGGTTGGCAGAGATATATCTAAGAGCATCTGCCCACATCTATGGTCTAAATACTCCCATCATGAATGACTTCAAGCTGCCAACAGGACAGCACTAGGCATAAGGGGCTGAGAAAGAGAAACCCAGCATCAGTAAATGTACACATTTAACCAAAATATAGACACAAAGACGTAATCTCAAGACAAGAGCACAGAGAATAGGAAACTGTAGCAAAATAATTAGAAAGTGGCCATCAATTACCTTTGCTTTTGATATAATTTATTTAATTGTATGCCATTTAATTTTTAATAACAGCTTTAGCTGTGTTTAACAAGTAGCACACGAAATTCCTGCAAAGCTAACAATCAGCTTGGTGAGGCGGTACTAGGAGGTTTCAAACTCCCAGGCACAAATTTCACTCAGTCACTGATGGAAGGGTCTCTCCAAGGAGAAGTGAACGGGACACTTCTGATCTGGGACAGGCAATAATGTGAAACCCCAAGGCCAGCGGAACTTGTGGACACTGGGCCTGTCCAGCCTGAAGCCTTGTGGTACAGGTGAGAGGGCCCAGGGGGCTCCCCCAGAGCGTGCCGCTCCTTTGAATGCAAGGCTGGCTGTGTTTCTGACTTGTAGCGGCATTGCTGCTTCTAAACTGGAATGACTGAGCTCTTTGCTAGACATTCTGCTCCTCCCTGTTTATTGAACCCACATTCACTGAGTCCCACCTTGAACATTAAGACCGAATGCAGCCTAAAGAACCCCAGCTCCACCTCTGTCTCCGCTCTGCGGACAATTATTCCTTTCATGGTTCTGTATAAGGAACTATTACTTCCCTACGCAGCTTGCGCCCTCCTGCTGCCTGGCACACTCACGGTATCTGCTCTCCTCTACACCCAGCTCTAGGGAAGGCTCTCTAGAGTGCCTGCCAAGTTCCATTCAGGGTGGGAGGCTCTGGACTCTTGCGACTTCTAGATTCTTCTCTGTACTTCTAGATTCTTCTCCGTGCTTCCAAAGCCAACCCTCAGCTTCGTCTCTCCTTTGGTTCTAAGCAACAGAAACTGCTTCCGGGCTAATAACCCACCCCTGTCTTAGAGATCATGGCTGATCTCGATGGAATGCTTGGGTCCTCCTGCTAATAAGCCCAACCCTGCAGCCCAACTCACCCACCCCCCTCCCTTCACAACCTGGATGATCTAACCAATGAAACTATATGCTATCCCTAACAAAGTCTTACTGTTATTCATCTGTACTTTTCTTCAAAATATCTTCTTCACATCTCCCTCCTTGCAAAAGCAATCTCAGTCTATCCTGTCAGTGCAGCCTTCCTCTCATGAAACCAGACTCCCCAACGCACATGGCGATGGCTCTGTCTCGCTGGTTCATGGCGCTCCTGCCAAGCCCTGCCTCAGTTGATTTCCCTAGTCTCCCTTATTGTCGTCTCGTCCCTCGGGCACCTGGCAGTGAAGTGCGCACACTTGAACTTCGATGCTTGCTGAATTTGATGCTCAGTCCATTTTTATCCAAATAAGGCAATCCAGATTGTTGTGCTGTGTTCCAGCACATGGTATATTGAGTTGGTCAGAGATTTCGAAACGAAGAAACAAAACCATGAATTCAACTCGACTGAATGGTCAGATGACTTTTAAAAATGCTTTCTGCCTACCTGTCTTGATATTTGATTCCCCCCCCCTTGGGGCTGAAGCTGGTATCACACCATTCGGAGTGACACCTGTGCCTGGAGCCAATTAAGTATGCTTCCCTGTGCTCTGACAGGATGGTGATGAAGGTGCCCAAGACGCAGACTTTCAGATACTCTGTAGTAAAGTCCCAAGGGCAACAACAAGGGGATGTTTTTAAAATAGTACCGAAGTGCATCGCCTCACCCCCTGCTCTGATAAAATACATGCGACAATATAACCTGAGGGTCAAAGGATTCATTCTGGCTCAGGGTTTCAGAGGGCTCTGTCCAACAGAGCAGTGAGCGTATGGCAGAGCCGCTCACACTGTGTTAGAGAGGAATCATAAAAGGGAATACAGGAATATGGGCCCTCCCCTGGCTCTCCCCCTTTTCTACTTCCTATTCCATAGAGTAGGTGTGTGGTTAGGGGCCACATTCAAGGTGGGATTTCCCCCTCCTCAGTTGCTCCTCTCTGGGAATACGCTTGCAGACATAGCCCAGCAGTGTGTCTTACCATCTCCCAAGTCACCCAAGATTCAGTCGAGTTGATAAAAGATAATGAGCTGTGTTAGGGACTGGCAGTCAACAACCTGCAGAGAGACGGGTGCACAGCAATGACTTCTGCATGGACTTCAAAGCCAGACAAAACAAAACATTTATCATGGCAAGCAAACAGGCAGAAGAAAAAGAAAAAGCATGCAAAGAGCAAGAAAGCCCAATCTGAAACAATATTCATTCCTGGGATCCCTGGGAGTAGGTGGGGTGGAGAAGAAGGAGGAAGGGGAAGAGACCAGAGATCAAGGGAAAGTACACATAGAAGGCTGCAGATGAACTTTCCCCCAGAATGGGGGATAGAACCTATGGTCAGATTCACAATATGAAAGCGCTCTGTCACAAGCTATGTCCCAAATTCCTGTCTGCGTCATTTTGAAACAGGATATCACTAAGTTGACCGAGCTGGCCTTGAACTTGCAATCCTCCTGCTTCAGCCTTTTGAATGGCTGGAAATACAGGACTATGACATCAAGCCTCACCGAATTATCTATATTTGGGGGGAAAGTCTAAAATAAACATTAAAAAATGTTTAGATTCAACAAATTGGGTAAAATAGATACCAATCTCTATGCTTCTTTGTATACTAGAAATGCTTCTAACTTGGAGGATGTATGGGCTGCACTGTATCCACGTGTAAATGCGTGAGATCTATGACATAAAGAGTGCCATGTAGCACTGGGCAAATGTGTAAACACAGAATTACTACCACAATCTTCATTGATTAAACTCTTCATTTTATCAATACTTTTTGATTTTGTAATTTTCCTAAATTAATCACAATAATCTATTTTTGGTCAACGACCCAATAGCTGCTCGCACTAAATCACTCACGTCTCAATTAAAAACATGAAGTTGCTTAAATAGAAACCCAGTAATCTGGAAGGCCACTCCTATCTACGCCAAGTGATGACGGGGTGGCATATACGCACTGAAAGGGACCTCGGACCCCAGCAAGAACGCATGAGACTGAGAGGGAGGGAGTTCTCACAGACTCCCCACAGGAACACATGCTCCAGGAACGGCCTGCATCATCTCCCCCAAGTAGTGAAGCCACTGCCAGCACTGACTTCAGTCCTTCAGTTCAGTGACTGAGCTAACACTAGCCACCCTCGGCTCATTGTTTGTACAACTAAAATGGATTGCAGTACTAGGAAGCAATAGTACCTTTGCTAAAGGCATTCTTGGACCCTCCTCTCCCCAAAGCAGGACTCTCCGTCTAGAGGGCTCTCGCCCCATCCCAGGGAAAACCCTACTTGCACAGAGGGGAGGAGAAGAATCATAATAGTTTCACAGATTCTCCCTGGTTTATCCCGTGAGGTCATGACCCCTTTTCTGTCCAATCAGGTTTCCCCATTACCATCTCCTTTCTTCATCCGACTTAGCATAATAACCCAGTTTTCCCTGGGTCTCTGAGTCTTCGTTTCTGAATGCTGTCATTTCACACACAACTTTGATTAAATGCCCCGCCGAGGCTTTGCCCTTTGTTCGTCCGTCCATTGTTATTGGGGTGGCAGCTGTGAGCCTTGGGATGGGTGAGGAAAAGATATTTTTTTTTCTCCCTGTGACATCAAGGATTTAGAGCACACACCCATACTACCACTACTAATAATGATAACAATAAAAACAAGCCGTCAACTGAAAACAAGAACCCGGTCCTCTAAGAGTTTAAGGCATTAAGAAAGCCACAGTTTTTGCCTTCTTATTTCTCAACTTTACCTAACACCCACGAGAAGCTAAATTTCACCCCCAGATCTACTTTCCTTCCTGCTTGTTCCTATTTTTCTCACCCATAACACTAACGATTACAAAAATCCAAGTTCAGTCGTCCACCCTTAGCTAGCACACAGGGGAGGGAAAGGTCACAAGTGCCTCAAGATTCACTACCCCCTCCCCAAATAAAGCAACACTAAGCCCCAGAGCAGGTGACCTCAGAGGGACAGAGAAAGCAGCCCGCCGTTCACCTCCCTTTCCAAGCCCACAGAGCCGGCTGCCAGGGCCCTCTGTCTGCTCTGTCCTGTTGAGTAACCGGGTATCAAACAAGAGTAATTGACAGCTCCTCCCCCCAGCCTCCCTCTCAGACCTGCAGTTTCCCAAGAGCCGCCTTGTACAACCTCAAACACTTTATTACTGGTCAATTTGGGTTTCCTGCCCACTTTAAGTGGCCGTGCTGAGGGTCTCCAACTCTCTCTAGCCCTCGCTGATCAATATTAACAGTCACTTTCGCGGCATTTCCCTGCTACTCAGCAAGGCCAGGGACTGGCTGTAAATTACCACGTTGCCCGTTCATTCTACGGAGAGAAATGTCGTCATTCAAAAGTTAGGGCTAATTGTGAACAGCATTTCTTTCCCACTTCTCAGGACCCCCGTCAAAGAAGGAGCTAGAAGATCACGCAGGCCTAGTCCATTTAGAGTTTAGCCCGAGGGTTTCGCTGACTCTGTCCAGCCCCACAGAGGCCTTATCTACCTAGGATTTATGCACATCAGCCCAAATCTTTCTAGTTCCCATACGTCCAGCCGTCTAGAAAAGCCAGAGAAATTGTTATCCAATAACGATGTTAAAACCATGAGTTTATAGTCGCCTCATTATAGGTATATAAAACCAAACCAGAGGGGTCAGGATTCCGGATTAAACAATTACAGGGTGGAACTTCCATAGCGATCTTTGTTTATGAGGTAAAATCTAACAAGAAGCAAACAGTGACGGTTGTTTATAAGCAAACAAGCACAGGGAAGCTCGGGGAAGGCAAAAGTGGGGGGAGAGAGAGAGAGAGAGAGAGAGAGAGAGAGAGAGAGAGAGAGAGAGAGAGAGAGAGAGAGAGACCAAGAGTGGGCCTTCTGCAGTGGGGTAGTGGGGTGAAGAAACGCTATTCAGGGGTCCTACTGGCGCAGGCTTGAGTGGAGAGATGGCCTAGACACCCATGCTGCGGCTCTCCATGTGGACGTGTGAGCGCTGTGGAGGGAGAGAGGAAGGTGAGGCAGCAGGCTGATGGACAGGAGCAATAATTATTCTCAGGCCCAAGAGAGTCTTTCTCCCACAGAGATGGATTAGGTGTGTCACCAAGAACCACCTCAGCTGACTTGTTTTTCTGTTGCTTCCATGCATCGCCACAAGAAGTACTCCCCCCTCCCCAACAAAAGAGCTGGCGCTGTGGCTGGAGTAAGAAATAATGCCGCTTGTGTGGAAGGGCTCTAGAGAAGCTAAGGAAAGCCACCATCACCGTCTGGGAAGCCCTGATCACACACATGCTGGGGAAGGACAGACAACAGATATCTGTCAACCACTTAAAATAAGCAAGACCTTAAAAGAGAGTATTCTGTCATCTCTCTCTACCCGTAGGCTCTTCTGTAGAGGTAGACAGGTAGAAGTGTGGTCTGGACTGGTCCTGAGACCCGCAGGCCCCCAGGAGTTACCCTGGGGTAGCTTTTTTTCCTGAGTTTTGCTACTACTTCATCTGTGAGGCTGAGTTTGTCACTTAGTAGTGCTGGTTTTAAACAATAGCCCAGAAGGGCCCCCAATGACCAACCCCTTAGGACCATGCTCAGCTTCGGGGTAACTAAGTCCCCCTATTTCACCAGGGAACAAGGGGCAACTTCCTCTTGGCCTTTTCCTCCAGAGTTCATCAGCAAATATCCTGCACCCAAACCCAGGCCACTGAAGTCTCTGCCTCCCCTCAGCCTTCGGCCCAGGTGCCCTGGAAAGCCACCTTAGGGGATTCAACTCTGCGTCTACACAGAGAATACAAACCCGGTGGGACTCTTGATTTGGGAAACCTGCCTATACCTTACCAGCCCCTACCTCACCAGCCCCTCTGTCCCTAGTAGACAGTCTCTTTGAGTGAGAGAATCCTGTGGCCAGGGTGGGAGGGTTGGCTGGGTGCTCGCAGACAATTGTTGTCACTTAAGGGTCTGTCACCTGCCCTAGAAACATCCTCCTTGTAGGAGAGAAAGAGCAAGCCACCGTCAACTATCAAGGGGCATAGTCTTCATTCTTAGTTTTATCTCCCCCATATTTCTCATTTTTTCCTTTGTTTCACCCTAGAAGGGCAAGATAAGTGATCTTGTCTGTTCCAAACCACCACATAAAAAGATGCCTCCATTCACAGTCCTGCTCTGGGCTGCAGGAAGCCTCTGGTGGCCTTCGCGACAGCTTCCCAAGCCTGTGGCACTGAACAGGGTTGTTCCTTGCCCACAGGGGTTCATCGGGTGTTCAGTCCCTGGGACCACAAGGACTGGCCCACCAGCCTGGTGACAGGCTAATCTCCAGGCTCAGGACCCGGATGGGAATTAGACACCAGCCGCCCCATGCCCTCTTTTGTCTCGAGAAAAGAGAGAAAGAGCAAGAGAGAGAGAGTGAAAAATAAAATCCTCGATCATTTAGTACAAGTCATTTTACATGCTGGGATAATGAAGTATAAAAATGCCTTCAAAGAACTGATTTCCTACTCTTAACTCACTGCCAGCCACGCTCTTTGTGAGGCCTCTCTGGAACACGCATTCCCGTCCCACTCAAACAAAAGAGCTACGAATTCATTAAACTCTTTAATTATGCCTTTTTATTTTTCTCTGTTAGCAAGTGCTACCAGCACAAAGTAAATAAAGCCACCGTGGTCTTTCCCCTCGGCAGACACACTGGCTGTTTTTATTCTTTATTCAGTTTACAATATAAAGGGCGATTTTCCCCCCTTCTCCTATTCTTGGCGAGTTTCCTAGGAAGAACCCTGCAAATAGAAGTGCCTAACTATGCATGCAGTGTCTGAAGCCCGTGAAGGAGTATTGGGCATTGCAAGCACATACCCTAGCCAGCTTTCAAAGTACCCACAGCCCACAGCGGCCAAACAGCACTTTACAGGCAGGCGCGGAAAAGATATTAGCTTTTTTTTTTTATACTCTAGTAAATTTGCTTTTTACATCTATTTCTTTTCAGAAGGGCTTGTTATTGAGCTGACTGTCCACAAATTCCATTGATCTCAGGCTGTGACTCAATCCATATGCTCACGCTTTGACACCGGCACAGCAAGCGAGCCATACAAATCCTGTTCAGGCTACAAACTTATTGATTTTATAGATTTCCCCCAAAGTTGTGATAATGATATATCATTGTTAAATTTGGTAGAACAAACTGCTTTCCCAATCTGTCAATGCGAGCATGAAAACCAATTCACAGCCTTGTTTAGAAGGCTTTCGCATCTCAGGAATAAGTACAGCCAGAGGAAGCAGATCGCCGATACCCAGCGGCTGGCACCAGCATGATGTATGATACCTTCCTCGCTGCCCTTTTCTGACCCACAGCACACTGGGCTGCCAGACTTGTACTCGCTGGCTACAATTATCCACAGCGATTCCTCCCTGGGATGAGCAGTATTAATTATTAACAACCGGGTGCAAGCCGCTTGGATGACCCACATCGGTAGGTTTTAAAAGACAATTTTGGTAATTTTAATATGCTATTCAGATGCACTCGGATACATTAGCATCCTGGAATTATTGACTTTAATGGGTCAATTTCTTTATCCCCCTGCCTTTGCTTTCTCACACTCCATCTGTAAGGAGGGTGGCAGCTGCATCCAGCAGGGGGCAGACATCAGACACTTCCCTTGGAAAGGACAGGGCTCCCATCTGGGCTAGAAGATGCCCTCTCCCTCAACTCTATCTCCTTTCCTGCGGAGAAAGGCTAAAGCTTGGAGTCCTATTGACTTGATAGGGCTCCATGAACCATATTTCTCCCCATGGTATTTGTGAGTCTGTTTCTAAATGTTACATCCCCTAGTGTCCATTCACGCAAAGGCCCTCCAAGCCATGCCGTCTTCGCATTCATGTTCCAAGCTCCCTCTGGTTCTTTAATGCAGGAAGTATCTGTTTACACCATCTTTGCATGCATGTGAACATCCTCCTCCATCCAGAACGAGTTTTCTATCAAGGACTGTGTGCTCTCCTTGGGTCAGAAGGAAGGGAGTCACTGCTGATGCCTTCTGAAGTGTCTGCTTCCCCCTTCTTCCTCTAACTTGACCTGTTTCTCACCTTCGCTCCCTTGGGGTGTCACTCAACTTTGGCTGCCTTGTAATTCCTCATTCAGAAATGCATGCTCATCCTCCCACCTGCTAATCTATTACTCTTCCTGATAATTTGAAGAAGACTTGAACAAAAAAAAAATTATGAAAACCAAGCCAGAAACTCATTTCTTCAGATAAAATCTAGATCTTGATGACAATCTTGTACTGCCTTGTTTTGCTTTGCTTGTTTTGTTTTGCTTGTTTGTGTAGCCCAGGCTAGCCTCAGACTCATCATAGAGCTGACCTGAAACTCTCAGTCCTTGAGTATCTATCCCCAAAGCGCTGGGCCTATATGTGTGTCTTGCCACACCCAGCCTCCAGCGCTCACTAAAGGAATTTTCTCTTTCTCTGCCCTCCACCAGTTTTACTCCCCTGAAGTTGTAGCTCCTCCTCCTTTGAGAATACCACGTCAACCCTTAATCTCCCTGCTGGATCCAAGCAGGATGCCACGGAAATGTGGCGTTATCACACCGGAGTACCCAGCTAAAATTTCAAACACTTGCTTCTTCACAACTACTTCTCCCCGCCTCTAACACCATAACCACTGAATTCCAACCCAGGCTAATACCAATGTTTCTTTCATAACTGCATGTCTGGACCCTGATTTTAACAAACAGTTTCCTCAACCACAATGTGGCCACAATCATACTTAGCCATTGCCCTCAAGTATATGCAGGGTCACCTGGCTTTTGTTCATTAACACGTCTCATTTCTATCCGTGCAGGGTGTTCATGATGACGAGTCTCACCGAACTTTCTTACGACCTGTGAGGGAGCCACAGTGGGTGCTGCCATCCATTTCTCACATTGGGGCATGGAGGTTGGAACTTATTATGGGTAATGGAACTGATTTCACAGCTGGTCTTTAAACCCAGGTCTTCTCTATGCGCAATAACTTTCCCAATGTGGGTGTGCTGAGGGGTGTATCTCCTCTGTTACAATGACCCCTGCCTTATGAGACAGTCTGATCAGACTCAAGAAGCCTGCGACACTTAGGAAGTCCCTCCTTGAGGTTATATGATCAGGGCACAATTGCTAGAGAAGAGACTTCCACAGAACAAGGGACGCAGACACCTCCAGTGATCCAGCTGCCTAGTTACCGAGGCCGTGTGCAACCCCTCACCACCAGCCTTGCAAGTAGTTTCTTTAATGTGACCTCAGGGCCCTATCTACCTGGCATGAAGAGTCCTTTGTCCTCATCTCCCTAGGAACAGTCACATAGTCACAAACCCTCCTCTTTTATTTACACAACAATCCGCAGAAAGCCCATGTCTTCTGCATGTTCTCTCCCCTAACCTGACATTGGATTGAAAATGACCTTTATAGTCTTACTTGTCTACGTCTATCAACTTGTGTATCATGGCGGTAATTAATTTTGCAGCTTTGCTTGCTGGGAGAAAAGGTGAATGGAGCAGTGGTCCGTGAGATACATCGTGGTAGCCTCTCCAACTCGCTTCTGTAAAGTGAGCACTAGGGAGAGGAAGGACTAGGAAGGGATTGTTGCGATTTGGAATCTAAGGCTAACACAGCTCGAGCTACAAGATGGTTTGCAGACACATATCCAGTGTGAAATTCCCACAGCACTTAAAGGAGTTTTCAGAAATGCACACGTGTGTGAAGTCCCTCGCCAGGAAATCAACAGTTAAATAGACTGGCTATGGCCTTAATCCGCCCACTGCAACTTCCAAAGGCTTTGCGGGGGTGTCTAGACTCAGGTGCTCCTTCCTCCAAAGGACAGACGGAAGCACATGCCTTGCTGAGAAAGGAAGCAGACAATTAAAATTTTATGACAAATAAGTCCCCCAACCAGAATTCTTACTCTGACCACATACACACACACACACTGGCAAAGCTAACCACCCTCCTGTTCATAATTGCACTGGCCTGAGTGTGCAGAGCCTTCACACAGAATGATGGCTTCCCCTGTCTCCTGCATTTGTTCGCCTCCTTTGGGAGGAGCAATTTACAGAAAGCATTATTGATTTTTGCCATAATAGGTACAGAGATGCCTCACCGTTCCCACTCAGCCGGCTCGCTCTCCGCACCGCAACTGTCAGGCCAGTTTGTGAAGCCCCGTCATTATTTTTTTTTTTCAAGGAAATCCATCACAAGGTTTGGGGTATGGGGGGTGGGGGTGAGGAAAGTGATGAAAATAAAATTATTTTCACCTTGCCATACGGAAGAATGTTCACATCCTTCGCTGGAAATGAGCGTGAGCATCATGGAACAGCAGAAAAATAGAAGGAAAAAGGACTTCTGCAGACACTCAAGAAAAATTAACACACACACACGAGAAGAAAAGTGGTAGGGACCTACTGGAAATAGCCCTAATGTAGTTACTCTTGGACCGGGCCAGTCCTTCCTCCCGGGGGCGTGAAATACCCGCAGACAGACATTGTCTTTTCTGTGGAATAAGGAGAGTGAGTGTGTTTGTGTGTGTGTGTGTGTGTGTGTGTGTGGTGTGTGTGTGTGTGTGTGTGTGTGTTACTTTCATTTGTATACCCACAGGACTCTATCTTGAAATTCCTTTGTTCACAGACCACCCACCCTTCGGAGACCACCAAACCCTACTGCATTTCATTCCTTTGTACCAGAAGTTTCTTGTGGTTCCTGCCCTGGCCCATTTTTCTCAAGCAAACCCCACAGGCTGCACCATTTAATAAATATATCTGCCTCTGAATGCGCAAGATCCTCACCTCAAATATTTCTAACATGAAAAGGAGTCCCAAGAAAAAAGAAAGGAAGGAAGAAAGGAAGAAAGAAAAAAGGAAAACGTGTAGAAAAAAACAATAGAGGGGAAACTGTACTAAACAGGCTCTGGACCTTCCGTCAAGCCTTTTGGTATTCACCTCTTGCCTTCATGGCCACCGCTGGTCACTGGTGGCCTTCCCATGCAGGTTGCTGGGCCCCCGGGAAAGGTGGGAGCTTATCATCCATCATTCATGGTTCAGAACTCTCCTTTTGCTCCAGTTCCTAATTAGAGCCCAGTTTGAGGCTTGGAAGATTTAATCCAAGCACGGACTCTGGGTCTCATTCCCAGTTGCTCAGTTCATTAACCATGAAAAGTAATAGCTGCTTAGGGTTCTTCTGAGATGCTGATGCGTACAGGCCACAGGGAAGGATACCACTCCATAGCACTGTGCAGACAGCCCACTGGCCTCTGGCATCTGCAGTTCAAAGCCATGGGAACAGAAGATGGCAAGTGTCCAGTTTGGGTCTGGGGTGATAACTCAGCAAAGTGCTTGCCTTACAGACAGGGGATTCTGAACTCAGTCCCTAAGAATGGTTAAAAAACAAACACGAGCACAGAGAGCAGGAGAAAGCAGAATCCTAGGGCTGCTGGCCAGCTAGCCTCGCCTATACTGCAAGTCCTAGGCCCATTAGAGACACTGCCTCAAAAACCAAAGTAGACACTGACTAAGGACACTGTCTACATTTGAGCTTGTTCTGTGGCTCCTGCATGTATATGCGTGTGCACACACACACACAGTTCCACACACACAGCTATGTTAGTACTAGTTTGCGTATAGGAAAAGGCAAGAACTTGGTGATGTTTTCTTTCAAGTTTCTTTTACTTTAAGGATCTTAATTTTTACAAGTTTGTGTGTGTGTGTGTGTGTGTGTGTTTGTGTGTGTGCATGTACACACCTGTCTTCCATGTGTGTGCAAGTGACCACAAGGGCCAGAAGAGAGTGTCAGAATTCTTGGACTTAGAGTTGCAGGTTGTGAACCACCTGGTTTGGGTGCTGGACACCAAACTTGCATCCTCTGCAAGAACAGTAACCACTGAGCAATCTTTCCAGCCCTGGGTGTTTTCTTGATAGGAGTTTCTTCTCATATGAATCCAACATCTTATGTTTCATGCTTCTGTTCCCTTCACCCCGCTTTTCCCACCCAACTTTTAGAAATCTGTTACTGGAAATAAACAAGTACCTTGCCAACCATTTCTGTTCCTAGTGCGTGAGAACACTTACAAGTAGATTGGGTTTTGAGGAATTGGGGTCCAGCTGAAGGAGGCAGACCTGTAATAGGCTCAGGAATTAGCCTTCTACAGTCAGATCAGAAAGGAAATGGTATGAGGGGGAAAAAAAAGCCAGCCATTCTATACCAGATGCTACAGAAAACTTGCTCAGTAAGGACAAGGGTAGGATTGGTCCCCGGAAACCTGAAGCTCTCACTGTGCCTATTTCCCATAATGCTCCCCCCAGCTCTCACAACGGCGATGGGCATTGGATTTGAAAAATTTTGTTTATGAAGAACACATAGAAGGCTCTTGAGTGTGTGGTCTGGTCAATCCTATACAAAGTTGTAGAGATCCATCCTACCCAGGGGAAGATTAACTGGAGAGAGTGAGGCAGGGAGAGAAAGAGGGGGAAGAGGAGACAGACAGACAGACAGACAGACAGACAGACAGAGATAAAGACAAAGGGACTGCCTAATGGCAGATTGATGTAATTTTGCCAAATTTTCAAAAGTAAAATGTATAAAGCCATCAGTTAGGCTACTGCTTCCTCTCACATTGGCTGTAACAAACTCCCTCCTTCTCCCACAGCCAGGTGTCTCTGTATGGTCACCAATGGTACATTATATGAATCTAATAGTCATGGCCAGAAAAACATAGCTATTGCTAGTCATCTCCAGAAACCTTCCAGATATACCCCTGGATCTAAATAACAGTGCTATAAATACAGTCTTACAATGATACCAAAACGATGGCTAATAACTTGGTGCGATCTTGTGAGAGCCAGACAGTACTGCATTAAGGATGTTACAGAATTCTTTCACATAATCCTTACAACAACAGATGTTTGTTGTTTCTCTCAGTATTGTCTCCTCAGTGCTATATCTGTACCTAGGACATGAAGTTGTGTAATAAATGCCCATGCACTAGATGGGCAAACGAAAAAATAACAGACAATAGCATTCAGGTAACATTCTCAAAGAAATATAACAAATTAACGAATACCACTAATTAATGAAGCACAAGGAAGAACTGAGAGGTGACAGCCTATGTCTAACACAACTACAGTTTCATCTTCAGTGCTGGGGACTGAACCCAGGCACTCACCAGGCTAGACAAGCACGCAGCCAGCTGAGCTGCATCTCCAATCCTATTTCCTATCATAAACGACAACCTCTAGTATAGAAAAGAGTTATAGACACGGGCTGTGTGAGCACAAATAGTTAAAGCTTTTCCGAGGGACAATCTGGCTATGTTTGTCAGTACCCTGGAGAATAGCCATACCCCTTTTTATGAGTTGACCCTAAACATCAGAGAATTGCATACAGGTAGATGTACACACTATTATTTAAATGTGAGAAAAATTATTAAGAATCTAAACATCCATTTCTATGGTAAACTGTTATATGGTGACAGAGAATTTGTCCAGATAAAATGCCATGTGGTACTTTATGCAGCATTAATGACACAGGAAAATACATTACAATTTTGGGTTAAAT
This sequence comes from Alexandromys fortis, assembly GCF_014885135.2. NCBI lineage: Eukaryota > Metazoa > Chordata > Mammalia > Rodentia > Cricetidae > Alexandromys > Alexandromys fortis. The sequence continues at coordinate 17,851,067 of NW_026067927.1, forward strand.
GAAAAGGACTGTATGATGTGTCTCCATTCTGTGTGATTCCCTGATGTCTCCATTGTATCTCTGCACTGAGAAACTCAAGGAGACTCTTGCTGTAAAGGGAGCCACCTTCCTCTGATACTTTGTCATTCTTCCAAACTTTTAATAATGAACCATATTTGTTAATATATTGATCAACATAAAAACACACAGGAAACCTAAGGTACAAGATTCATTTTCATTTTGACCAACAAACAGATCATTTAGTTGTAGTTTTTCCAAATGTCCCTCCACTTACTCTTCAGGAAAACAAGTCCTGGCTTCGTTCTCAGAGAGCACAGTGACAACGCAGAATCCATATATGGCCCACAGATAGATGCTGTTTGGCCAGATGCTATTCATCAAATTTAAATTTAAACGCACCTGGGCAGGCTTTATTCATCTCAGCCCATCATAGCCCTCACTCCTCCATATTTTCTTACCTAATCCTTCCCAACTCCTGCATTGGCTCCTGATTTTCCAGTTCTTGGATCTGCTTGGCAGCTATTGATCTATGCTAGGAAGCTAGTTTCTTGCTTTGTGCCAAACAGAAGTCCTGACCGGAAAGGGTGGGCTATACAGGAGCCTTCTTTCCCCTGACAGACACACCTGTGCCATGCCAATACCTCCTCTTCACCCTGGGAACTTCTCTAAAAATCAGAGACCTGGGGACTTTTAGAAAAAGCTCTCTCATGCTTTCTAAGTTGGAGGAGGAGGATGGCCTACAGTCGTTGCTATTTACTGAATGCCTAGAGCAGGCCAGGATGGAACTGCAATCCTCTTCATCCTAAAGTGCTAGTATTTACACTATTCAGCTGGGCTGAACAAACGCATAAGGATTCAAATATTGAAATGAACGAATGCTGAGCACTCTGTGTTGAATCCCTGGATATCCACTGGACACTGGCTTCAGCACCCCTTGTGATGTCAGCACACAAGGAATACCACACCATTGTCATGAAGCCTGTGCACGCTGCCATGTATGCTTGAAGCCACTATGGCTACCACTGTTAATTTATAATGGGTAAACTCTATTGTTAATTATTGTTAACAACTGTTATTACTATATTGTTAATACATAGTGGGTAAACTCTATGAACCAGCCATAAGCCAATATCTACAGCATCTGACCCTGGTCCATCCTTCCTTATTACAGCTCTCTTGAATGCAAAAAGGAGCCTCTGTTCTAAGTTCCTTTGCAAATTTTTAACAAGGGAAGCTCTGCTCACATGATGGCTTCATGAACTTTTATTTAATTTAAGAAACCAACTGAGTGAAATTTTATTTCAAATTTTGAGTATTTGTTTCATTTTTAGTGGGTGGGGGGAAGGTAACACAAGCACATGAGTGCAGGTACCCATGGAGGCAGAAGAGGGCATCAGATGTCTTAAAACTGGTGCTATGAACGGCTGTGGGCTGACTGATGTGAGTGCTGGGAACCAAACTCAGGTCCTCTGCGAGAGCCATAATCACTCCTAGCCCCTGGACCATCTCTCCAGGCCTAGAGTAACATGAAGAGGAATGACAGGGGTCAGGATAGATGATTCTTCCCGTACAGATCCACCATCTTCCTTTTTATTTCTTTTTTTTTTTCTAGCTGCTAATTGCACAAAGAAAGTGAGGCACAGAACTAAATTATTAAAATCAAAAAATATATCATCCCTGTGATATAGAAAATACAGACCCCATAACGAGAGAGGGTTAATCTGATATTAAAGCTGTGCAAATAAATTTCCTGGGTACGGAGAGCATCCAGAAAATAGAATAAATGTTCCTGGGTACAGAGAGTATACAGAAAAGGTGTCTCGAGGAAGAAACAAATGGCAGTGAGCATTTTTTAGCCATAGTTCCATTTTGAAACCACAGGAATAAGATGTTCCTAGACCTCCTTTTTGAGGTGTCATATATGATTTTTTGTGTATATGTTCTTTGATCTTAAATATGCTTATGAAGAGATACGAATATTCTTCGGTTTACTGCTATTGATCCAATCATCATAAGAATAGTATTTCAATTCTGACAACTATCAGTAAATAAAAGAAATTCATTTTGGCAGTGTGGATTATGTATTAGTAAAGCTTCTCGTCTGAAGGGCTCAGTCGTCCATTTGCTCGTTTGGTGACTACTGAACACTTCCTATATGTTTTGGGTTATGCTGGGCACTAGGCCTATTCTCTACTCTCATGGAATTTAGATGCAATATCCAAGTGTTCAGTGGACAGAGATAATTGTTCAAAAGGTCAAGGAGGGTAATGTGATATTCAATCAACACACCCCTTAGAGCATCGCTCATGCGCAGTGTGGGGTTATGAAAAATATAGGGGGGAACGAAACCAATTTTAACTACTAGAATTCAATTTCAAGCTATCTGGGACACCAACACTATTTTCCTAAAATTAACCTTGACTTTGTGAACCAAGAAATCCTCTCACACTTGGCTCTGATTCTTAGGCAGCAAAATTAAACCCCTTTCAAGTGCAGAAGTTCTTTTCTTTCTCACTTTCCATTCAGAGAAGATAGCTCAAAATACAGTAGATAGAGCACTCTATGGAATACAATGACATGAAAATTAGATATGCCCAAATCTCCAGGAAAAAAAAAGAGTACACTTTTTCTCTGAGAGAACTAAATTGTAAAGGTGAGCTATATGGTGAGCGGATTCTGAATGGGGATGTACGCCATGACATACTTCATGAAACTGCCTCCCATAATTGGATGAGAGGGGCTCCCAAGGAAGAGTTGCCACATTCCTGCACATGCTGGATCTCTTACAAAGAGGTTCTAAATCTCTCTGAGAAGGATATACACATATGCACATGTGAGCGCACTTGTGCATACACATACACACACACACAAACACAGACACACACACAAACACACACACACAAACATACACACACACACTGGGAATCTATTAAAACGGTACAGGATCCCACGAGCAGCTAAGAGTGATACATCCCTCCTCCTCTCTTCCCAGGTGATCCCTTCCCAACCCTACTCTTACAGTTCCCATTTGCTCCAGCTTTGAGCTCGTCCTTCCTGGTTTGTATGGCAACCTCACACATGCATGGCTTCGAGGCTGGATGCAGAGATGTGACAAAAGGTGCAGGGTGCAGATGTTTTCTGCAGATCTTGCCCTCCTTTTTACCCACGTGGTGTAGTGTCACTTGAGGCAAATTATCTAGTATCAGACGCTATGACAAACACATACTTTGGTCACAGAACTATCTTCCACTGCTGATGCCGTGAATGTTTAACAAATTATTTAGCCGTTGAATATAGGTGAACTATAATTGTGTTTAAGTAAAGGGAATCTAGTGGAAGTCTAGGGGAATATAGATGAAAATAAGCAGAATCAAACACTTAGATGATGGCTTCTTTAGCTACAATGACATTGACGCTAATGCTTAGAAAACTCAATATGAAAATATGAGTGTTAAACCATAAACATTAAGTTGTGTCACAACATGTAATATTAGCTATTCAAATGTGTTCTTGGAGATGATTGAGAAAAGAAAACATGTACAACACAATGTTAAAGTAAAAAAAAACATAACAGATTATGAAGAAGTGCAGGAAAGAGGGAACAAACAAAATACATTTAGAAGAGAGATGAGAAGGGACACATCGAAAAGTTGGTAGTGGCTCCCACTAGGAGCAGAGCTGAAGCAACATTTATTTGTTGTGGGGTTTTTGGTTTTGCTTATATTATTTGTGTAATTTGAAAAGTCCTATTTCTCTCATATGTCACTTAAGTAGACCCACTAAGCCAAGGAATTCTGTGACCCATGCCATAAATTCACTGAACGTACGATGAACTGGATGAACCCAATGGCCTTCAAGGGTTTTCTAACATCCCTTTTAAGGGCGGGAAGCTGACAGCAGCAGAGTAGGAAGATTGACAGAACCCAAGTCCACCTTAACTCTGTCAGCATTGCTGAGAACCACCTATGCTTACACAACAGGTGAGGGGATCCGAATGCGGCCCACAAACCACTGTTAGTTCGTGATATGTGCACTAGGAAATGAAAAAAAAAATGGCTTTATAGTTTCCCCATGCTCACAAATGGCTGTCCCGGAGTCTGAGATGATCTCTTTCCTACTCCTTGTGGGGAGAGGATGTGATTCCCTGTAGATGGGAAATATCTAAATGTTCTTTCTTTTATGAAAATCATTGACACTGGTAAATACTAATTTTCATCTCGATAGCTTCATGTAACAAAATTAAGTTTCAATGTTAGCTTTTTTAATTTAAAATTTATTTTTATTTATGTGCATGCGTACAGGTGTGTTCATGTATGTGCTTATGCACATGTGCATGCAGGTGCCCACAGGGGCCAGAGGAGGGAGTCAGAGACCCTGGTGCTAGCTTTACAGGTGGTTGTGAGCCACCCAATATGGGTGCCAGAAACCAAACTTCAGTGCTCTGCAAGAACAAACGCTCTTAACTGATGGGCTATTCTCCAACCCCTAAGTTCCAAAATTTAAAACCAATTTTACTAGCCCCAATAATTCAGACATGGAGGTTTCAAATTCACGTATGATGAACATCTATTTTACACACATTTTATTGCAAAAAGATTTACAACCTGAGGTTCTTGGTCAAAATAGATCCTGTATCTGGATTCTTTGTATTACAGTTGGGAGCTATCTCTTTACTGGGTGCATACTCCCATTAGTCAATGGTGAATTAATAACTGAAGACCCATTTCCTCCTTTTGTGATGCCTGGGGTATCTACTTTGCTTCAATGAACTACACAGTTTACTTCAGTTTTGCTCTTTGCCTGGCTTGGCTCAGTACTTCAATATACCATCTTGGGGGTGGAGGGTGGGTGGGTATACTAACAGTTCAGGAGAGAGCTCCAGCAGATAACAGAAGATAGATTCTGCTCAGGGAGGTTGGAAAGAAACTAGTCCCAAGTTCATTTGCATGGCAACTTCCTAGAATTTGATTCAAGAGTTTAGCATCAATGACCAACATTCTAGTAATGGTGTTTCTGTATCACCAGCACCCAGGGCTGGAAAGCAAACCAGACATAGAGAAACCCTAAAACCCCAAGCCTAAGAGTGTGTAACAAAACCTCCGCTATGCTAACAGCGCTTCCTTTCCCAGCATCCCTTGCTATCCCTTTAAATACTTTCTTGCCTTGGCTCTCTCCTTTCAAGATCACTCCTACCACATAAATAAAATGAGAAAGCATCAAGAATGCTAAACGCTCCCGTCTGTGATAGGATTAGAGCACCTGTAAGGTGTAAAAACTGATTTCATTGTTTCCTATAAACCGACTCCTTCCTCCCCAGAATAGAGCTGGGCCGAGATGTAGAGAGCAACTTTTTAAACAGCGTGTATTAAATCTGACAAACATCTGGTCAATCAAATTTACAGCCATACACAGGGTCTCATAAAGGTTTGTTTCTTCTTGAAGAACAAATTTAAAGAATTTTTTTAAAGGGGAGGGGGACTTTGTATATAAAAAGCAAACTGGGCCTGTATTTCTTGGCCTGGTTGATTTGAAACGACCCTTGCTTTGCCAAGAACTAACCACAAAGGGTCCTGTTTCCTCAAGGCAGCCGTGATGGCGAATGGGGACCGGAACTCAGAGGCCACAGCATTGCCCAGCCAGCAGAAACATACTCTGGATGGCACACAGTGCCAAGAGTGGAGATGACTGTGTTCAAACGTGGGTAGAACCTGATGGTAGCTGGGACCCGGGCAGACAGGACTCACCCCTGTGGCACATGTCTCCTTCTCCTTTCTTCCATTCCCCTGCACGGCGTGATATGGGACATTCCCCTTCAGTCTATGTGGGATTTGAGTTACAGGCCAGGATATTAACCCCGATACCTCACCTTTAAGTCAGTCACTCCACATCCTGGCATCATATGCCCCCAACCAACCCTGCCATAGCTCCTAAATTAGTCAAAGTCAATGAGGAAAGAGATATTCTGAAATACATAACTGGGGGGTGGGTAGGGTAGTTTGTGGGACATGATCTCGTGTAAGCCAGGCTATTAGTCACATATCCTCTTCCCACTACCTCCTGAGTCCTGAGATTACAGGTGTACACTGTCATGCTGAGTATATGTGGTAATAGGGATGAAACCCAGGGCTTCTTCCATGCTAGCCAAGCACTCAACCAAGTGAGCCACACAACCAGGCCCTGAAAATAGTGAAGCAATTTCTTTCTTTTCCTGGATTTGTTACACCACCCATAAAATGAATGGACACCCCTACAGGGGAAGGAGAGCCAGGCAAATCGATTGGGGGTACCCACGTTGTCAACCAAGAGATCATAGGTCCCTCTGCAGTCCTCTTCTGAAGGGTGGGTGCATGCGGTCTCCCAGAGGACCCATAACAGGAAGAAGAGAGTTTCAGGAGCTCACAGTTGGCACCCAAACCCTTTTTGGCATTCATTGTGGCTGTTCTTGCCTTCTCCAGTCCCAAGGAACATCCCTGGAACCACCACCCAGGAAAAGCACTTATGTAAAAATACTTGCCCTGGCTCTACCTTGAGGAAATACCCCAATGAAGAAGCCATAAAGGATGCAACAGCCTCATCCACAATATTTGCACATACGAAGGGTAAAAACTGTATCTCTCCTATGGCAACTTTGAGTGGTTTTTGATGTCTTAGTGCTGGATCCTCAAAGACGCCCTCTGTTATCACAGGCTATACTAGATCCCAAAAGACAACAGTGGTCCATCCTCCCTCCCTCCCTCCCTCCCTCCCTCCCTCCCTCCCTCCCTTCCTTCAGACAGTGTCATACTATGTAGCCCTGGCTGCCTTGGAACTCACAGAGACCCACTTTCCTCTGCTTCTAGAATACTGATACCAAAAGCAAGCACCCCCACCTGGCCATGGCCCTTCTGAAGAGAAAAGAAACTTGCTCCTTCCATAGTATAACCTATACATGGCTCTAACCACAACATCCTTTCAGAGTAACAAGAAAAATGGAAAGTTTCCAAAGACAAAAGGGGTAGATTACTCTCAACACAGAAGGCCGGTTTTTCTCCGTGCCTGATACAGAAGATTGGTATGGAACAAACTTTGAATTTCTGACTTCTTCACAATGAAAATGTACAAAACTCCTAGCCATTTGAAGGACCCTTAATGAACACTAGGGCAGGATGTTCAATCCAGAAAGGAGAGTAAGAGGTTCCTTTGCCTAACACCGTGGCAAATAATTCCACCCAAGCTTTCACAACAGCTCAGACTGACAAAAATCACTCCACAGTTAATCCTTATATAATAGCCCTGCCGCCTGCTCCAAACACATACACATTCCCAAGTCTCAGTGGCCACACAAAATCCCAGCACATTCTCCAGCCCTAATCAGTTCTTTGTGGGAGGTTTGACTGCTCATGGAAGCTCAAGGGTTGAAGAAGTACCTGGCGCCATCTGAGCTCCATATGGTTCCAGTCTACCTCTGAGGGTTGACATCTGGTGTCACTCTACTGCTGCTGAGAGGTCCACTCCATGTCCAACTGAGAGGAACTCAAGCCTCACTCATGCTAATGAGACCCTTAATTAGCCCAACAGGACAGAAAGGACTCAAAAGCTTGGTATTTCTGACCAGAATTTTCAAACAAAGACACTTGAGTATCAGTAAACACTGGGCTTGGGAACAACCTCCAGGATCACCATTTTTGTCCTTCGAGGGCAAACAGAAGAGGGGAATTATAAAGAGCAGAACTTGAAGCTCTTCAGAAGGTTCCAGAGAGGCCCTGAGGCTTCTCCATAGGTGTCGCTGTGGTCCTGTCCTGGGCTGACAGGAATATTCTATATTATCAAGAGGAAAGACACGCTCAGGAAGAGTGACTACCTGAAAATTAATGATGTCAGTATGTCTTCATATATCAAACTAATTTGAAAGGGCTCTAATTTTCTTAAAGGATAAAAAAAGGTTTCTTTGCTAGATTAAACTTGCGATTGTCATTCATATATTGTTTATCAGGTAGTCATCTCTACGCTCTGTATTTTTTTGTTTTTGATTTTGTATACTAGTTAGCAGTGAAGACTTGTCTGCATGTATCAGAAGGAATAAAGAGAGAAATGTCCTTAACTGTCAGTTTTAATAAGAGGAGTCAACATGCCTCTATTCAGGTTAAATATTGTCCTGTCAGTTTTCAATAGAGTCAACAGATTTTTTTTTAAAGAAAAGTCAAAAGCACTGTTGTCTGCAAAAAAATAAAAAAATAAAAAAAATCCCTCCCTGTCATAGAATGTCAAAGCCCTTCTTTATCTGGGGGAGGGGCGTGGAGGTAGGACAGAAAAATCTTTTGTAAAATGTGAAAAAAATTACCACTCATAATTGGCGCTGACACAAAAAAGGGTTTTTTTGTTAGAAAAACAAAGAAAATCTCTAATTTAATAATCACCTGCAAAGAGTTATTGTGATGGGAACAGAAAAAAAACACAATCAAAGTCATCTTTTTTAAAGCAACTATAGTGTTTTCTAAGCAGCTACTGTACTTCCAGAGGCTCCTACACACCCATCAACCAGTCATGTGCAGAACGGGGGTTGGGCAGGTGGGGGAGAGAGAGACAAACTCTTCCAAACTCCGCAAGCAAAGTTTCTGGAATAAACAAGTTACAGACAGATGACACACAGGAAGGACAGGCAAGTGGCACAGATGCTCAAAATAAACTCAAACAATGGTTGTTGTTGCTGTCTTTAACCTAAGATACATTCCTGTGAGCTGACATGTTTGGGACTAAATTATAGAATGGTCTATATTCACAAGTGGATGAATGGGTTAAGGACACATACTTGGGAAAGAGGGACTAGCAGGAACTGGGCACTGAACAAATAACAATTTGTAAAATAGACTAGCAAAACTGTCATTTTTTTCTCTTTCAACTGCCTGCTGATTTGTTAAAAATGTGAACTCTGGTTGGAGTTTTCAAGATCCAATACGTTTTTCTTTGTAGGAACTGCTGTAATGTTAGAAATTATTTGACACATGAATGAAACTAGTTCATTAGTGACCATCTCTACAAGTTAGGTCAGTGGGGGAAAACTGTGTATGGCTCTCCAAAATAAGCCAAATTTGAAGCTATCAACCCAAATGGGATCAACAATCCTGAGGATGGACAGAAAGCTGATTGAAAACGCCAACACTGACATGTTATTAGCACACACGCTTTGTCAGTGATCAAGGCCGTGCAGGAGGCTGCAACGGCAGCCCTAGGGAGACTGAAGCAGTAGGACACTGAGTCCGAGCCCAGCCTGAGCTACCCAATGAGACTTGAGATGACAGGAGATGATGCCCATAAAATGAACATACGGATACTACAAAGACTGCGACCTTTTCACGTCTAAGGCAGACGTTCTGACCCCCTGGAATGTCTGGCTTGCCAACGAAAGAAGACCACAGTTGAGCAAATCTGCATCAGGTTCGTGATGAATGATGGACAAACATCCATAGCAGCAACACTGCCTTTGGGAAGGGCAGCCTTGATTTACACAAGAGCATTCCAAGCTTATTCCTGTTGACCCTGCTGCTACATTTGTTTAGGCCTCATCTTTGGCTTGTGAACTTTGTTAGTCATCGTCGCATTCAAACAGAGGCTGCACATGCTTTTTGCAGCTCCAGTTTGTGCTGTGTTTCTTTCGTGGTGTGGCGGATGGCAAAATAAAAGCCTGTGGTCGAATTCACATGTACACACAACAGTTACCTCTAAGAGATGATCAATCTTAAACCCAGACCTTTCCTGGGTGCAGTTTCTGCTTCTTTTTTCACAAACAGCTTGGAAGACACGTAGAGGTGAAAATAAATACTCGGGCAGAGCTATGGCCTCTGATCTGAGGGGTCAGCACGATAAGGATGTGTTGGTTGCTCCTGCCTTTACTAGCTTCTTGTGCCATGGTCTGCACCTACAATCTACACAACGGTAACAGGATCCACTGGTGAAGTAGAAAGTTGTGACAATCCTCTATGTCTCTTCTACTGGAGTTTATCCTTTTATATATGATCAGACCCTGCCATCATTTACTCATTTTTTTTACTATTTCCTGTGAAATAAGACTTTTCTTCAAGAGCTCAAAACCATGAAAAGAGGCATTTACAGATAATAAAAAAGTTTATGTAAATGGGTATCGGTGCGAGAATAGTATAAAATTCAGAAAGGAGAGCAGGAGAGGATAATGTTGGGAGTGGCAGAAGAGGTTGGAAAACAAACAGCTTTTTCCCATTTCAACTCTGTCCAAAGTCTGTCTGTCTGTCTTTCTGCCTTCCTTCCTTCCTTCCTTCCTTCCTTCCTTCCTTCCTTCCTTCCCTCTCTCCCTCCCTCCCTCCTTTCTTCTTGATGGATAAGTGAATTCAGCCTTTTAGGTATTGAAGTTTCAAGAGCCATAAAAATAACTATAATTGATGAAAGTGAGAGTACAAACCCTAAAGGAAGGCAGCCCCATGGTTTCAGAATGGCCATTCCACCCGTATGTATAGATCGAGCTTGGACCGGGAAAGTGCTTTGTTCAAATCAGATGTGTGATGCTTTTATTTGTGAGTTAATTAGAATAGTTTTGTTTTCATTTGGGGAAAAAAAATCAGTATGAACTTCTGCTTCCTAAGAAAGTCAAGCAGGGGATATGTTCGTAAGTCACTTGTTAGCATCTGTCGTCTGTCAGAAGCATCCTTGGAGAAATACATGTTCCTGCTGATGAAGTCTCCCCTCAACTTAGTTGTCCTGACTTCTCTTTCAGGGCAAACAACGGGCCTTCTAAGTTAAACTCACTCGTTTTGATTTCCATAAAAACAGCTGTTAAGATTGACACTTTTATATACACACAATTCATTGAAGGACAGAAAATCTGTTGACTATACAGATATAAAAATAATTTTTGAAAAAAAAAGACTTCATCAGAGCTGGGTGGCTTTTCTTTCCTTGGAGATTATTAATACCCTTTTCTGCTTATTGGTTGGTATTTAGATTCGAAACCTTATAAATCAACCTAGATATTCTACAGTGATGTTTGTGTTCCAAATAAATAGGTATTCTAAAGCTTAGTTGCAGTTTCTTTATAATTGGGATGCTTTGAGCAAGGATTCAACAGACAAACACTAAAGATGGGTGAGGTGGCTGGGAGACATAGGTACTTGCTGCCAAGTCTGACAACCTGGTTTCGGTCCCCAAAACTCCCACAGACGCCTGCCCACAGATACACATATACAAAAAATGAATATGTGTAATTTAAAAAAAAAATACATTATAAAAACCTGCAATCTGAATTACTTAGTGAGGCACAAAGATTTGAAAAATGTAGAGAAAGATACATTGAAATTCATCCCCCACCCAAGCAAGAGGATTTGAACATTTTAAAGAGCCATGGTTCACATGATGCTACGATATTTCATTTTGAAAGTCTCTAGGTATGTTCTGGAATATCTTAAATTGTAGAAAGAAAATTTTGATGGAACCACTCTTTGAAAATTATATAAATCTGTGGGAATTACATATTTTTTTCTGGAATAACTAAAAACTGAAAACGCCTGTGACTCTTGTTTCACCTCTAGTTGGCAGAACACCTATAAGAACTAACTACAAAAGGACAGATAATTTGATATGTTTTGTCCTAAGGCTTTTCATAGGCTTCCTTTCAACAAAAGCAGTCAGTTACAAACTGGGAAGATACGTTGGCTAAAACATTTGCATATTTCAGCAGAGAGGTAAAATTAACAAAACTCATAATTCAGAATACCTTATGTTCTGATTTATGGTCATGAAAATAGCCTGCCTGGGAATCCAGATTACATGTGAACACTGTATGATGGAGAATGTCATCAGACAGGAAGACAAGGCTTTAAAAAGGAGCCTCTTTCCCAAAACAAGATGCCTCCCCTTCAAAACAGTGTGTCAAGAGTCACTGCCTTCCCAGACCCAACCTTGTATGGCTTTGCGCTTTGGCTTTGCCATAGTCCGAAAACAGCTTCTCGACATTCTCTTTACTTCGTGGTTTAAGCAAGTGGTGTCCACAAGCAATGACTCCCGCGACACAAGGCAGGCAGAAAGGAAGCATCGGCCCCAGTCCTCTGGGTACCCCGACTGGCATCCCAGGCTGAGCACTAGAGGAGCCATGCTCGTGTACGTCACTGGGAATGTTAGTTCACAGGGTGACTACAGTGGCACTTGGTCCCAGAGGTGCTCCTGCTGCATCAGCTTCTTCCTTCTCCCCATCCCTAGCCAGATGCACCTGTACCTCTTTAAAAAAAAGTTCCATCTTCCCTTGTCTGTCACTCCCAACACCGAGACAAAGGTATTCGTGGATTCAGTGAGTCTCTCTCTCTCTCTCTCTCTCTCTCTCTCTCTCTCTCTCTCTCTCTCTCTCTCTCTCCCATCTTCCCTTTGTTCATTTCCAGTTTTTCTTTCTAACTAGCTAAACAGACTAATAGCTACTTGAATTTCAATTCTAGTAGCCGACACGGAGCGAGCACACCACCAGCTCCTACAACCAGGTAAAACCTAAGACCTGTAGCCACTCCCCGAGTCACGGTTCACCAGGGTTGAAACAACAACCCGATTCCTCCAATCCAGGTGGCTCCTGAGTTTGGCTTTATGGCTCCCTTACCCTATAAAAGACTGAAGTCCACAGCCACCTTCTTACTGACAGTCATTCCAAGTGGGTTTAAGACAGTCTCACCATCCCAATTCTCAGCTATTCTGAAGCTAATTGAGAAAATGCCTGGGAGGAGGGTATCTATCAAGATGGATTACTAGGTAACGGTGCTTGCCACGGAGCCAGATGAACAGAGTTCAATCTCTAGGACCTACATGACGGAAGGAAAGAACCAGCTCCCAAAAGTTGTTTTCTGTCCTCTGGCAAGCAAACCCTCCCCCCACAACATAAAATATATACAACAACTACAACATCAATTAATAATAATAATAATAGCTGCCCAAGAATTTGACCAGAATGAAGAGAAATATGGATGCCAACTCTATAGATTAAAATTAAAAACCTCTCCCTAAGACACAAACGCCATATAAACTATTCAATGGTATTCAGAGTTACAAAGCCTGGGTCAGTAAGGGCCTCATGTACTTGGCTCATTTTAGTTATTTCAATTTACTTTGGGGTGGAGGGAGAGGGAAATCCCACAAGGCTGGTATTCTAAAGTTTCGGGGATAGGAAAGCTATTTCATCGTTTTTTTGTGTGTTCCTGGGCCTCTCTGCAGCCTCTTTTCCTGTGGTTTTGTTCCTTTACTGCTCATTAACACCTCCCCCAGAGAGTGGGCAGGAGAAGGGAAAAGAGATAAAACTCAAATCAGACAATTTTATCAGTCAGCCTGTCAACAAGTTGAATATACCGAGAGCCCAGGGGGTGCACAGCACTTTTTAGCAGCTCTGATAAAAGGTTTGGTGGGGGAGGGGGCCAACACTAATGGCAACATGGAGATTTTTTGTGAACTATCAAGGGATTTTATCGATTCATGCCCTCCACATCTCCATTAGTGCAGATAATCAAAAGTGGGGCACAAATAATTAAGCATCTCTAGAACTTTCTTAAAGAAGATATTCTGTTTAAAAAAAAAATCCATCACTTTTATCCGTGGGTGTTTGGGGACCTGTTGGGCAGTTCTAATGGAAAACAAGTAAATTAATTTCTTTGGTTTTTGTCTAGATTCTTAGGAATGCGCTGCAAGGAAAAGGCGAAGTCGTCCCAGCAGGTCCTCTCGCCCCTGACGAGGCTGTTCTTTCAGCATGACTCCAGCTTAGAGAGGGGCAGGACCTGTGGAGAGGACCTGCCTCCGTGGAGCCAGCAGCAGGGGCACTGGCATAAAAATGAGTCCTAGCCTGACAATGGAGGATTAGGTTTGCTGTCTGTGCGGCAAAATTAACAAAGTACACTGAAAACACATGGCCGCGGCTTTCCGCTGAACTCAGATGCCTGCATAGAGGCCCAAGTCTCTCGGGTTTCTCACCCGGCCACGTTGCCCATGATGCTTTGCCAGCTCCTGGCTAAGGAACCAGTGGGTCCGTCCGTTCCTTCTTGAGCACTGGCATAGTCTGTAAGCTTAGGGTGTCTCGAGGCACTGGAAAACATACCCCACTCGCATCCACATCCACACGCGGTGCCATGGTTAACCAGCTGCAAAGTGGAACTCTTCGGGAGACTGCCACGTTCCCTCTGTTCTCCTCGGTCTGGAGTTCGAGGCAGCTCTTGGGGTTTTGTGTGGTTTCATTACCCAGACAAGCCAGAAGGCCACATTTCCCAGTCTCCCATTCCCGCAGCTTCTCCATGGAGTGCAGCCCATAACCAGGCTAAGAGTGGGAGATTGGAAGAAGAAAGGAAGGAAGGGCGGAAGGCAAAGAGGGAGGGAGGAAAGATAGAAGGGAGGGGAGAAATCGGACTATTTCCCCTTCCTCTTAAATTGTCCTTCCAGAAGTTTCCTTCTACCATAACCTGTTCTTTAGTAGAGTTGGGATACCTACCAGTTTATGCTGTGTTTTTAGCTGTAATCCTAGCGCGATCCAACACTACCCCCTCCCTCCATCCCTCAGTCAAGCAATGAGAATGTCTTCATCTTGTTGCTAATCTTGGCCTGGAGATCATTGCCAGGGCTTTCCAGCCTCCCCAGGCCCATTCCAATAAAAGTGCATGAAATGCCTTCTGCTTCCCTGAAGCCCAGGCCCCCAGCACAGGGAACACGTGCTGCAGGCTGTCTGTCCTCTTAGTTGACTCAGTGGCTATAATCTACCCTTTCCTAGTAGAGTAGACCTTGACTCTTAGTGATGGCTAATTCATTGGTGGGGGAGGGAAGACGTTCTGTGCATTGTGGGGTAATTCAGCAGCAACCCCGGCCTCTACTCAGCAGACTCCAGCAACACCTTCCCAGATGCTGCAAATGGGTTTCCCAGAATGGTTAAAAATCTTCCCCAGTTCAAAACTCAACCTGCAGAGGATGAGGTTCTGAGAGTTGGGCTCCTCCTTCAGCTATCCCTTCCTCCATGTCTCTTCATGGAGTCTGCACCTTAGGGACCTACTCAGCAAGGGCTGTGAGGAGAGGCCCCAGGAGCCTTTTTCTATCTGCTGATTACCAAAAAAAAAAAAAAAAAAAAAAAAAAAAAAAAAATCCCAAGAGGATGGAAGAAAGGATCTCCCTAATTGACTCTGAAAGCCCCCAAACCAGTTTCTTTCCCTGCAAGGTATATCCATGCCTTATGTACCACATCACTCCTCAGAACTTTTACAATGCATTCAGGCTAGAGCCCTGAGGTAAAAAAGAAAAATAAGGATCTTCTTGAAGAACCATATGCCATGACACCTCCTCCCCTCTCCCGCCACCAGGCACACGTACATCTGCATTTTCTCATGCACACCAGTCAACGGCGGGCACCAGAGTTTCCTCCTTCCGGCCCCTGGAGGGGACACGGCCATCTGATTGTCATGTCATTGAGAAAGGGCGTGAAGGGACTGCCAGCATCTTCTTCTACACAGCATGCCAGCCTGGTTCCTGGAAGCCTGGAGGTAGCACTGTAATTTAATTAAATGTCAACCCCCAGGTATTATATTTCAAATGCAAATAACTTTGGTAATGTAATATTGTGGCTGAGACTTTAAACTCAAGGAAATCAAGAAAATCAAGTTATGGCTACTCCTAGAATTAACATTCCTCCACACATTCCTGGGTGCTGGGCTGGCTTTGTGTTGCTAACTACCGTCACACAAAC
This sequence comes from Alexandromys fortis, assembly GCF_014885135.2. Classification (NCBI taxonomy): domain Eukaryota; kingdom Metazoa; phylum Chordata; class Mammalia; order Rodentia; family Cricetidae; genus Alexandromys; species Alexandromys fortis. The sequence goes on from NW_026067927.1 coordinate 17,866,758, forward strand.
ACACAGACACAGGGACACACACACACACCCTGACATTCCAAACCAGTTGGCTATCTACTGGGCAACTGGGTAAATCTTGCTCCCAGGAGGTAAAATGAATGTTCCTTAACCTGGACTTCTGACCACTAAGCAGGACTGTGGCCAGAGCTAGGAGGAACAATTCCATGCCTCTAGGTTTCCCAAATCATTTTTGCAAAGTTCTCTGTAACTTCCTTGGGCAGGACCCCATTTGTAACATCATAGAGGTCATCTTATCATGCATTGGGTGCTTACCAAAAAAAAAATAAGCAAAATACAAATGCAAACTATTTAAAAGATGAAGCAACACAATTCTGTTACTTTCTTCTCAAGACTGCTGAGATGGGACTGGAAGGACAAAGAACCACCAAACCCCAGATTCTTGGCCCGTAGTCAATGACTCAAGAAAGCAGCTCCCCACCCCAGTTATGCTCCTCCTTATGGAAGGCTAGGGAGCTGGTGAATTAAAATAACTGGCAAAGAACCTGTAATATGAACACCCTGCGGTGACTTCCCAACTGCTGTAGACCTGGCCAATGCATCCATACAACTAGCCTTGCATATTGTGTATGTATATACGTATATATGATGACACTGACTCTTTTTCTTAAGAGATGGGGCTTCCCCGAGTCTGGAGTTTGTTGGTTCTAATGGGGCTAGCCAAGAAGCCCCAGGGCTCCTCCTACCTTCCCAGCGCTGGGATTACAGGTACATAAAGTCACAGACGGCTTTCAGAAGGATGAGCTAGGGGTCCAAACCCCAGGCCCCTCATTGTGCAGCAAATACTTTACCAATCGAAGCATCTCCTCACCCCAGCTTTGCACATTTTAATGTAAGACGTCAGAAGGGGTTCCTAGCACACTGATAATGTGAACAGCTCCCAATCAGATAATTTAAGAAATACCCACATACTAACTAGGTAACTTCAAAAGAATATTCACCTTATGCGAGTCAAGCTGCCACTAAAGCAGACAGTGAGCTGGCAATTTGGGGAAATGCTTTTGAGGGGCTGAATCTCAGAAGTTTATACTCCCACTGAACATGCTCTTTTCCTAGGCTCAAAGCAACTAACTCCATACTGTCTCTTAGGTATAGAGTTGGCATGGCCTCTTGTCTTTCCTGCATTTGAGATATGAATAGAAAAGACAATTGGTGCTACCCAGACGGCCCCCACTTGCATTCCTGAGGCCAAGCAGCTTCAGGAAGTCAGATATCTCTGTTTTAGCATCCTTGGACTCTCCAGCAAAAACTCCAGAGCTGAACCAGGTATAAGAAGAAACACTCATTGTTGCAAACCCCCACACCCATTCATTTACCTCTCCTTTAAAGGAATTTCCTCCTTATTCTTAATAAACACTCTGACTGCTTCACAATTACACAGATAAGGAGAGAAAGAACGAAAACCCAAGGGTGTACCTGATAGACGTGGAGACAGGTAAATTCTAGGCGGGATGTGGTCTCTGCTACTTACTTGTTCATGGATTATGTTCCAAGGTTTTCCAGCAGCACAGTTCAAAGGGAAAGCCCTCCCATTTGCATAGTCCCCAGTGTCCACAAAGTAAAAACAAACCAAGAAATGCCCAGATAGTCCAGACACTAACTTCGAGCAGAACTTTCCCCTGTGCATACCCATTTTCGAAGTGTGTTTCACCAACACCCATAGCCTATGCGGAAACCTATAATAATGTTTTATTATTCAAATCTTGAATCAACTCACAGAAATTACAGCTAGTCTGGAATGTACCTTTGATCACTAATATGTATCTGTTTCCATTACATTGAACCCAATCACTCATTATGAAAATCTGCAAAAAATAGCACCTTAATGGAATATCTCTAACAGGCCTGACAGCTCCTGAACTATGGGTAAAATGGTATTTGAAGATGTTGGATAAGTAGATTGATGACTGTCTCCATAGCTCCCATTAGACTCCCCAAAGGCTGAGTAAGAGCCCCTCCACTATCACCCGCATTCCAAAGGGGGCTGGCTGGGTTCTGGCCCTCTATCAGGGTAAGGCACAGAGTTCACAGTACATTATTTTGATCTTTTGGCAATATACAAAAGTTACAAAGACTTTTGGGGGGGGGCAGAGTTCACAGGGTGAACCTGGTTTGTAACTATACAGGTATGAAATGTGAACCCCAGGGAAAACATGTTTCGTCAAAATCTAGGTCCCAGCATCTAGAGCAGATAAGCATTCCAACATAGTATGGGCCATTATTGTGAAAAAGCCAAGTCTTCCTTTCTTCTAAGAGTCAGGCATTAGCTCTTAGCTGCTCTCGGTGCTGCGTGAGTTCACCTCCCCAGCCGGGAGATGCACATTGATGCTAGAATCCATGACTGGTTATAAACATGACCAAGTAAAACCTACTCAAGTTCAAAGAGAAAGTGGGAAAGTTGACATCTTTCTGATTACAATTTTTATCACTTTTAAATGTGTGTTTTTTCAAACCACAGAAATATATGACAGAAGAAAAGAGAGCATTTATAACTTCATCCTCCGGACATCCATACAGGAAATGACACATTGTCTATTCACACAGTTGCTCGTGTGTGTGTGTGTGTGTGTGTGTGTGTGTGTGTGTGTAAAATATTATTATTTACTGGACTTTTATGTAAATGGGATCATAGCCTAAGGGCCATGCTACAGCCTGCTTTTTCTCCCTGCCCCTTGATGTTTTTTAGATCAGTTCTTAAAAACTAGAAGGACTGCCACATCCGCTGCTAATGTCACTCACCAGCCAGTAAGACTGTTCCTCTCCTAACCAATGCTTTTCATTCCACATGCCACAGCTGATCCGATCAGATCCCCACCCTGGACCATGTCTACACATCTCACCGTCTCGGTTCATTCTCTTTTGTTGTGTCAAAAACACCTGACCAAAGCCACATAAGGAGGGGAGGTTTCTTTAGCTTCGAGTTCAGACAAGACAGCTCATCACGCAAGGAAGACTTGGCAGCAGTATGAGAAGGCATGGCGGTTGGAGCGGAATTGGGGTCAGGGTGAGGAGCAGGAGGCTGCTCATGTTACATTTGCAATCAAGAAGCAGAGAGTGAACAGGTCGTGGGACTGATCTATAAAACATGAGACCCACCTTGGTGACATACTTCCTCCAGAGAGATGGCACCTCCTGAAGGGTCCACAACCTTCCCGGGTGGCACCACAGCTGGGGACCGAATTCAAACACGAGGACCTTTGTTTGGGAGTACCTTTCATATCCAAACCACAGCACTCCCTTGCCATTACAAACCACAAAAGACAACACGGAAATGCATATAGTTGGACCTTTATAAAGACATTTCTATTACAGTCCCACAAAGCAGTCATTGGTCAAAGGACAGGAACATGCTTTATGGAACAACCATTTCCAAATTTACAAAAGCCTAGTATCTTAAAACATCAATTCCTAATTGTCTGCAATGATATTGCATACAGTTACCATACACAACAGCCAATGCCACTGTATTTCTAATGTAAATGACCACAGGCCCTTGCTGACAACCGCGCTCTTGCTAACCCAGTGAAGCACCCTGGTTACTCTTAATGTAGCATGCTGTCACTCAAGAAGAAATGATGGGCAGTCGTGGGATGCAGGCGGGGTCCTGGTAAACAGTTGTTTTCGCTGTGCACAGACAGCTCTAGGGACACCATTCACACAGATGATAGTCTATACAAATGAGGAAAGAGTTAGCAAAGCTCCACACAGTGACTTCATGAACAGCTGCCCTGTGGAGACGCCAACGAGATCAAACTCCTCTTTCTCTTAGAGGCATCCCCCACCACGTACCCAATGAATCAAGCCACTTTGCGTGTGATGTCAACCCAGCAAAAAAAAAAAAAAAAACTTGGGCAAATTAATCCTTGTAAGACACGATTCATTAGGATCTGAAAGATCTTTGTCCCATTCATTCACCCAAAGGGCATAGCATTAAAATGGCATGATCTCTAGTGACGTCCAAAAGTAGTTATTAATTTGCGCTCATTATCCAAAGATGCTCGCCAGTAGCCTTTGGATATGTCTCGGATGTGCACATATGGCACTTGACAGAGAAGATCCAGGGAGCTGTCAATGGCTGCAGGTGACACCATTTAATCCGAACGACTCATCTATGGGTAGAGTTTACTCAGGGCTTCTGAGGTAATTATTTAGCAAGCCAGACTGACAGGCTAGAAGTGAGCCTTTCAATTATCTCTTCCACCAGACATCGTCTTCTGCCTTGCCTAGGTATTTCTGAAATGTTTTTCCTTCGGACCAGACCACGGACATGACCAACACAGGTGGATGAGCATTGCGTCCTGCATTGGAGAAACCAACCAGAGAAGAGACCAGCCCCTCCTTTTCCATCGCTGTGAGCACGAGGCATCAACACCGTGCTCCGATTCCTGGAGCCTTTGTTGGTGTTCTGCCTCGTCTCATGACCTAATCTTCATTCACGAAGCAAAACCCATTTGCCTCCAGACCAGTCCGTGTTTTTGACAGCTTCTGCATTCCAAATATTGCCATTTCTCCCCCCACCATCATTTCTCTTCGGTGTCAGGACAGTTGCTATTGACCCATCAAGAGTGTAGCACGAACCCAGTTTTTCAAGAGCTGCCCCAAACAGATTGGATTAAGTCTTGCAATTAGCACATCATTTGCATCTCTCAATAGGAAACTCACTGTCGGAGCCACAACTTGGGCACACTCGATAGAATAAGCTATTGTTGAAGTAATTCCTGTAAAAGGTCATATATTTAAACCCTTCAATTTTTTTGACAACCTCTCAGAAATGAGTGATACAGTTACTCCAGTGTCCAAAAAAGCAATAATGCCCATACCACTTTTCTTTATAGGCAGGGCAGAATATTATTACCACATTCATCACCGACTACTCTGGTTATAAAGTATGTTTCTTGATATTTGAGAGACCTTTTTCTTTCACTGTCTTGAAAAACGCTGAAGGTCTCTTGAGCTGGGTGTCAGCCGGGCCGTTTTCTCGTAATACATTAACGTCTCCAAGTGTCTCCAGAACAACGGTGACATTTAGCAGATTCTTCTGAATTCTATCTCCTTAGAGGACAGAACGAGGAGGCTACTTTAAGATTTCTATTCGTTCTGGTTGGGAGTCTTCCTATGGTCCTACCAGAAGCACGGAGTGGACATATGGGTCAAACACCAAGACCTTCCCAAGCCATGAGGTAAAATTTCTAAGTATAAAGGTAAAATTTCTAACTATAAAAGTAAAATTTCTAAGTATAGAAGGAAAAGAAGATAGCAAGCCCTGTGTGTCACCGGAATTCTGCCTTACAAACCGTATTACCCAAACCAAAGAAGTACGTGGCAGGAGTCAGCATCCAGGCTGCCATTTTGTACCAAGAGATTGTCTCTAAGAGCCTAGCCTTTGCCCGGAGCTTTTCTTGTGGACCCCATGGTTTTCAAACTGCAGTGTGGTTTCTTTTCAACCTGGGTTTCTAGACCTCTGTCTTACTGTCGGCCCTCACCCATGAGCATTGGAGTCGGCCTTGAGCCCTTGCTGGTGGCCTGGCGGCTCAGAAAGGTCTAATAGCGGAACCGCTGCGATTATCTTCTCTTCTGGCCTCTTAGGCTACCGGGATCAGGATTTAAACTAAAAATTTAGTCACAATGTGTGTATGGCCCTATTTCTTATTTTTATTTACTCTTTTGGCACAGACCTCCACTTTCTTAAGTGTATGTGGAAATTGGGAGTCTACCCCGGCCTATCTACTCAATTTCAATTTCTCTTTAGATATTTTTGTTTTGTTTTGTTCTTTTTGGTATAGGCAAGAGAAAGGGAGGGAGGTAAGGAAACAGGAGGAAAATGGATGGGAAGAGAGATGGGGGGAGCCCAAATCAAGCATGTCATCAGATTATGGCATCCACACCGCTGCCATTGCTCCAGTCTAGTAAGCTTTAGGGGCCTGGAATTGCTCGGCTGGGCACTCTGCTACTCTTGCCATTGTCTGGGGGAAGATCTGTCAGATTCATAAACTGTTCTACCACCGAACAGGGAAAGGCAAGCAGACGAGAGAACAAAACCCACAGAAGAGCTCCAGAGTTCCTCTAACTCCTATTTATGATGTGTAGTATAAATATCTCTTTTATAAAGAGAACAAAAGAAGGCTTAATAGCACTTACTTTTAAGCCGTTTCCAGGGACCATGTGTAAGTATGGCACCTTTGCGGTCTCTTGGCAGAATACTAAACCCAAGGTTAGCTTCCAGGGCCATTAGGAAGGTTCTCTTAGGGAGTCTCTGGCTTATTTCCAGCCCGACCCCCAGGACTGCGTGTCCTCTGCTGAGGACATCACTGATGAGACTATTTCCTGTACGCAAGGCCAATTTTCTTAAAATATCAAGGCAATGGAGCTCCAGCCATCTAGATAATAGCATGATTCTGTTTGGGCTTCCCCAACATCAAAGCTAAATTAAGGAAATTACCCAGCGCTCTCAGTCATTCCTTAGGCAAGATAACAAATACCCCGAAATTACCATTTATGTAAAAACAAAACAGACCAAAATCCTCCATATATGTAATTAGCCAGAGCCTACGCTTCCCTACTACTAACGGGCAGGCCTTCCCTTCCTCTTACTGCTGAAGGATGTAGTTGTATAAAAACAAGGGCTATGTTTTCACTTTATTAATATTCAATAAATTCTAAAAATTGAATTTTAAAAGTTTCATTAACCTTTTTTCTTATAATTAGGGGAAAAAACGTAGAAGGATTAATGGAAAGCAAATGGACATGCTACTTTAACAAGGAGGCTTATGTGGGTGGACCCTGGTTTGGTTGGAAGCAGACAGGTATACAGAAACAATATCAGCCTCAGCAAGCAAGAAACAAACTTTCTATGCTAAGTCTTTGCAGTTTTCAAGGTTGTTTTGTTTCTGTAGCAGAGCCTAGCATGCCCTGACTAATTTAGCCACAACAAATATCATTGTTGTTGCCAATTTCCTAATCGATGTCCCAATACCAAACAGATGTAGATACACGGTGTGCATGTGTGTCCATACAACTTAACGTCTCCACTCAGATGACCAATAAGCATTTCAAATGTAACGCTGCCGAGGAAAATCTTGTTCAAACACCAACAGATGTGCGTGCATACAATATTTCCCCACCAGTTTTCCCATCTTATTCAATGCCATTAGTACCATACACAGATGCTTAGGACTCCAAACGTGCAGCTAACGCCAGTCTCTCACAAAATGATCTGTAGTATATTTTATCAATGAACTTGTAGGAACCACTGTGGATCACTGCTCTGAAATCTACTCGAGAACATTTAAAATCCAAAATTTTAAAATTTCATAGGGAATTCCTCATCAGTGAAATGAAAATAGTGGAAGACACACCTTAAATTAGTACCCAGGAAAAGTATTTTAAAAATGCAGACATTGACCATTTTGTTGGGTAAGTCAAAGCCACATAAATAAGGAGCTTACGTCATGTCGCATGAAAGCAAAAGCTCTCTGACTGCTTCGCTTAGCTGTCAACTTGGACTGGTTTTCCTAACCCTGTACTTTACACCATCCCTTCCAAACAACCAACAATCATTTCTCAATATCACATAAAGCAAGTTTAGATCCCTGTTCACACTCAAGGGTCTTGTCCAGCTCCACCTACTCCATTGTTCACCAAGTAGTTGTGTAGACCTTAACAGCTTCATCCTTCGTGTAAATCCATCTTCCCTCCCTCCGTCATGCTGTTCCTCGTCATTTTCCCTCAGCTCGGTAAGGTTTCCCGGAATCTCCATCTGCACACACCGCAGCCCAGCCAGTCCTACTTCTAGCTCACTCCACTCTCGCGTTGTTGCCTAGCTCGCCTTTTGAAAACAAACCCTGGATCATAAATAAAATTCAAGTGCCCTTGTTCAGTAAGCATATTATCTGTAATCTCTTCCAAATTCGCCGTTCTAAATCATCCCTGGCTCTAATCTCTCAGATCCAGCCCCTCCATCCTATTAGGTAATTTACCACTTTGCACGTGTTCTTTGGCCTTTTATCTGGCTCTGCTCTTTGGCATCCTCGGTGCTTTGACAGCCTGCTGAACTCGGTTCACCATCCAAGGCCCAGCCCAAGAACATTCCTGAGTGCATTGTAACTCTCTTCCCACATCCCTGGTCATACCACCAGCATCTCCTGGTTCCTCCCTCATCTGGGGCCACATAAACCATACGGCTTTTGTGGCACTTTCCTGTAACGCTCACATCTCTTTACTGTGTTATGAATTAATACAGATCATTAATTATGTTATTATAAAATACTTTTGAGGCATTCAAAAAGAGATATAAAGTGATATAATGAAGCATTAGCAAACATTATCAATGTGGTTCATATGTACTAGGGAACACTACCCTGTAACAAACTGACACGTGAAAGATTCCTGGGGAAAGTCTGGAGCTCTAAAGACCGGCACCAAATGCCATATGCATGTACAATCTTGGACTTCCCGTGCAGTGGGTAAATGCAACGAGCGAGTTAAAGGAAGAAATGCAAGGTTCTGTTCAGAAAACAGTTAAGGATTCTACTGGAAGAGCAGCCTGGATCGCCCTGAACAGCAGCATATGTGGAAGAAGGCCAAATTGCCCACAGAACAGTGGGGGTTACATTAGACCAACAGGAAGGAACCATCTACTTGGCTTGCCACAGTGTATCTCACTAACCTCAAGGACAGTGAACAGGCCAGCGCCTGAGCATTGCCTTCATCCATCCATCCATCCATCCATCCATCCATCCATCCATCCAATCGCTCATCTAGTCCACCGTGAACACGCCCCTTTGCAGGGTGAGGGCATGTACCTTACCTCTGAGATGAGACTGGACAGGAAGGAAGCAACCAGCTGAGGCCAAAAGCTTCCGCTGGGTTGGGAACTGGCCTTGGAAGAGCCCTAGATAGTGACAGAATACAGCCAAAGCAAGCCCAGCCACGAGAGAAAACTGAACTGTGAAGTCGGGGCGGGGAGGGGGGGAGTTGGAGTGCGGTGTCTTCCCAGACATTCAGCGCTACTCTACCAACTTTATTAAGAATCAAGGAAGAGAGGGGGGAGATCTTATTGCTATTCTCATGCTAATGGCTGCTGCAGATGGCACTGCACAGGGAGGTGTTCCTAACAGCCACGCAGACTGGCACACAATACCACGCACGGTGTGGATCCTAGTGATGCGTCAAAACCCACACAACGAGGCGCAGGTGGGAAAATGCAGACGTTCTGTCTGGGGACTAATATGCTTAAAAGGTGGAACCGAAAGAGAATGGGATTCCTGGATGGCAGGAATGGAGAATGCTACAGAACTGGGCAGGAAGAGCCGAGGAGAAGGGAAGCCTCTTAGTCAGGAATTCCCGGTGCCGGTAATATCTCCAGCCAGGCACAGGGGGCATCCCCAGCCATGGCTGCAAGAGTTGGTCTCTCTGCATCAGCACTGAGACCAGACTTGGAATGCTGCAGGCAATTAGGGGTAATGCGATGCCTCACTGGGAATTTTGAAGAGAAAAGAAAAACAAATCAAAGGGAGTGAAATATGAGGAAAGACACAGGCGATAAAATGCACATAATTTGACTAAATAACAACCTAGGGGACCATGATAACCATCTACATAGCATAAAAATCCAAAATGGGGCCTGGAGGTTTACTGGCCTGGGCATAATTCTAAAGAGTGTGTTGAGTCGCATCCATTAGAAAACTTGAGAGAAAGACAACATTTTGTATCCATTTAATCAAAGCAGGGGGGAATCTGTGGTGGGGAATGTTCAGACCTGGGTTTCAGAAACTATGCATGACTCAGAACCGTTTTCCAAGATGTGCAGACAACCCCTGGAAGAAACCCAAAGGCCATTGGAATGGGGACCTTGAATCTGGAGCCACAAAACCCCTCATTCATTGTCTGAGAAGCACCCGAGAAGTGTTTGATGCCAAGATGTCTCTGTGTCTGTGCTGTACTTGACACTGCCTAAAAAGATTTAAACAACAAAAAAATACACAAATAAAGCAGTGATGGGGAACCTCTGTCAGCCAATAACCTTTCAGAGGTTGGCCCAGGTTAGGGCATGACCTTTTGGGTACCCAGAGAAAACCACTAACCCACCCTGCACCCTGCAGGCTCTCTCTCTCTCTCTCTCTCTCTCTCTCTCTCTCTCTCTCTCTCTCTCTCTCTCTCTCTCCCACCCTACACAGCTGAGGTTGGACTTCCTGTTCCTGTTTCGTGAGTTTGCCCCTTATAATAAAGAAAATATAATTGGAATATTTTGGAGTTAGCCTGGGATTCTTTGACCCACGTCCTCACCATCATCAAAGCAGTAAACCAGATTAGAGAGTTCTGAGCAGAAAAGGCAAAATTTAATGGAAAACCATCGAAAGGTCCTAAGTCCGTGTCATAATGTATCGTACTTTTAAAAGCACATAATTATGCCCTCAGTCAATGGCCAACATTGTGCAGCAGCTGTAGCTGTCAAGTGTCCGTCCTTGTCCCCACTAGGACTTAAAAGTTCATTCCATGCATGCACATGTATTTATATAGTGCAGTGGGTATGTACATACTCACATATATAGCTTAACATATATTTGCTTGTTTGTTTAAAATAATAGTTGAAGAATAAAGAAGCTGGAGAGAGAGAGAGAGAGAGAGAGAGAGAGAGAGAGAGAGAGAGAGCGCACTCAGCAAGTAAAGCGCTGTCTTTCTAAGTACGAGGTCCTACTTCTGGACCCCAGGGTCCACATTCAAAAAGTTAGGTATAGTAGTAGCTCATGCTTGCTTGTAATCCCAACATTTGGGGAGATACAGAGCTGGGGCTCAGAGTCCAGTCAGCCTAACTTGCTGAGTGAATCCCAGGCCAATGAGAGACAGCTTGCTAAAGAACAGATGGAAGTCATCTGAGAAACAGCACCCATGGGTGCCCTCTCATCTACACACATACATACATGTACACAAACACATGCGCCTGCACATACATGAACACACACGTGCATGCACACACATACACATTTTAATATATTAATATTGCTTTATATTTTAGAGCCCCACTTTTCAAAAATGGAATTGGGAATCAGAATGCAGAGTAAGTGGTCTTCTGAGGCCGCTAGCTCCTTGCTCCCATAACCTCAATTCCCTGAGCCTCCACCTGCCTCTGAGCTCTTCTTCAGCTCCAGGGTGGACACTTAACCATCATGTCCACAGATTCCCTGCCCCATTGTCTGATGTCATCAGACCTGGGGTGTCTCCTCATCTATAGGCTTGTCCTATAAAAACATATGTGTGCAACTTCAGCCAACTGGGATCAGGGCTCTGCTTTCCTTTCAACTCTCGCGCTGTAAATGGGTATCCGCTTGCAGGCTTCATGCTACTTTTTGTGTGTGCTGTTTCTTAGTGATTTTGTAGCTTCCAATGACCCGCGTACAGTTAAGGCACCGTGATGTGCCTAACAGAGAAAATAAGTGTGTTAGATAAGCTTTCTTCAGCCATGAGTTATAGCACTGCTCCCTCTGAGTGTGGTGTTCATGAACCAACAATATATATTAAATAAGGTGTTTTTAAACAGAAACACATAAAACAAGGCTTTGTATTGATAGGTTGAAAAAATACTGTGACCAGAGGCTGGCAGGTCTGTAACCCTGTATTTCCCTTAGGAGCAATGGTTCAGTGTGCACTAACTCAATGTTTGGAGGAACTTCATAGACCAGAGCTACTGCAAGCAATGAGAACCAACATGAGTGTGTGTGTGCACGTACACATGCTCATTCAGAAAACATCATTCTATTTTACATCCTTTGGTATTGTTCCCCAATTTTCTAGTTTGTTTTTTCATTCTCCTTGAAAAAGAATTTGTACCGTGTATGTTCTAGAATATTTTCAAATATTATTTATTTTATGTATGTTTGTGCAACTATGCATGAGAATGTGCATTCATGAATGCAACTGCTCACAGAAACCTGAAGAGGGCGCTAGGGCCCAAGGAGCTGAAATTACAGATGGTTGTAAGCCACCCAGCATAGGTTTTAAGAACCTAATTCAGGTCCTCTGCAAGAGCAGTGTGCACACTTAACCCATGAGCCTCCTCTCCAGCCTAGTTTTTTGTTTTTAGTTTTTTCAATGTGGCTATTTATAACTAGATGGATATGGGTTGTGCTGCTGACCCATACCTCAGATCACTAACACGTTTATTATGTTACTGACTCCACAATAAACACCCAATAGAAGTTATAGATGGCACTCATAGCATCATACATATATGGCGTGTCTTCAGAACGGGCACATTTACACATATATTAGCTAAACAACCCACATTCACCCAGCAATAACTGTTTTCATTAATAAAAACTTCTAGAACTTAACCATTATCTTCTTGTTCACCATCTTCCCTCTCTGAGTATGTTCTAGACCTAATTAAATACAGTATCAGAGCAAAACCATGTTTTTATTTGAGGGCCAAGGAGAATAAAGCAGGGCTAGAGATCTTGCCTGGAAGCCATATTCTTTATCCTGGTATGGAGACATCCACACGCTTTGTGACGCAAAATCACAGACTCATGACCCGCAGCTGGCAGCTTTCTACTGTCCTTGGGAGTGGGGCACTGACCTGCCTCCCTCCATGGCTCTTCTGAATCCCTTTACCAACCTCACTGGAGGTTGGTGGAGCCAGTGTGTTCCCCTGTGAGCCAGCATCTCGTCTGCAATGAGACCAAGCTATTGACTGAAGAAGCCAGTGCTCAGTGGATAGTGGCTTCTGCAGTCTTGGGAGAGGCTCCTTTGTTTTGCAGCTGTACACCAGGCCAGGCTGGACTCTGTGGATCTGAACTGGGGCAAGCTTTTCTACCTCAGCTCTATCTCGGTGAAAGGAAGAAACAAGCAGGTATCCAAGGAAAAGATGAATGAGTCAGGATTTCCCAAAATGACACAATATATAATATTCAATTCAAGAAAGGCTTGCCTATATTTCTGAGATCCTGAAGAAAAAACCATCAGACTTCTCACAGTGCCAATCCCCTCTCATCCCCTGAAGCAGCAGTTTGACTAAATGTTAATGGTAATGCCATTATTTACAACTTTTATTAGATGTTTAATATTGTAACACTTTATATACACGATTCGGTTTAATTATCAAAACACTCCTACACACAGACCCATCTTACTCATCCCTAAAAAAATAGCCGAGCTTGTCATCTGGCCTCCATATGCATGTGTGTATGCACACAAATGCATGAATGTACAAACACACCTACATGCCTGCATGTGCACACATACCCTTACACAGCAGAAGGTATTATATTCATAGTCTTTCTATATACATGGAAACTGAAAATCAAAGCTTCATGCAGATGAGTAGCAAATGAATGGCTCAATGAAGAATGGGAATGAATGAAGGAATAAAAAGATGAACTCATCCACAGTTACCGCACTACGAAGTCACAGTTTAAATCCAGGCATCCTAAGCCCTGACCCCAGGTGCTTAGCTACACATCTATACCACCTTATTGATTCTAAGTCCCCTTTCTACTGAAAAATTCTGTTATTTCCCAACATTCTGGCTTTTACCAACCAAGGTTTCATGCCCAGGACACTAACCAGTATAAGTTAGATACGATGACATGAAGACATGAATAAATTCAAATGGAAGAAAGAAAAGTAGAATAGAAAAGACAAACCTGAAAGAGCAAGGAAATCTGGAGCTCAGACTCTCTGCTGGCCTGAGAAACCCTATAATCCATCCCACTAATCCAGCTCTAATTATACCAATAAATAGATGGGGCCAGCACAATTTTTCAGGATGGTGCATAAATGTGAGTCATTCTTCATCCATTTCTTCTTTTTAAGAATTCCTACGAGAACTTCTGAAATTTATGAGTGTGCACAAATCAAACAATTCAATTTTTGTTAATAATGCAGTACCCTTATAATGAGATTTGGAGGGATGGTAGGCGAAGGTCAGAGATCCTGTGGGTACGTCCTGGAAGTCATGCTAATGGCTTACAGTTGACCCAAGCCTCTAACTCCAGCCAAAGGCAAGGAACTGAACCCCCAGAGTAAACAAGCAGGCACTTGGGGCTCAGCTGCTCATGAATATGAGGCTCAACACAGACACCCCACACCCATGACGCCAACAGTGATGAATCCATAAATCAGATGTGGAGATTTGGTTGCTGTTGTTTTTGTTTTGTTTTGTTTTAAATTAAAGAATGAAAGACCTACTTGGAGCAGACTAGGCCCCTTACTAGGAAATGCTGGTGGGATTTGTCAGCCTTGAGGCTCCCACTTCCCCACAGCTATGTGACAGCGCTGGCTGCTGCCTGGGTCCTGCTAGCAGGCACCAAGGTGAGCTTCTGACCACTTTCCCACCTCTTAGGGAGACTGGAATTGGACCAGCTTCTATTTCAAGCTCAGGGCTCCTTCATGGCTGACTTTCTTTTGTAAGAATCTCTGATGGTAGCTTGTTTGATTTAAAGAAAATCAATGAAGAGTTACATGAGAAGGAGGAAAACAGAAGCCCGGATATTCCGGGTTAAGATAAAAGTCCAAATAAAGGGCACCGCACACGCGCGAGCACTCTCTTTCTCCTGCCCTCAAAGCAAAGGGAATAAGAAGCCTTTGAGTTAAGGGAGAAATTGCTTTGTTGGAAGGGCAGCATTTTCTTCATCTTTACAGTATAATCCGATAGACCTAATCCAGTAAAAGGCAGGACGACTGACTGACGCGGGATAGGACAGACGGGAAAATCGGTAGTCACAAAGGGTGACTTTTGGTCCTTGTGAGGAAAAGGATCCTTCACAATGCGGACTCGTTTCTATCTTCCTCCATTTTCTGGTAATAACGGGGGTATGCAGGATGAGAAAAGCTCACAGTGGAAGAAACCCCCGCTGACCTCGGTCTCTACCAGAGAGCAACCCTTGAGTGCACAATGGGGCGGGTCAGTGTGAGAGGGATTCACAGACAGGAAGGAGAACTATATCTCTTTCGGGTTGTACCCTGACATTCCAAGCCTTTCTCGCAGCCACCCTTTCCTCACGGGCGGGCGCATGACGACCCCACCCTTCTCCAGCACTCTCCCGAGTCCCCTTAAGTCCCTATTGTATGTATTATTTATGATCTCTGGGCCTTTTCTTTTCAGGGTATCGGTCCATAATAGCGCCGTCTACGTTATTTATGACGCAAGGAATAACTTAAACCACATTAGGAGCCTCAACATTATAGGGGCTTTAGAGAGCTACATTTTTCTAGTTATGGTTAAACTACGACAGTGATAAATCCAATCGTAAGAGTGCAAGAGGGAATGCCCGGGACAGGTGTTGCCCATTAGTCACCGCGAGGAAAGGCAGAACGCCTTACAGATGGTTCGGTGACTCTTCCTGAGAACAGCTGTGGGAATCCGAAATGGTGAGAGGCAGGGGGTTTATGAAAGCCAGTAATGAGAAAAGATGGGTAAAACAGCAGCGGGAGGGGAGGGGGGAACCAGGCTCAATATGCAGACAACAGGAATGAGGCCCAGAAATGCCTGTCCCTGATCCTCCCACCTCACGTATTCCATGGAGTTCTTCATGTGTCTGGGGATGGGCTTCCATGGCGGACGGGAAAAGAGTTATTCGCCCTAAATACCATGACCCATTAGCGGCGCGGTCCTCCTCGGCCTCCACACAGCAGCGGGGCTAGATGTATCATCCATGAAAATCGGGGAACTGCTTTCCCACCTTTCTCCCCGTGAGGATAGCACAGGATGTTTTGAATTCAAAAGCAATTCCTCCAGCACCCATCAAGACTGAGGTACAGTCGCAGGTATGGGGTACTGTGAAAAACGGGAGTCTTACACCGGGATAGCTCTGAGGTTAGCCAAGAAACGAGCCCAAAGGAGATCTTTATCCTATAATGTTATGAGTTCCGGGGCAGATATAACATACGTAAAGGCTGTTTGTTATGGTTTGGATGTATAAGGCCCTCCACAGATTGGTGTTTGAACACCTGGTTCCCAGTTAGTGGCGCTGTCTGTGGGGAGGTGGAAGAGCCTTTGCAGCAGGAGGCACTGGTTGCAAAGGTGGATCACTGGGAAGAGGTAGGATGAGGTACTTTGAGTTTTTTTCCAGTATGCTTCCACTCCCCCAGTCTATCAGTCTATCAGGAACAAGATATTGTTCAAGATGAGCAATCCTCTTCTATATGCATCTGCTATTCCAGCCTCCGTGACTGAGAACTTCTGAACCCATGAACCCAAACTAATTCGTCTTCTTTTACGTTGTTTCAGTTGGGTGTCCTGTCTCCATGGTGAGAAAAAACATAACTAATAATCCTTTAGAGACAAAAGCAAGGGGATCATCACAGGCAACACCGGTATGGAAGGGCAACCTGGAGCAGCCTCCTTGTTTCCAGGGTCCAGGTGGCTTCTGCAGCCTCTGTGTCCCTAGTCTCCAAGAGGCCTAGCAAGATGTGGCACCATTTAGAACCAGAGACTTAGTGGGATAGAAGAAATTAAGCTAAACTTATCCTGACATCTCCATAAAGTTATGAAAGCAACTTCCAGCAGGAATGTTACTTCAATAAAAGTGATTAAAATTCAGAGAGTTTCAAACAGTGGAGACACAAACTGTGTATTTTGAGAGTTGAACACTCTGGGGGTTCACAGGCATTTGGAAGACAAAGGCCCATGCTGAGATCACTATGACCACCCCCAAATCCTGCACAAACACCTGAATCCCTTCAAACCCTGAGTATGTATTGCCTTCCTAAGAATTCATCCAGCCTCACGCAGCCCTCATTGTTATAACGGCCATTATGTTGAGATTAGTAACTGTGAAGTCTCATTCATTCATCAAGAAACTGATTCATTCAGTAAGTGTTTATTAAATACCCACTCTAGGCCAACTAGTATACTTAGAGTTATGAATTCAGTGGCAAATATGAATTGCATAAAGCACCTCCATTACAGAGTTCTCAAAGATACTGTTTTCCTAGTTTGACCCAATCCACTTTTCTTGGATGATAATGCAACTAAATCCCTTTTAGGACATTTAGGACTGTAAAACCCAGGTTTTCAAAATTTAAAGATTGATTTTTTTTTTACTTAACTAATAACAAAATGGTGTATATTCATAA
Organism: Alexandromys fortis; assembly: GCF_014885135.2. Lineage (NCBI taxonomy): Eukaryota > Metazoa > Chordata > Mammalia > Rodentia > Cricetidae > Alexandromys > Alexandromys fortis. Next base: position 17,883,849 of record NW_026067927.1, read on the forward strand.
CGAGAATGGGGAATTCAGACTTGAAGCCTTTTTTAGGCCTACTGACTAGTTGGTGGGAACAGCCCAAACCAAAATCTAAATATAAATTGGACACCCCTAATCCAAAAAGCATAAATCTCAAATTTGAAACGTTATGAGCGTGCACACAATGCTTCACTTAGGAAATTCTCTGTCTGCTCCCATGTGATGAGGTGCAGTCAGAAGTCAAATATACCAAAAAGACTGTAGAATCACCGCAGATAAGTGTACAGGATATATAGGAAATGCAAGTGGATTTATGTTTAGACTTGAGTCCTAGCCCCTAATAGATCTCCTTAAGAATATGCCAGTTTTCCACAGTGGGAGAAAATGAAGAATGGGCAGCATTTCTGGTCTCAAGCATTTCAAATGAGGACTCTCCATGATGACGGTGATGTAGACAGGCAGGTAGACAGACACATACATACTTACAGAGGTTTGTTTTAGAGAAAGAGCCTCGCTGCATTTCTAAGACTGACCTAGAATTCACTGCCAAGTTACATATTAATTGCAACTTTATGAAGAGCCAAGGGAAGGAACTATGACCTTTATGTAGCCTAGATACACAGCGACAACCAAAACGGTCATGGGGACACATTGCTGCTTCTTCTCATTACATCTTGACCCCCTAAGGAGTCCTATGCTAATCCTTCTCATTCTTTGCTTGCTCCGGTACTGCTCACACACTGGCCTTGGCTATGCAGCTCACACACTGGCCTTGGCTATACACCCGCTCGCTTCTACACCTTCCCCTCTTCAGCTAGAGGTCTACACGCATGTGTATCACTGGGCACACTTTATCTGCTTTCTGCAGTAGGCTGTGGGGCCCTTGCCACCATCCCCGTTCTCCAGAGGAGGAAAAAGATGAAGACACAGATGAGGGCGGCACAGTGGCATTTCAAGCTAATACAGGTGTAGCTCATACCAAAGCCTGCTGCCCACAATTGGGACATCTTTGATGATTCAAACTCTCTAACCTTGTGCCCTTGTTATATCAGTGAGATAGACTTAACTATGAACCTGAACTAATAGGGCCCAAAGGAAGATAAAGTTTGTTTCTCTCCCATGTGAAGCCTGGGATGGGCACGGTGGTTCTATGTTTTTCTTAATATCCCAGTTCTTTCTCTCTCCGTGCACTGCCATCCTTAACACAGGGCTTTTGTCCCATCCTCAAGAGTGACTTTTGCTACTACTACTTGTACTTTCACATCTAGCTCCTAGGGAGAGGAGAACAGGGCCTGTCTGTCTCCTTTAAAGAATATGACTTACAAGCTGCACACATCCCTTCTACTCATACATCACTCGCTACATCTTAGCTATACAGCCATACCTAGCTGCAAGAGAAGCAAGGAAATACACACCAGGTATTGATATGCTCAACTAAAAGTCCTTGTTAAAGAGGAAGGGCAAGATGGGGATGTCCAAAGGCTGGCTTCAGCAGATTCTTCCTCCACAGTTTGGGCAGTAGGAGGACTGGCAAATAAATAGGAAGGTGGAAAGAAAGATATTAAAAATTTAGGAAGCAGAAATGCATACCGTTAATTAACTAAATCCCCTTTCTTCCAACCTTCTCTATCCTTGGGAGTGCCAATTCCTTTTCTTGAAGCTTATGATCTGGAATTAGAGTCTAGACTCCCAGGGACTTTAAGCTGTGGTTCCCTATGTTGGTGGCTCAATTCTCAAGTTTTTGTCTTTCGAGTTTTATGAACGGAGGAAGAACCTCCTACAATGTTGTCTGCTTCCTGTATGTAAATCTGCTGTGAAGGACAATGATTACAAGGTCCTACGTGACATGTGGGACCCTCTCAAAATCATAGGGGAAAATTACAGAGCAGACTTCTGTCCCCTAAATTAGCTAAATTAGCTAATTAGAAATAAAATTCCCTAGGTCTGGAGAGGTGGGTCGGCAGTTCAGAATATTCACTCTTCTTGCAGAGGACCAGAATTCAGTCCCTAATAACCCACATTGAGTGGTTCACAACTGCCTGTACTCCAGCTGTGACACCTTCTTCTGACCTCTATGGGTACCAGCACTCATGTGTATATAACTCCACCACAGACATGACTGAAATTAAAACTTTTAAATATCACTTAATCTCTGCCTTATCTCAATTTCTTATATACTAGCTTTTAAAGATTTTTAAAAAAAAAAAAAAACTGAGCTGTAGCATGGTGGTAGAGTTCTTATCTGGCTGGCATGCATGAGGCTGTGGATTCAGTCACCAACATCAAAAAGAAAAAGAAACTTAAGAATTTAACATGTGGGATATGATGTTATAAACTACAAATTATTAATTAAAAATCATCACCTTTTGAAATGGATTTATCACATGCTAATGGCTTACACAAAGTCTCATATCAAATCTCACCACGTTTTTAAAGGGGTAGGCCACTGGCAAAACAAACAAACAAACAACCCAGACCTTAAGAGGCTGAAGGGAGACACGTAATTACAATTAACTCTAATTAAGTCCTTCCTATCACACGTGCTCACAAATGACTGCTAAGCTGGCTGGAAGGAAGCTTTTCTCAACACATTTCCTGTCTCTGTGACCACGTTTATTGCTGGAAATGACCCAGCAGAGATGGAGGTGGGCCTTGAGGGACTGCAGGGCATCTCAGGGCATTAATGAGGGCTGCAGAGCATGCCCCTGGGTGACACTTAGTGAGCCACATCCTCAATAGCACCCTCCCATTAAGTCCAAGTGGAACCTGGTCCTTCCCAGAAGTCTCAGAAAATAGCAGCAATGAAGGGATTCCACAGCCATGATTAAAATCTCTCAGCAGATGACTGAGCTACAAGGAGATTAGCGTGAGCGCGCCTGACCTAATCAAAGCAGCCCTTCTATTTATTTTATCATTTATTTTCAATTTATATTTGTTTTTGACAATTTTGTACGTGAATATTGTATCTATATTATTTCTACCCTTCCCTCTCTCTCTTCAACTTCTCCTGTGTCCTTCTAACTCCCTCTCAAATTCATGACCTCTTCTTCAATACTGTTGTTAAACACACATGCATAGACACACTATATACACACACTACACACATACCACACACACACCACACACACACCACACACACACACACACACACACACACCCTACTGAGTCCGTGCAATGCTGCTGTATGCAATGAGTTTATGGCTGTCCATTTGGGGCTGTGTAACCTAGTAAGGAGAAGACAGTCTTTCTAAAAAAAAGTCTTGGGGCTGCAGAGATGGCTCAGTGGGTAAAACACACAAGGCAAAAGGTTAAGACCTGAGTTTGAATCCCAGCACCCATATAAAAAGCCAGGAATGGTGGTGTGGGTCTGGGACCTCAGAACTGGGAGGCAGAGACAGGTAGATCCCAAGGGCTTGCTGGCCAATCAGTCTAGATGAAGTCTCAAGCTTCCGTTTCTGTGACAGACGCTGTCTCAGACAAATGACATAGAGAATAATAGCAGAAGACACCTGGACCTCTGGATGCCACATGGATGCCCACCGGTGAGCACACGCACACACATACACACAACACACACATGCACTCAAATAATAAACAAATAAGTGTCTTAGGTCAGAGATTCAAGGGATCAGAGGTTTTCCCTGCCACTCCCTCTCTCTGAGCCTCTGAGTCTGTATGTGTCTTCCTCTTCATTTCTTGCTAAAAAAAAAAAAAAAAAAAAAAGCAAGCTGCCACAAATCATAGACCTGAGAGGAAATGAATTCTGTAGACACCCTGGGGGGAGTTTGAGATGGAACAGTGCTCTAGTTGATCCTGCAAATGAGAATGCATCCTAACCACACCTTGATCTCAGTTGGGAGACCCTGAGCTGAAAACGCAGCTGAGCAGAGTGCAGACTCCAACAGAGACTAGGAGATAAGAAACAGGTATTGTTTTAAATCACTGCGTTTGTGGTCATTTGTTACATAACAACAGAAAAATAATGTGCCCGTGTGCCAAGAGGGCAGATGCGGGCCTGAGGAGCTTTCTGGAAGCAAATTCCAACCCCTGCTTACTTCCTACCCTCAGAGCCTCTGTTCTTGGACATCACTTGCTGCCATCCTGCCTCCAACCTCAAATCAGGTTTCTGCCTGTGATTCAATCTCTGGCTCCCTATGAGAAATCTTTTTTATATAAAATTAATATATAAATAAATTTGCTCTTGGAGCGGTGCAGCGTAGAACAGAAGCGGCCCGGCTCTCTAATGCCCATCACAAAGAAAGATTGCAGAGGGGAGGGGAAAGGCAGAGCTTTATCCTCCGTGGGGAAGCAGAGAATTCATAGTGATCTTATTGCCGATGTAAAATTAGGTCAGGGGCTCTATAAACTGATTAAAGCTAATGCTTCACGCTTCTAAGGAAAACAGCCGATACAGGAGGGAACACTCTCTGGCTAGAGATAAGAGGGAAGGGACCCTTCTGTGTTCATAGGCAGCACAGCCATGCAGCATGCTTGGCCAACATGAAGGTCCAGGAATGCAACAGCCAGAGAGATGCTGAGAAAACTCTCAGATGCCTAAGGAACACAGCCACAAGCCCGGAACCTGAAGGTGCCCAGCTTCAGGAGTCTTGAACCACCCTACTTTCCCTTCATCCCATCTATTGGCACTCTAGACACTGTGTGTCTTAGAATTTTACTAGCATCCAGGTTTTAAATGGCCTTCCTGATTTGTGTCTCATAGAAATCAAATGCCTATTCAGGGAAATCTCGCTGCTATGTTCCAGAAGCGCAGCCTTAACATTTCCGTTCCCCCAAATATCTCAGTCAAAGTCTCTTATTGATTCCCTGGCTATTTTCCTCTCATTCCTTTCTATGAAATGTGAAAGATCACCGGTACCCCTTAAATCCCAGCCTCAGTTCACGTGACTGGCATCAGCAAGAGCCAGTCACATTCTTCAAACTGTCTCATGGGTTTTGAGAGGAACCCAGGTCAATATCCAAGGGTGTAGAACAGGCTCCCCTCAGCAAAGAGTCATGGGAACTTGCAATGCAGATGTGCGCCTTTGTCTCCTTTGAATGAGAAACATTTTGAATTACTGAGAACATCTTGACCTTTTTTTTTTTTTTCAGAAGGTGGGAGAAATGGTTGGTGAGCTCAGCAGAGGACACAGTGTGTGATCCTGGGGCCTGGGGGAGCTGCCCACGGGATTCCACACGTGGCGTGCACAGCAGACAAAGCGATGGCCACTGCAAAGGCTGCAGGTCACCTGTCCCTGGTTATGAGGCCAACTGCTTCTGTTTCAGCTTTAAATGAAACACTGAGGTGGGACTTGAATCGGTCACATTTTCATTTCAGGAGGGCCCAGAGTCATTCATTTTGGTTTGGGTGCAAGTCCAGTAACCAGTCCAAACCAATTATTTGGTCCACACGATAAAAACAAATGAGCTGAGCTTGGGTCCAACTCTGTGAGAAAGAAGGTCACTGCCAATTTAAGGGGTGTCATTTTCCTAGATGCAAATGTGTGTGCAGAACTTTCATTCATATGTCTGTCTGTCCATGCCCTGGGCATGGCCAGGAGGCTCTAATCTATATGGGTGGTGATGCTTAGAATAAAACCAAAGTCTTTGCTTTCGACCCGTTTCAATATGGTTTCGGGTTTTAGCTACTGAGGAGAAAATAAAGGTTAAAGTCATTGACCAGCCAAGGCTCTAGAGCAGAATTCTTTTACACAGATGTATTGTGTAGCTTTTTATGGGAGGATAGGTAGAAAATCTTAACCCTAGAGTTCCTTAAAACCTTCTCAATGGGTTGGAGAGAGCTTATCTGATAACCTGCTTACCACACAAGCAGGAAGACCTGAATTTGGTCCCCAGTAAATATGCTGAGTATGGTGGTGCCAAATGCCAGTACTGCAGAGATAGAGGTAGGAGGGTCCTTGGGGCTTGCTCCCCAGCCTGGCTTAATCTATGTGCTCTGTACAAACTCTGTCTCCGAGGAGACAGCAGAGTTTCTGATGAGACCTGAAGTTGTCCCCGGGCACACATCTTCACAGCACCCACTGGCATGTGAACCAGGAGCACATATGTGTATTAAAAGCAGCCCTAGATTTAAAAAAAGAAAGGCCCTTTCTTTATGGAGAAAGCATTCCATCTCAGTGTCATTTAAGTTCCCCCGGGTAGCAGCAGAAATAAAAGGCAGATTTATAAAATTAGTTAAAATTAAACTACGCGCAGCAGCAACTTTTTTTATGCAATTAACAAAATCCTTACCTGTCCTTAGAAATCTTTTGACTTATTGCATCACAATTTTAAGTGATTTTCACTTAAACTTTTATAGATCTGCTCAAACAAGTATCTCAGCAGCAGCACGGGGGGGGGGGACTGCCTACACATTTCCCATGAGCCTTTTGGGTTGTGCTAATCTCTGGGGTATTGTCATAGCTCGCTACCCCTAAACAGAAGCAATATATCATCCCCTTGATGTCCACACCACATTTTACATTAGTTAATGCTGCTTGTACTTCTGTAATCACAAATGGATTCCAACATAGCAAATACTAAAATGTCTAAAGTAGGAATTTGGAAGATCTTGAGCCAGAATCAAAGGAAAGTTATTTAGGTAGAGAAAGAGAAGCAAAGGGTAGGATGATCTCAGGATACAGACAGGAATGTGGAAAAGTGTGACAATAAGCCAGGCATCACAATGCAACTATCATTCAAAATAACCACAGACCACGTGGCAAAGGAAGCTCATGGGAAATGTTCCAATCCAAGAAAAGAGACTGTCCCAGCCATTGACAATCTCGATCTCCGACAGGGGAGCTGTACGGCATTGAGCACGCCGCTCTCCCTGTCAATACCAATACCAGTAATGGTCTTATGTCAGGAATACCTTTCTGCTTAGCAGGAGGACCTTCACTGCGGAGCTAAAATTATCTGGGCTTCACGAGCTGAAGACAGACAGAATGTGCCAGAAGCATTGTGCTGTAGAGAAAAGAGCACTTGACAAGAATCATCAACTGTTGAAGAGCTTATCCCTTCTTTTTAATTTGATTCTTAGGTTTTTGAAAGAGCAAAAGTAAGCTTTTGTGTTCCTAGTCTGTCTTCCTGAAAATAGAAACGGAGGCGTACAACTCATGGGTGATACGGCCTTGTTTTTTAGACTATTTTCCAGCATTTCCCAAGTCCATCATCGGGTTCTCTAAGGAGATACCTATGTACTCTCTCTGTTCTCTCCATTTGCAGATTCTGTGTCTCAGCCTCAGTTCTACCCCTTCTGAGTTCCATGATCTCGGATGCCTGATCTATCTTCTGTGAGCACTACCACCCAATGTAACCAGCGAGAGCAACACCTGCGTGTACCAGTTAGAGCCCCATCAAGAAGTAGACAGAAAATTCAGAAGGAGTAACTGGGGAGACTTTACTGGAGATGAGAGCGGAGCTGAGAGACTAAATAAGAGGGAATATCTTGTGGGGTAAAAACAGCAGGGAACCTTCACCACCCCTATACCTTAGCATGCACAGGTCAGGAGGAATTCCCATCACCACAAAGAACAGGAGCACAAACAAATGTACCTGAAAAGACCCAGGGCCTCTGGTAAAAGGAATGTAGCCTACCATGGACGGTTTCCCAAGGGCCAGCTTTATGTTCCTCCCACTCTCCAATCCCTTGATGGAGTCTCTATCTCATTTATCAAAGCAAGCTAGAAACCAGAGATCAAGGCCTCCCAGGGGCATTGTGCTGGCCTTCTGGTGCCCAACGATGAGTAAAGAAGGGAGACAAACACAAGCACATGAATAAACAGAAAGAATACAGTACCTAATAAATACAACTTTCCATTTCTCTTCACAAAATTTTTTTGGTAGACACTATCAATCACTTCCATGGATGATAACATCTAGGACCAATAAGCATAGTGGCATACGCCTATAATCTCCAAACTTGGGAGGCAGAGGCAGAAGGATCACATGTTCAAGAGTGGCCTAGGGTTACATGAAACCCTGACTCAACAAACAAAAACAATGGGTTAGTAAATGAACATCCTCATTGCAGTTGTTGACCAGGAAGATCCCAGAGACTCCTAGACCTGCACGGATTATGGCCATTAGCCTTAGGGGCCCACCAGAATTGAATGGAAAAGGACCTAATGATGAAGACATTAAAGACCTTGGTTGCAGAAAACAGAAACAATCCTATAACAGAGCTGGAAGATTATTAATCATGGTACCAGCAGTTGTCATACAGCTACTCGGGGGAAGAGTCAACAGTGGTCTTCTAGCTTTGGATCATGTTTATTATGACACCAGTCTTCAAGGCAGGAAGTGCTTACTAGTGAAACACTGGCATGAGTGCTATGGTGGTAACCAAATGCCATCTGGCTGAGGCCTGTTGTATAGAAGGGAGCACATGCCCAGGGCCACAGATCTAGGTAGAAGCCCGTATCTTGTGAGGGTCATATACACCAGGGGTGAACACACTATTTGTTTGTTAAGTGGGCATGCTGTCAATCTGCCTCTTAAATATTGTGTTTCTACACATGTACAAATGCCATTCCTTAGGCTTGATCAAAGAAGGAATTAATACAAAGACTCATGCCTAACACAAGTAACTGCTAAAAATTCAGCCTGAAACAGGCCACCCCTCCAAGAGTCAGAGAACAATACAGAATGGGGAATGAGTATAATATAAAAACCACATGATCAGGAGGGTTGGGATGCTATCTTCAGAAGACATAGCAATGGCACTCATAAATTCACAAAATTTGTGGTTGCCTTCATAGGGCCTACGTAAGACCAAGCCCACCAACATTCAGTCATAGACAGGGAGGGTTCATATGGCTTCAACTGATCAAAGAAGCTAATGGCAGTGAGGGCGAAAGGGAGTCCCTGTTTCCTATGGTAGAGCCATAGGTGAGTCACTCATGCTCCGGTGGATAGCTTCACACTCATCACCAGGTGAGCAGCTTAGTGGGTCACAAAGCAAAACCAAGAGCTAAACAGAAAACCATCAAAATGAGACGGGAACTCGGTGGAAGAATTGAGGGTGGGGTGGGAGGAAGATGAGTGAGGGTGGAGGAGGTGTGTCACCGTGATGCTTTATATAAAATATAAAAATAAATAATATACATTTTATGTATTATTTAATGGTGCTTTTATATTGTTACACAGTACTCCCAGAACCTGAGTGCTGAAATGATTCCACAGTATCTCCTTTCTAAGACCAAAGATTCACCTGAGAGCTTATCTTTCATTTCAAACAACTGCCTTTTAGTAGAAAAGAGAAAGACCAAACATCATCTCCATCTTCCTGAGATCAAAAGCCAAACCAACCTCTCTCCTATTGTCAAAAGACTTTGTGCTTGTCCATGTTCACACATATCTGTCATCTCTTATTCCTAGGCACACTGTATGGAATCATTAAACCTGAGAAACAAGATGAAGAGAATTGACTAGAGACACCAACTATTCTTTAATCCTCAGATATTTATCGATTACCCCTCTCTCGATACAAATTTCTATCTTTGTTAAATTCTTATCTATTGCTTTAACAAATTCTGTGACCAACAGCAACTTGGGAAGGACAGAGTTTATTCCATCTTACTTACCCCTTCTAAGTAAGAGTCTATCACTAAGAGGAAGCCCAGTAACTCAAGACAGGAACCTGAAGGCAGAAACTGCATCAGAGATGGTGTGAAAGGAACGCTGCTTTCTGGCTTGCTCAGCTTGCTTGTTATACGGGCCAGGACCTACCACCCTCCCAGATATGGAGGGAGAGCACTGCCATGGTGAGCTGTACCCTCCCATATCCATCCTTAATCAAGAAAATGCCCCCCACAGACTCGCCCACAGGCCAATCTGGAGGAGGCATTCTGTCAACTGAGGTTCCTCTTCCCAGGTAACTCCAGCTTGTATCAAGTTGACAAAAAAAAAAAAAACAAAAACAAAAACAAAAACAAAAAAAAAAACTAACCAAGACATCTTGGATTTTATTACCTATGCCAACTCAAAAGTGACTGCTGATGGCAATTTGGAGCATTGGAATGGGGAAAAACTTGAAATCTAACTGACACACTCGGAGGAACAAGGAGAGAGACATCATACACAACAAATTAAATCATCCCCCAAATATAAATACAGAATGCCTACTTACATTTGACGGTCAGATAAATGAATAATTTTTAGTGCATACATATTGTATTTATGCCATATAATAAAAGAGAATTCTTCATTGCTTACTTAAAAGTCTAATTAAACTGGGCAACCTGGGTTTTTCTTGGCAACCTTGACTCTAGGCTAGATTCTTAGCAAATATTTTCCACGTTGTAGTTTGGGAATCTAAGGCCAATATTCTCCAAACATTCCCCAGTGCTGCACAGCTCTTTAAACAGAGTCAGGGCCAGAAGCAAAGCCATTCCTAACCGACGCCGAAATGCATCCGTCTTAGATCATAAACTTCGTGTGAATTTAAGCTAATCTATAAGCCACCTAGAAACCCATCTCAAGCCGCTAGACTCCTAACGAGCTCTTTTAGATTGATTGAAAATATGACCTGGAAAATGCCATAATGACATTTCATAATGGTGTTATGTTAGTTTGCAATGTACAGTGTATTACACAGATTCATCAATGCTTACTGAACTAACGGCTCCATGCTACCATTCTTATTCAAATTTTAATGGGCTTGCGCATCTATATCTATATGCAAGAGTTCCAGAATAGACAGCTATTTGGTTTTCTACAAACACAGACAATCACTGACAATCCAAAAACCTATTAGAGCTGGAAAGTGGCTTAAAACATAAAAAGGAGACTTGCTACCTTTTCAACCGCCCAAACTGCGTCTTTACCAAAGCAAAGCGGTGTTTAAATACACGTATCTTGGCTGGAGATTTGCGGATATGTGAACAACCCAGTTATCCCATAAACACACAGAGACACTTCCCACTGAGTCACCTCTTCTTGAACATAACCCCTGCCCAGTGCACAGCTCCAGCTCCAGAGATAAAAGATGGCTTTACATGGAAACAGTCACTTGTGGAAGGCAAAATAATGGGTCCAAAGATGTCGGCATACCCCAAACCAGGTAGATATCAGGAAAGAATTAAAAGATAGGAAAGAGAGATTGTCAATCGGCTGACCCTATGAAATGGAGATTATTCTTCAATATTGGGAGCGATCCGATGTAATTGCAAGCATCCTCAAAGGTGGAATAAGATGGCTGAGAACTGGGATCAGAGGGATGTGATGCTACAAATGCCCTCTTTGAGCCATGCTGGCTTTGCAGATGGAAGGGACCACAAGCTAAGTGATGCTGGTAGACTCTAGAGGCAGAGGCTCCCTTAGAGCCTTTTGGGGAATGGCTGTAGCTCAACGAAACCCAGCTCAGACATCTAATTTCCAGAAGTGTAAGATAATAAGTCTGTCTTGTTTTTAAAATACTATTATTGAACTCTTTAACTATAAAAGTCATACAAGAGTTTCATAACTTCCTTTCTGAGTTATCGATAATTATGTACTAGTGGATATGACACAACTTGACCACATCTAGAATTAACTAAAATGCTAATAGCTGGGCACACCTGTGTAGAATATTTACTTAATTGAATCATTTGAAATGAAGAGATCCACCTCTAGTCTGAATCTGTGAGGTGGGAAGACCCACCTTTAATCTGGGCCACACCTACTTCTGGCAGCCTGTCTGAAGGACACGGAAAAAGGAAGCTTGCTCTCTCTTTGCCTGCCTGTTCTTGCTCTAACTAGGGAGTCCATTTCTTCACTGGCATTAGAGCCTACTCCTTACGGTTTCTGATATACACTGAAGACCAGCTGAGACATCCACTCATACACTGAGCAACTACTGGGTTGTTGGACCTTCCGTAAGTGGACAGCTATTGTTTGGCCACAGCATATAAACCATTCTAACAAACCCTCTTTCTCTATCGATAGAGATTCATCCTATAATTTCCTTTCTTCTAGAGAGCCCTGACTAATACAGTGGGTAAGCATTCATCACTATCAAACAAAACCTTTATATAATTATAAAACTCTCATAAAGAAAGAGTTGCAAAAGTAACTTAGATACCAGGATGAATCATCAAAATATGATAGTGCTATATAGAACCAGAAACTAGGAAAAATAAACAGAGATGAAAACATGGGGCTGAGAAGCACCCAAGCTTCTCGTCAGCACCCATCCTGTATTGGCAAGAACTGGGTAAGGGAAAGAAAGCCAGAGGAAGGCCTGATAGAGCTTCTGCTAAGGGGAGGGAATCGGAGACCACCACGGGAGATGAAATGGCATGAGAACCAAAATGAAGACCCCTCTCCTGGCATGTACAAAAGGAGATGCTTGGTCCTGAGGAATGAAAGACAGTGGACAAAGGCAGAGTCTATAGGGCCTGCTAGAGGTGCTCAGGGCTCCCAAATGCTTCGTGTTGTGAAAACAGAGACATCTGACCACAGGGATGAGGACGTTTAGCTCTACTGACCTTGCCTGGGCACTCAGTTTCCCAAAGAGACACAGCCAAAGCTCAAAAGAGGAAAAGCACCCCATGAGCCTGGCCTGCTCGAAGAGAGGTCAGCACAGCCCATGTGGCAGATACACCATAGCGCAGGAGCAGCAAGGAGGACACAGGATTGAAATTACTCTCACAGCATCTCGGCATGAAGATTAATGAGGTGGGCACATTAAATTCTCAGGGAAAGCCAGGAGGACAAGAAAACCTTGGCATTCAGCAAACACTGGATCAGGTTTGCTTAGTACAAGAATGCCCAGAGCGACACGAGACCAGAACTGACCCTAGAACCAAGCTAATGGATCACTGGTCCACTTTCACTATGAAACAAAAGTTGATAGATATATTAAGTGTGTGTACATATAGAATCATGTGTGTGTGTGTGTATGATACACATCTACATAAATGTAAATTATATGTGAAAAGACATACAAAGTGGCTACTGAAAACCATTAAAATGTGAGTTTTGAGACTGTGAAGACAACTCCCGGTAAAGCACTTGTCACGCAAAATGTGAAGACCTAAACTTGAAACCCCAAACTCACATAAAGACAAGCACTGTAGCACGCTGTCATAATTCTCGTGCTTCTATGGCGTCAGTCCTGTGAAATGAAACAGCATGCTGATCTAGAGAACGTGTCCATAGTTCTCTGACTGTTTCCCATCATCTGTAGGGGGTGAGAGTGGGAAGCACTGGGGCTTTGAAGATCTCCTTGGCTGCCTCTGCATGTAGTATCGGAAGGTGAACCTTAAAAATTAGAAGCGGAGGGATGAAGGCATGTTTCAACTGTTCAAGCCGAGGTTCACCACCCAAACGTCAAGAAATTCAAAGCTGAAGCAGCAGTAGTGTTTTAATAATATTTCTGGGTGTGGCTCACCAGCTGCCTCACTCTGATCCCCTTAGGGTCATAAACATGATGACCATGAGCAGACATATTGTTTTCATTTGTTCGACAAACGTTCACTTAGAGCCCCACGTGTATCTGGCATTGTGCTAACAGTTGCACTCCAGAGAAGCAAAGGCCAAAACCAAACTCAACCTTGCAGAGTTTGTCTTCCAACAGAGGGAGGTGGACCACACTGGCTGCCCGACGTGAGGGCAATGCTGAACTCTGTCTTACTACAAAACCAACCGTCTTATTTCGTATGGAAATAAAAGCGCTGTGCACAGAAAGATACGAGCCGCAGTTTCTGTCCTCCTAAGTCTCCAGTAGAAACCAAACCAAATCAAAGGTGTCATTCAAGACAGGCTTAGCAGCCACACATGTTGCGGGTCCTCCTGATTTCTCAAAGACCCAGCACTTGCCTGAAAGGTTTTGAAGCAAATGCCTGTGGGCTTTCACTCCACCTTCTCATCAAGGTCAAGTTTCCACCTGGTAGACCAGCTAGAGTCAACGTCTTCTCAGGGAACTGGTCTTTTCTGAGACCTGCAGAAAGACCAAAGCATGAGGGGGTGAATGCCAGCAGGGATGGCTCCCCGAGTCCTCGGGAAGGAGAGTTTGGAAGCTGGATGGAGTACATTTCCAGAAAATTAGAAAGGTGGATTACTCTGACCAAGACAGTAAGTGGAGGCAGAGTGAGAGGCACATACGGTTTTAACCTCTCCGGTTAGCAAGGCAAATCCACACCTTTGCTAGCCATGTGACTCTAAGCAAGTCCAGTGCTATTTCTGGGCTTTGATTTTCTTGGGCTGACAAGAACAAGATGGTTTAGTTCCTGAGGCTTTTGAAACTCATAGGTGTGGGTTATGAGAGACTGGAATGAGAACGATCAGCCTATTGGGCAGACTGAAGATGAAAAAGAGTCATCAGGTCCCCAGAAGAAGAATGAAAAGAAAGAAAGGGGAAGAGTGGCTTCAAGCGTTTGCCGACAGCTACTAAAGTCACCCCAGCCCTGCTTTGTCTACACAGCTTCAGCACGGCCATGATTAATTCTAGAAAGTTCTGATTGGCATTACATAGTCTCTCCCTATGCAGGAGCCTCTAGGAACGGCGCTCAAATGCAGGCACCAGGGCTCCTCTCAGCCAAGCTCCCACAGCACAGCCACCCTGCTAAACCAAGATCCCAGACCAGCAGCTGGTGAGCAAATGGAGTCACGCCATGTGAAACTTCAAACTTTGGGCCTACTTAAAACAACGTGTCACAAGGGAGCTTGGCATAGCTGCAGGAATACAGTCTCACACCTTCCTCAAGGCCTCGCACACCAGCTCCAACCAAAGGCAGATTTCCAGCCTTATCAGTCCAATTACTTCACAAACCATAACAAGTCCCAGGCCGAATGTTCTTTTTATTCCTATGTCTACCTCATTCTGTCAGTTCTTGGTCTCTGTGAGAGACCCTGCTTTCCTTCCCGCAAGAGCCCTGTCTGCTGTCCAGTGCTGACTGGCTACAAGAGATTTTTGACTAATGGCCTTAGCGCTTCTCTCTTAGCTGTAGGTCATACGTAGTTCTGGTCTAAGAGGGTAACGGATCCTTTTCTCTCATTTCTACAATTACCTTGAAGGCAAACACAGGATGCGGTCACTTCCCCACGGAGCCCTTTCTTCAAGGAGAAGACTTCTTCAGTCCACTCACGTGCGGTCTTCCACATTCAGGTCATGTTTGTGGTCTTTCTCATTTCCTCTATGTGCTTGCCTCTCTCACACACATTGTCGGGATAGGAACCACAGCTAAGTTTCCAGATGTGGTCAAAATATTTCTTTCCCAGTGAGGCGAGAGGAAGCAAAGCCTCCCTTTCAGCCCATGGCCTCGTGTCTTCATTCTTATTTTTAACGGGTACCAGTCGATTGGTCTCTTGGTTGTGACTTTATGTGGGAGCCTACCTAGCTATGTATCTCAACTGGCTGTCACTAAATAGGAAGTAAAATCTGGGCACGAGAAGATGACTCCATCAGTAAAGGGCTTGACATAGGACCATGAGGACCTGAATTCAGAGTACCAGAATCTCTGTAAAAGCTGGGCATCCTAACACGTGTCTGCAAGGGAGGCAGAGACAAGAGGTCCGTGGGGATTGTTGATCAGCTTATCCAGCCAAATCTGTGAACTCTAGGTCCAGTGAGAGCTGTCTTCTCAAGAGATATAGTAGAAAACAATTGCAGAAGATACCCAACATTGGCCTCTAGTTTATGCACACACACGCATGCACACACACACACACACACACACAAACATATATACGCACCTAGTTACAGATGTTTCTCTACTTGAAATGGGGTTACAGTTAAGCAAATGAATTTTTAAGTGGTAAATGAATTTTTAAGTGGTAAATGCTGATGTTCAATTTGCATTTTATATGCCAGGCAGTAGAATATCATAGCCTAGAGTAACAGGCCCCCAGATGTCAGCACAACCAACACCATGATGGAAGTACCATTCAGGCCTTGGAGCTCAGCATATAAGTAGCACCACCTGCCAAAAAGATAACAAAGACAACCCATCAACGTTCATAGCTCTGGAAGAGGGCAGCATACTAACCTTGCTTTTCGGCTTCTGAAGTTCCAGTTCTGGCTAACTGTTATTGGTAACTGAGGTGTGTCAACCCAGGACGCGGCTTTTGAGCTTAAAAGCTGGCCCTGAGAAAGGCTCAGGACTTCACTGGGGTCCTGCACACCCACTGTAGCCTCCAGCTGGCTAATAAAGACTTTCGATTGGGTTAAACCCATGTCTGGTAGATGCCTCACATCACTAGCCCTGACTCACAGGACCCGCGAACTCTTGTGTGAATGGAGAGTTCGACTGTCATCTGACCTGAAGCCGGTTTTGCATGAGAGTGCGGCCGTTGCATGCCATCTGTTGAATGATGAGGCAAAGGTGAGGACACAGTAGCTGTGTGACTGCCGTACCTTTGCTATCAAATTAAAATATAATGAACGCTTGCCGGTATCAGCCCATCTGTGTAGCTGAGGACCTGACGCTGCACTTAGAAGTTTCTACTTTGAGAGCCTCTTAAGATATCTTGGCTATGTGACTCTGAACTGTGGGGACAGATACCTGAGCATCTGTTTTGGGCATCATCAAGCAGTTGAGTTCTATCTCGGCTCTGGGATGTGGCTGTATGACGCTAACCAACATGAAAGACTCTGGGGCCCTAGATCCATCTTGATTGCTGTGCTAGGCATCAGCCTCATGGAGGAGCTACTTAAACTGAGTGAAGTTAAAAGTCATCTAAGTCCCCGAAGTTAAATGAACTAAAATTAAATAATGATTCTTTTAAAAGTTGAAGAGGAGTCTGAGGATGTGGCTAAGTGGGGTGCCTGCCTAACACACATGGGGCCCTAAGTCCAATCATCAGCACCTCAGAAATGGCCTAGTAGCACATGCCCGTAATCCCAGCCCTGAGGAGGTGGAGACAGGAGGATTCATAATTCATCAGTTATATAGTGAGTTTGAGTCTAGCCTGGGCTACAAAAAAACCCTCTGGGTGGATAAGAGGGGTTAAAAGGATGCTAACCCTTCCTCTTTACTCCTTGATCCAATTCATCTGAGTTACACTGTGTCTACTTTTTCCTTGCCCAGTCCCAACAACCTAGCTCAGTCCTGGAAGTTGCTTGTGGAGTATCTGGTGATAAAACCAAGACTAGGATAAGGAGATTAGAGTTCACGATTCTCGTGGTCCATCATTCTGGCTTCAAGATCCACAGTAGTCAGAACAGGCACACCAATGGCCTTGCATGAATCCTGACTGAGTAGCCAGAAGTACTTAAATAAGACCCATGTTCTCTTTCTACAGATGAGCACCTGGCTCACCCTTACGGCGACTCCTCCCAACACTCCTGTACTCATTCATGATGGGGACTGGAGATATTATAAGGACGCCGGTCTGCAGGAGTCCCCTAAAGAAAACACATCCTCTGTGTAAGAAGCATCAGGGCCCCATCTGAGCCACAGGCACTGCATGACTTTTCCTCCCTATGACCAAAACATTAGCAGAAATCACTTAAACAAGGAATTACTTGGGACTCTCGGCTTCCGAAGGTTTAGAAAAAAGCATAGCCGTTCCCACCATCACAGTCAGAAAGCAGGTTAAAAGCTGGGCGGTGGTGGCGCACGCCTTTAATCCCAGCACTTGGGAGGCAGAGGCAGGCGGATCTCTGTGAGTTCGAGACCAGCCTGGTCTACAAAAGCTAGTTCCACGACAAGCTCCAAAACCACAGAGAAACCCTGTCTCGAAAAAGAAAAAAAAAAAAAAAAAGGAAAGAAAGCAGGTTAAAGGGAACGGCAACAAGGGGGGGCGAACCAGACCTAATCCCCAAAGATGTTCCACAGTGGCCTGCTTATGCCAACCAGATCTCAGCCACTACTTTTCGCGACCTCCTAATGATGCCATTGTGCGACGGCATCAGAGCCCTCAGGTATTTCATCCTGATCATATACAACCCAAAAGGTCTTTTGTAGGTTCAACTTCCTAAACACATGCCACGCCCCTTCCCTTCTCCCATATTCTTGCCGGTACCCAGTGTAAGTCCGGGTACAACAGCCTTGCAAGACCGCTCCTTGTGCCCTCGTCTTTCCCCGTGCCGTTGTTTACATACAAATGGAGCTTGGGGCCTACGGAAGGTCTAAAATTTGAGCCTTCCTGAGGTGAATTTCTAATGGTGCTTGCATGGAAGAGGGCAGGTGAGACGGCCCTTCGCAAGTCTAGCACAGCCCCATAAGTGAAGCACCTTCAACCCTGATTTGACTTCCAAGAGTCCTCTAAGGAGGTTCCACAGCCATGGCTCTCCTGTTCCCTCCTCTCATTAAAGATGGCCCTCGGATGCTTTTCTCCTTAGTAATGCCGCTCTATTGTGGTGTCATTTCATGCTCTGTTCACCTTCTGAATCTTTTCGCCCGACCTCTCTCAGCTCAAGAAAGAAACACGATGGGTTTAAATCTCTCTGCTATCAACAGCAGTCGGGTAATTCTTACCCTAGGGCCCCAAACCCTCATTTCAGATGGGCTAATCCCAGCCTCTTTCAGAAGCGATGCTATTTCCTCCACTACCTGGTCTGGAGATGTGCTGAGCCCCAGTTATATTTAGGCAGTGGAGGGGAAAAATAGGGATATTAACCTCTAACACAGCTGCAAATGATAGGCACAATAAAATCGGGATGAAAAATGCGGGGGTAGCAATTATTTGGCTCTCCCTCACCCCAGAGGAAACAGTTTTCAGATAGGGTCTTAGAAATTTGTAAAAAATTAATAAATAAATAAATAAATAAATAAAATAAAAAAAATTAAAAAAAGGAGTCCCTCCATTTGGAGTTTTATAAGGCAGATGTAGAGGTTTTCTGGAGAAAGCAGGAATTGGCCAGAGCCTCAGACAATGTGTCTTCAAGGAATGAAGCCCCCAATAGAATCCCAGCTCTTCTCTCTCAGTTCCGCCGAGACTGGAATATGGGAGGAGGCAGGCTCTTTTGAGCCACTTCCCTCCTGTGATCTATCTGGCAGCCGCCTAAGTGTGGAAAATATACTAGACTATATTTCAAATAACCTAAACCAACTGGCAAAAAAAAAAAAATACTAGATTCTTGCTTTTGTGTCTGGTTCTTCCATTTCTGCAGCCCTGACTTAACAGACAAGAGAGGGTCGTAAAACTGAATCTATGAAACAAAAATAGATCTTTCGGGACTTCTCCTACACACACAGCAGGGGCACCAAAACCCCTTTTATTTTTTCGTGTTTCAAACGTGTTATGCTTCCTTCACAGGCCTGTGGGGCCGGGCAGGCTGCAGAGAGCTGCTGTCCTTTATTCATTTTTGTAGCCGATATTGCTGTGGCGTGTCCACGCCGGACGTGTGCGTGCTCTGAGGCCTGCACTGCTAAGGTTCCCACCGCCACGTTAAGCCTCACTGCTCTGCTCACGGAACTTCTCAATTTCCATAATTAATTTCCGACACCTACTACGGGTGCGTCTTGAATCCGTGTGTTCATCTTAACCACCGTAGTTTAAAAAGGCTTTCTGTTTGGGGGTTTTCCTCTTTCAGAAAATCAAATAATTTAGATCAAAAAAAAAAAACCCACACAAGTGCCTTCTGGCTATCACTGACAGAGAGTAGCAATAATAGAAAATAATAATAGTAAAAATATGCAGCAGTGTTAATCCCGGGACCTGGGGATGCAATAGAAATGAAATTGGGGGGGGGGGGGGGATGCTACTGCAATACCAAGCATTGCTTGCACACTAAGGCCAGGGGGATTGGGATAAGGTAAAGTTAATTGCGTTTCCAGATGACAAACCTCTCACCTCTGAACTGAATGGCTCTTTATAAAAGCTATCAGTAATAAACTGTAAATCTCAGCCATGCTTGCAAATGAAGGTCATTCCTATCACGTTGCCACTTTCCTGGGCCTTCTTCCTGGGCCCGCCTCCACCCTGCTCACTTCCTAAGGTGTGCCAGCTGTCCAGGGGAGCAAGCGGCGGACCTGGCTGGCTTTGTTACTCTCTTTCTTTTCGGAAGGCATGGCGTCATGGGATTTCCATCCTTGCACACAGCGAGACCCAGCTAGTCTCATCCCTCACACCAGAAAGGAAATGGCCATCACAGAGGGCTCCCTCTTCCTCCCTGGCTGTCGTAAAGGGGTCTTGCATGCCTGCATCCCATGAGCTAGAATTGCTAGGCTTTGTAAGCAACAGCATGCATCCTCAGACATGTTGATCTCAATGGCTGCAACTCTGCCAAAAAAAAAAAAAATTTTAAGATTTCAATTTGTTTTTCTTTTTCTTTTTTTTTTTTTTTTTGATTTTTCGAGACAGGGTTTCTTTGTAGTTTTTGGTTCCTGTCCTGGAACTAGCTCTTGTAGACCAGGCTGGCCTCAAACTCACAGAGATCCACCTGCCTCTGCCTCTATGGATAAGTGTATTTGTCTGGAAGGGTTTGTGCACATGCGCGCATTTGCTAGCAGAGGCCAGAGGAGGGCGCTGGGTCCTCTGGAGCAGGAGTTGCAGGGGACTGTGAGCTCCCTAATGTGGGAGCTTGGAACTGAACTCGTGGCCTCTGAAAAAGCAGTGTGTGTTCTTAATTGCTAAGCCATCTCTCTAGACCAACGGTTCTCAATCTGTGAGTCACAACCTCCACAGGGCTCACATATCAAGTATCCTGTATATTAGTTATGAAGTAGCAACAAAATACTTCTATGGCTGGGGGTCACTACAGCATGAAGAACTGTATTAAAGGCTCACAGCATTAGAAGGGTTGAGAATCACGGTCCTAGCTCCTCTGCCACAATTGTCCTTCCTACTCTATGCAGAACCCAGGACCCCTGGTTCCTTGCCACTCTCTGCACCAATAGGCTTCCTAAACAAAGCTGACTTCCATCTGCTTAGCACAGTGAAGAACATCTCTATTTGTTTCTACTCACAGACAGCACCCTAAGAATGAGAATGAAGGCTGACCGTTGGCAAGCCATTCTAGTGCCGTATCACACTTTGTCTTCTGACACCAACTCTGGCTGGAGGCCTCATCATCACCAGCTAGCTTGTAAGTAAGAGAACTGAAGCCTAAAGAACTGGATGCACCGAGTTTTCCACAAGGGCAGGCATCAGAACAGGGCTATTCATTTGCCACAAGAGCCCCCAAAGCACCCTAGAATGGTGGGGTGTTATAAAATGGCAAAGCCAATGGCTGAGTGCTGAGGGGACTTGGGGAAATTCCAGAAGTCCACACCCAGGAAATATGTATATGATAAAGAAGTGCTCTGTACAGGGTAAAAGGGACAAGGCACATGGCCATAAAACTCCCATGTGGCATGGGAACTCTGGTCTCAGAAACACTATACTGAGCCAGGCACTTGGAAGGCCTATGCATGTGGATCACAAGTTAAAGACCAGAGCACGGTACACAGCCAGGCTTGTGGTATGGCTCATGCCTGTAACCCCAGTATTTAGGAGGCTGAGGCAGGAATATTATCACAAATCTGAAGTCAGCTTGTGCTATATAGTAACAGGTTAACTGTGACTACATAGCAAAACACTGTCTCAAAAAAGAAAAAAGAACAACCAACCAACAATTAAGAACCATGCTGTTTCTAGTTCGGTTATTCACCCATTTACACATTGGTTTATTTAGTCACCGAGGGAGAGGTAAGACAACTGCTTGGTGAGATTTCAGCTTCTTTGTCGTGTTAATTACCTTCCATTGTTTACCAAAGCTTTTGTAAGAATTAAGTGACTGATGAGAACACACTGAAAAATATGTCATTCAGATGCAGGTTTAGATTCATCAGGATCCCCTAAATTGTACCAGTAATGTGTACGCTTCAGATTCAAGCTAGAGTCAACCGTTTTGCTTTATGAGAGTCAGGGACAAAGTCAGTGAGAGAGGTCAGAGGTGGGTTCATTTACTGTCTACCCCGTGACAAGTGCGGCCAGCAAAAAGGCTAAAGAATCGGCCAGGATCTCAGACAGCTAGTTCCTACCTTCCAGGAACTTAGAGTTTCATCTATTGATGAAAATCAAACAGTAAAATTACAAGGCAGAATCTGTGTCTATCAGTAAAAATAATAATACTTGAGGGGCTGGAAAGCTGGCTCAGTGGTTAAGAGCACTGGCCACTCTTAGAGAAAACCAGGGTATCATCTCCAGCACCCACACGGCAGCTCATAGCCATCTGTAACTCACATCCCAGGAAATATAACATCCTCTTCTGACCTCTAAATGCACCAGACACACATGTGGTACAGAGACACACATACAGACAAGTACACACATAAAACAGAAATACATAAGCCTCTAAAAGATAATAATGAAAAGTATGTCAATACAAAAAGAATGACTAGTAATTCATAGCTGATCTAACTCACAGGACTCCAGATCCCTTCATGTGGGGATTGGATGGGAAGGTGCAAGTGAGGATTCTTCTATGAGGTATTAGCCATAAAGTTTCCAAATACAAAGCTAATCAGTGAATAAAAAAGGAGGATGCTACCAGCAAGCGCTGGGGACAAAAGCTAGAAGTGGGTGGACTCAGCTGCTCCAAAGTAATTCCTGAGTGTCTGTAGCCCCGCCCAAGAGTGAGAGGTCTGGTCCTCACTCCAGCACAAAGCAGAAACAGGCACTAGCATTCCTGAGTCTCCCAGCAACTGCCACACTACAGCTAGGGCATCCTGAAGACTCCTTCTGTATTACTAGGCTCACGTTTACACATTCAGAGGCTACTGCAATAACATCAGCAAACACAGCAGTTCTGTATTGGCACGAAACACGATCCAATCATAGTGGCTGTCCAAAGTCAGTGATGAGTGAACTTCATGTGTGAAAAAGGTGACAACAGAGACGAGGAAGAGGATGAGGTGTAGGAAGAGGAGGAGGCAGAGGAAGTGGGGAGGAAACAGAGGAGAGGGAGGAAGATGAAGAACGGTCAGTGGCAATGGCCATGAGGTAGCAATGTTTCACTTCAGTGTGTGACCGAAATGGAAACTCTAAAAATGTGGCTGCCTTATCTGGTTCCTTATACCGTGGAAAGTGGTCCTTCCTTCTTCTCCTCATATACTCTGTCAAATGTGCCATGTGCGGGATGAAATGTTTAATATGCAAAGACCAGGAATGAATCACATATGCAAAGGTATTCCTGCAGTACTGGGATAGGGCTAAGCCAAACTCCTGCTGTCTCTTGCCCTGATAATGTCATAGTGCAACATGTCACTCTGGTGTCAGTGGTATGATGCTGTTAATAAACCCACTCCACTGCCCACAGCATAAAAGCCTAGAGTATATAATTATACATAGCATGTAATACTCAATAACTACAATAAATACATTGTCAGATTATATCACTTACTATCCATACCTTTAAAAAATTGTTTTTATTCTTCATTTTTTATTTATTTTACATACCAACCATAGTTTCACTTCCCTCCTTTCCTCCTGTTCTTTCCTCCACCCCTCCCCATCCTTGCTTCCTGTCTCCATTCAAATGAGGTAAAGTAAGGCCTCTCATGGGAATCAACAAAGCATGGCATACCAAGTTGAAACAGGACCAAGCTCTGCCACCTCCCCACTTGCATCATGGCTGAGCAAGGCATCCCATCAGAGGGAATAGGTTCCAAAGAGCCAGCCCATGCAACAGGGACAGGTCCTGGTCCCACTGCTAGGGGTCCCACAAAAGACCAAGCTGCACAACTCACAACTGTCACCCAGATGCAGAGGCCCCAGGTCAGTCCCATGCCCGCCCCCCAGTTGTCTGTCCGGAGTCTGTGAGCTCCCAAAAGCTCAGGTCAGCTGTCTCTGTGGGTTTCCCTATCATGACCCAATCCTCTCCTTTGTTCATATAATCCTTTCACCTTCTCTTCAACCAGACTCCAGAGCTCGGCCCAGTGCCTGGCCGCAGGTCTCTGCATCTACTTCCGGCACGTACTAGACAAAGGCTCCACGATGACATTCAGGGCAATCACCAATCTGACCACAGGAGAAGGCCAGTTCAGGCACCCTCTCTACCAATGCCCGGAGTCTTAGCTGGGGTCATCCTCGTGGATTCCTGGGAGTTTCCCTGGCACCAGGTTTCTCCCCAACCCCACACTAGCCCTCTCTATCAAGATATCTCTTCCATTGCTCTCCCCTCCTTCCAGCCCAGTTCAACCATCCTGATTCCTCATGTTCCCATCCCCCCATCATCTCTTCTCTACTTCCCTCTCCCACTCCAGTTTATGCAGGACAGCTGATCTATTTCCTCTTCCGGGGAAGATCCATGCGTCCCTCTTAGGTTCCTCCTTGTTACCCAGCCTCTCCAAGGCTGAGGACTGTAGCCTGGTTATCCTTTGCTTTGCATCTATTATCCAATTACGAGTGAGTACATACCGTATTTGTCTTTCTTGCCCATACATTTTATTGTTGCTTTAGGGTGTACTTCTAACTCATGGAAAAGGGTTTACTGTAGACTAATACACTGTGCACTCACCACAGCTTTGGGTGTCTTGTATTTATTATATCTCTTAATTACATGAAGACACCAGGTTGATTGACCTGTACCATCAGGTATGTGTAGGTAAGTCTCTCATGGCATTTTTCTAGATCTATCCCAGGACAAGACTGTATCTCCTAAGATTAATATATAAGGGCCAAAAGCATTGGTCAACAGTAAAATCAAAACCAGACTTATACCCTTCCTTGTTCAAAGATAAGGTCAAGTCTCATGAAATGGTGACCTCCAAGTTCTGACTGAAGTGGTTCGGGCCATCCATCATGAACAACTACGAGCCAGGAAGGCTTTTCCAACTGCAATCCAACAGGGATTAATCTTTGTAAATGTATCCCAGTTAGCAAATAACTTTGTATTTTTAAAGTGGGTGGGGCTGGGGAACGATCTTAACCTGTACATTACTTGCCACACAAGCACAGGGACCTGAGTTCAATCCCCAGAACCCACATAAAGAAGCCAAGCATAGTGAGTGGTACATGCTTAGAATTGCAGCCCTGGGGAGAGAGAGACCCAAGAATTCCTGGCGCTCACAATCCAGGCAGCCTATCTGAACCAGCAAGCTCCAAGCCAGTGAGAGATGGAGCTCAAAAACCAAAGCAGGTGGCACTAAAGAGCTACACCTGGGGTGGCCTCAGGCTCCACATAAGTGCACACCCACAAGCACCCACGCCCACACTCACTCATTTTCACACACACACTCAGCAGGTGGATATATGTATGACTGCCAGCCACGAACATGCCCAGTGTTGCTCATCATCAGGGGTTGCTTTTGCAGACTACGATTTGCTATTTACGGGAAACTCCATAGGTACCCATGAAAGGTAGTACCAGTTACTCCAGAACAGAAATAATAATGAAGGCTGACCCATAAACACTGCAACTTGTGCTTATTCCACATTAAGGGTATTCTGATGATTATGAAGAATAAAAGAGAAAGGCATTGCTTTCTCAGAAAGTATAATAAGGGGACTTTCCAGAAGGCAGGGCATTAAAGACCCATAGTGTATTTAATGGGCAGATGAGCAAGAGAACAGCTTGTCTGCATTCAGTCCAGAATCAATGGGGTTTCCTCTTTTTTCTTTTCTTTTAGATTTTTCTTGTGTAAATTATGTGTATGTGTACCTGAGTGCAGGTGCCTATGGAAGCCAGAAGAGGGCATTGTGTACCCCAGGAGCTGGAGTTACAGGCAATTATAAGCTGCCCAAAGGTACTGGGAGCTGAATTTGGGTGCTCTTAACTGCTGAGCCTTCTCTACAGTCCTTCCTCTCCTATACTCTTTTGCCCTTCCCTCCCTCCTTCCCTCTCTCCTTCCTTCCTTCCTTCCTTCCTTCCTTCCTTCCTTCCTTCCTTTTTGAAGTAAGAAAGTTGATGTTCTTTCAGTATGGACTTACGGGCAAGACCGCACTATATAACCCAGGATGGTCTCACACTACATAGCCAGGCTAGCCTATTAAGAGTAATCCTCCTGACAGCCTCCTATGTCACCAGATCCAGTAATCAACCCAACTTTAACCATTTTAGAAATCTAACTGAAGGTCTTCAAGGGTATCCCTGCTGACTGACCGATGGCCTTGAGGAGCGTCTAAAAGTCTCTCTTCCTACCACATTCCCAGGTCGTGTTGCTGTGTTCTTGCATTCACATCTGCACGTGTCTGTCAATAATGTTTCATTAGGACATGTCACACCCATTGCTTACATGTTGTTTATGACTGTGACACGCACAGAAGTAGGGTTCGTTTGCAATACACATCGTGTAGCCGATGAAGATGAAAATATTTACCAATTGATTTGGCCCTTCACAGACCAGGCAGACTCATAGAACTTGGATCTGGAAGGACTGCTCTAACCTAACTCCCCATTTTCTAAATGAAGACATGTGTCCATGCATTGAGAAAATACCAGACTAGAGTCTGCTCAGTGTCGCCAGTGGCCAGTACTGGGTTCTAATCTCCAGAGAATAACTCTCTCTGGTGAGTTCTCACACTGAGGACATCTTACAGGAGCCTCCTGTCTCGAGCCGACAGACCTGAATCTTGAGACATGAGTAGAGGTCAAGCTTCAGCCATGATTTCATCGGGAAGGGAAGGGATGGGGAGAGGAGGGGAGCACCCGGATAAAGAAAGCCGATTTGAGTGCAACCTGCATCTGGAGACTAAGTAGTGTGGCATTCCAAAGACCCAACTCCTGTCTCCCTGACTACAGTCAATAAAGGAACAACTCCACAACTCCATAGGATCGGCAAGAGCCTCTGCAGCAGGCCCACTTACCTCCATCCAGCACCTTCCCTGTCGAAGTTCACATCCTTCACTTCCTCCGTGGTCCGGCATACATATCCGAAATCTTATGCACACAGGTCTGCACGACACTCTCTTTCCACAAAGCGCAGCCTCTCCAGACTGACAGACACTCTGGAATGAACAGGGGCGGGGTTGGGGTGGACAGCAGCTGCTTCTTGTACCTGGCAAGCACTTAGTGGGAACCATGTCTGCGACCTACGACTTTCCAGTGTAGCTGAAGAAACCCATGGGTTACTCAGACACTCTCAATTGGTAGTTAACTGTCAGTCAGGGACCAGTGATTTTTGCAGGTGACGATTATATGGTATTTACAAGGTCCATAGTTATATAAACTCAATGTGTACTAGCCCATAATATTTCTAACAATATAATAACATGGCTACTAGTACTATCCCATTTTCCCGATGAAGAAGCTACATAAAACTGGGTGACCTCTTCAGGATTGAACAGCAACCGAGAAGCAAGGTATTAAGCAGGTCTATTCTAGGTGCCAAGTCCTACCTTATCATGGATGATATCTGGTAAGCTGGCAGCATCTCTACCAAGCTAATGCTGTGGATGGGAAAAGTCCTGGCAAAGTCAAGGTGGGTTTGGGAAGTGAGGAAATGAGGAAGATATGAATGCTGGGAAAAAGGGGTGTCCTCTAGCCAGCAAGATTAACAGGAGCAAAGGTAGTGACAGATGGCTTCAGGAGATGAATCCATCAGTAAAACATTTGCTGCCTGAGCATGAGGCCCTGAGTTCAACCCTCACACCCACATAAAGTCAAGAGTGGTTGGACACACTTGGAATCCCAGTGCTGGGGGACTGGAGGCAGGTAGATGCCAGCCTAGTGTGATCAGGCAGACCCAGAGTTTCGGTGAGAGACTCTGTCTCAAAAAACAAGGTGAACAGCTTCTGAGGAACAACACCCAAGAAGTAGGGTAATAAACCTCCAAATGCAAGCACACCTGCACGCGAGTGTGCACTTGTGTATGCATGTGTACACACATGTGCATGTGCGCACAAACACACACACACACACACCATTATACTCAAAGTGATAGTGGGAGAAAACCCCAAGGAAATGGAAAGATAGTAACAGAGGAAAGGAGAGAGTCGGGTCAGCATTTCGGCTCTAATCGTATAGAACTGTGAGAATAGAACCAATTATCTCTTCTGTCCCTTCATCTCAAGAGGGAAATGAAAGAAGCAACGCTGCAGGATTGAAAGACTGGATGAGACTATACTTGTCAAGGGCTCCCAAGTCAGCATCGAGCATCAAGAAAACAAAGCTATTCTTGAGAGCCAGGACTCTTCTTCAGCCATGACTAAGAGGAAAAAGAGAAAGAGATCCTGATAGAAATGTTTTGAAAACTTAATTTAATAATACATGCTCACCATTTGAATTGCAGCCTCCTGCCTCATATACCTCAAGCTCCTGAGCCCTGCTCCTGCAGGGACCCACTTTCTGTTTTTTTGTGGGTTTTTTTGGTGGTTTTTTTTATAATATTGTTATACAGCATCATTTTGTGGAGGTAGGGAGCCAGAGGCCAACACTAGGTGTCATTCTCCATCAATTACATGAGGCAGAGTCTCTTACTGAACCTGGAGCTTACCCGTTTGCCCCCGGGACATGCCGGTCTCCACAACTGAGTAGTAAACACGCTTCAGCACCCAGCTTCTACATGGGTGCTGAAATCAAATTCAGGTCCTCGTCCTTGCATAGAAGGTACTTCCCCAACCCTTGCCTCCATGTTTCTGACTAGTCCACTTTACTATTTTATGGCTTTGTCTTATTTTTACATCAGCGCACCGATCGGCTCCCCCATAGCATATCCATGGCCTTTTCTCTTCTTCGCTCTTTATCTACTTATTTTGCACTGTGGAACATGAAAATCCAAACCATTCGCAAGCTTAAAGAACACTGTGTGGGTGTGTGCACACCATTCCCCTATATAGTGCATCTATGTAACAATTTTTAAGTTAGTACTCGCTGTCTACGTACCCATACACAAGCCATGAAGTTTCTGACAGACACGGTTCTTATCTTCCCAACAGTTTTTTTCAAGAGTTAAACACTGACTTGTTTTTCTCTTGCTTTTCTATAGATCATTCATCTATCCCAGTTCTCTACCTCGTCATGAATTTCCTACAAATATGACTAGATATATTATACCATGTACACAATATATTCAATAGTTTCTGTTTCCTTAAAGACATGGAATCAGGCCGGCGAAGGTGGTGCATGCCTTTAATCCCAGCACTTGGGAGGCAGAGGCTAGCCTGGTCTAAAGAGCGAGTTTCAGGACAGCCAAGGCTACACAGA
Source organism: Alexandromys fortis (assembly GCF_014885135.2). Classification (NCBI taxonomy): domain Eukaryota; kingdom Metazoa; phylum Chordata; class Mammalia; order Rodentia; family Cricetidae; genus Alexandromys; species Alexandromys fortis. The sequence continues at coordinate 17,912,806 of NW_026067927.1, forward strand.
GAAAATCAGCCATGTTTCTTCAAATGATTCTGGATTTCTATTTTAAACCCTCTGCCTGGCAAGTATTCTAGGGCCCTCCTTCACCATCTTGAGAACACTATTTGCCTCTTTATCATACTTCCTATGTCCTGAAGTCTTTTTTTTTTTCTTTAATCTCTCAACTGTTACAGTAAAGAGACAGAAGAAGAGAATTCTAAACCAATGCTTAGGCAGTAGTTTGGGCTTCCACAGTGGAGAAATGTTTCTACTCTTTATATAATACAATCTAGTTCCCAGCCTCTGATGAGCATAGCAATGACGTTCCCATCGGCATGGTTTTCTCTCACATGTTTGATCCCAATTTGTACGAAATGCCAGTCATATTCCTTAGTTGCTTGGTACATGAGATTACTCACCTTGGAAACTGTTCTAAACAGGGTCCTCCTATTTCGTCTTTCACATACATGGCATCTTTTTTGTCTGAATACTTAACTTAGTTTTAGGCTTCCTTCTGCTTTGTGAACCATTTCTGTTTCCTCTGAGCTCATCGCTCTTCCCCTCTCTTCTGTTTTTATCATAATGGTAAACGGCTCCTTGTATAACTGGAGGAAGTCTGTCGGCTCATATTTTGTTGGAATCGTTGCATGCTGCTGGTGGTCTTTGTGTTTAGAAAGGGACCCAATATTTGAGAGCACAGTCAATGTATCTACAGATCTTTTCTCTTAGGATGGAAGCTCTCAGATAAACAGACACAGTAGCAGGTAACTGGAGGTCTCATCCCTCCGTCTGTAGACAGTATTTAGCCCACAGGGCAGAGACAGCATCCTTCTCTCGGCCAATCTGATACCCCTGTTCAGCTTCTCCAGAGCTTCAAGCATCTGGTGAATTTGAAGAAAGAGGCCTTCTCTTTGAAGAACCAGGTGGTAGAGTCTAAATAACCAACAGCTTTCATTACACTCCCAGCCCTTCTTCACCTATATCCACAGTCAAGGAGGAGGGCTTTGCCTCCAATAACTAAATTCTTTATGTTTCCATTCCTTGAAATACTTCATTTCTTGGCACTGTACTGTCCAGTAGGCATGTCCATCTTCCTGACATCTTCTACATGAGTTGCCATCAATTCAATTGTTGTCTGGCCTCCAAAATTCTCTTGCCATCACATCCTCTTCTATAGATGATGATGATGATGATGATGATGATGATGATGATGATGATTCAGGATTTTATGCTTTCTTTTCACCCTTAACTGTTGAGACAGTACACCTGAGCACTTGCAGAGACAAGGCCGTGTGTCCAGGATGCTGCATTTCTGGATTAAGTCTTCTCTGAGGTGCTTTCTGGTGAACCACTACCATCTGTCCTTGGGAGCACTTTCTCTCTGGAAGGCTAACACATGATTAGCACTGATTTATCCAGTGCAATATCAAAGGGAGAAGCCAGCGGGTAGTGTAAACCCTTCAACAAAGCCCAGGCCATGCAATGTAAAGACGCACTCAGGAATCTGGATGGTGGGTGCAAGCAACAGAGCAGTCTCAGCAAGTGGCCTCGTGTGCCCCATTTTGGATGACTGACAGAAAATTGATGGCAACAATATCAGTAGTGGCTCGGGATGGCCCAGGGACCGGCACGCTCTGTGGTTCTTGGTTTAAGCCTGTCTAATGTCTTCACACCAGTGCTACCAATTTAGCAAGCCCTGGCCTCATTATGTATTCAGGCAGCATTTATTTAGCCCTGGGAATGAAGGGGAATAAGTTTCACGTAGCTTCATCTTAATGAAAGTTTATTATGTTGTAAATCTGATGTAATTTCTAGGGCTTGCCGCTTTGCATGATGGATGCCTTATCTGGCCTAAGAATCATAAGAAGTGACTTCATAATATACTCGCCACAAATCCCAACATTGGATAGACCTACTCTATAAATTTTCTGCGTAAACACTGACACTATTTCCTTTAAAAGTGTGTGTGTGTGTGTGTGTGTGTACATGTACTCTATACAGATTGTATACCAGCCATATTCCCCCAGAATACAAATTGCACAATTCAAATGGTACAACTGGGAAAGAGTTTCATGGATGAATTGTTTGAAGAAATGTGGGCTGGTCTGAAAGAAGACAGCTTGAGAAACACTAACTCAGGAGCAAATACAACTCGGGGCCTCAAAGTGTCAGGTGAGGGCTGTCATCAGAACCTGTCACCCATGGGAGAAGGTTTCACACAGGATCTAGAGTCTTCTGAAATGGGATGCAAACATGTATGACTCCCAGAGAGAAGTAAATGGAGCCTTGCTGTCCTCCTGTCTGCCATACTGAGCCTCCCTATTGGGTCAGTCAAAGTGAACACTTCCTGGTAAAAGAAGGAGGTAGTGTCCCTCAGCATCACCAAGAGAACAGCAGCCAGTGCGACATAGGGACCCGGTCGCACTGTATGTATGTATGCAGGGACCCGGTGATCTTAGACCTTTGAACACTAGAGAGAGCCAGGTGGTGGTGCACACCTTTAATCCCAGCACTTGGGAAGCAGAGGCAGGTGGATCTCTGAGAGTTTAAGGCCAGCCTGGTCTACAGAATGAGTTCCAGGACAGCCAGGGCTACACAGAGAAACCCTGTCTCAACAAACAAACAAACCTAGACACAACAGAGCCAGAGGTAGGGACAGGCGAATGCCAATGCTGCAAAGCGGCTTTCCAAGGCTCTGTCAGTGCAATATCTCTTTGTTTGCTTATGTTCGCTTTGTTCATTTGGCTGCCCTCAAGAGGAGACTCAGCACGCAGTCTTAGGCAGGAGTGAACTCCATTTGTAAATATCACCCCAGAACCCGATCATCCCAGTGTCTCAGTCCACAAAATGGGGACATGGGAGAAAGAAACTTAACTTTATAGCATAAATGACTTAAAGATTATATAACCTGCCTGCTCACAAACACTCCGACATCAAAAATAAAAAGTGTTGGGAGGTGCTTCGAACATTGGTAATTATTTTATTGTTGTTATGGTAAGGCAATGACAAAATAGGATCTGAGGACCCGAGGTGGGGGCATCTTTGGATCATGGCAGAATAGTAAATAAGTCCCATTTTAAAAAGACGAACAGGAACAAAAAATCCAACCATTGCCAGGTAAGAACGGCACGGTGGAAAACACATTCTATCGTCTGTGTTTCTTGAGCTCCTAATTTTCTCCGTTTCCCTATCTCCCTCCCTCACCTTTTCCAGAATGGACACTCGAGCCCGGGGCTGCATCACCACTGAGATTTTATTATAAAATACATTTCAAAATAATGGCCTCAAGTCTTCGAAGCAGAGACGAAGAAGTAAACAAGGCCTCCTTCTCTGGCTAAATGACGAATTAAAAGCAGCGCTCCGCTGTGCTGCCTCGTCTATTATGGCACTGCACATTCTTACCGCCGGAGTTAAGGCAGGGTCAGCGCCTCCATTATACGCCCCTCTTTGCAAGGGTTTATAATTCAGCCATAAAAATTTGCTCCAGGCCGAAACTTACCATGCAAAAGGCCTCATTGCCAGGCCAAACTTAGGGACAAATTGAAAGGAGGAGGAAGTCGATTGACGGTGCTGAGGTTAAAAATAATGGAAACAGCCCAATGCCCTCACGGGTGGTCCGTCATTCCGATTCAGAATGTGTCCTGAATTTTTATGGAGACCTCAAATGGCAAAAGAAGATGAGAAGGGGAATTAGCATTTTGTTGTTTGTTGTTTTTGTTTCTCTTGTGGAAATCACTATGGGAACACAGAGGCGCTGCATGCAGGTAGCTAAAAACCCGATATACATGCTGCAGTGGGTTTAGAAAATCGGCTTACAGAGTGGCGCATTGGTCCTGTAATGACCCTTTACATCATGACTCGAAGGGGTTAGATTAGAAAAGGATGGATGTTCACGATCCTGACACGGACACCACCTCTGATCTTTAAAATTATGTCTAAGACTCTTCCTCCTTTCGGCCCCTCAAAAGATAGTTGGCATAGCACCCATCTTTATCCTGGTGTGCTAATTCCGGGGACAACCTGGATACCTGCTGTGTCACCATTCTGTCCCTGCACAAAACGTAACCTGCAAACAGAAGCTCGGTGGCCTTATTCTTTTGCAATTGGATATTAACCTGCATCGTGGGTGTGTTTCCTGGGCTGTCAAACCACACTCAAGGGAAGAACGGACAGTGATCTACCAAGTGGACTGTCACGTGGTATGTGCCAACGGCGTGTAGCAGAAAAATGTGACTTCCGTTTGCAAACCAGGAAAACAATCCTGCGTCGAAAACAATCCTGCGTCGGCCTTCTCTGTGAGTCAGGACTGAAGGTGGTGCACAATCCCTCCAGGAGGAGAGTGACCTCCAGAAACCATCTCTTGGGGCTAAGCGTCCACTCTCACACGCATTTCAAAGGAGCCTGGAGAATTTGAAGTTCTGAACGTGAAGCCAAGTGTACGGACTGCTGGGGGCTCAAACCCAGTGAGCTTTCAGAACTGCACCATTCACAAACCTACTGGTCCCTTGAGTCTGACGCAGGTGGAGAATTTACATTCCTTTTAAAATGTTCTTTTCTAAATTAAAACATTTTCGTGTATGCATGTATGGAAGTCAGAAGACAACAGCTGTCTTCCTTTATGGCCCTCCACCACTTTCTCCTTATGGAGGACCTTTCCCTGAACCTGGGGCTGGCCACTTTCAATGAGGCTGGTTTGCTGGCCAGCAGACCCCAGAAAAGAACACCCTGCACACACACGCACACACGTGCGCATGCGCACACACACACACACACACACACACACCTGCCCCAGCACTAGGCTTACAGGCATGTGTAGCCACATCCAGCTTTTTACGTAAGGGCTGGAGATCCAAACTCAGGTCCTCATGGTCACACAGCAAGTGTTCTTACCCATGGAGCTATCTTCCCATACTGGGAATTTACACTTTTAACAAAGCCCACTCTGGTAGAGTAGGGAATCACACCACCTTACTTAGTTCTAACCCCTTGCTTAGATCTTTCAAACACCTGTTAATGAAAACCAAAGAGTGAGGGCACAGTGTCCACGGCGTGGGATTCTAAACCATTGTCCACGGTGTGGGATTCTAAACCGCTGTCTTACCGGGGCTTCCAAAGCATGCAGCAATGCAGTCAGTGGAGCCCCCAGAACCTGGTAATGTGATCACCATGCATTGAGCTTACAAACCATCTCGTTTACAGATGGACGAATGCCAGGCGATAAATCAATGGCAGGGCCCACATAAAGAACCAAAATTCCAGGCTCCCTAATACCGCCATCCAGGTGTGTGCTGACCTATGCTGGCCAATGGGCCATTCTTCATAACATTAAATACTAGCATGTGCTGCCTGCAGGTGACTGTGAGTGGCATCGTGATATACCCCACAGGCATCACAGAAGCAGATGGCTTTCATTGCCAGACTCTCAAGCTCTGCTCTATCTATGCTCCTGCTTTTATTTCGGGCCATTAAAGGGGAGGCCTCAAGAAAAGTAACTTCAACATGGGAAAACAGGCTTCTCGTTCCTGGAGAAGAGGGGGACGACCATGTGGCCACAGTGTCATCTCACAAAAGAACGCTAAGAAAAAAATTCCACGGAAATGTCTGGGTAGCAATAAACATGATCTTATCTCAACGCTGGAATGGAAAAGGGAGCTGGCAACCCCTAAATCACAGAAGTAATGTGCGGTGGAAAAGAACAGGACAACTGTGGACAAAGTCGGAGAAGAAAGTTTTATTAATTCTAAATACGCCTTCCCCCACTGGGTTTACACTAGCGTTCCCCCTAATGGGATCCAGATGCTCCACCGGCCTGTGAGTCGCTACCTAGGAGAAAACAGTAGCGCCCCTCCTTTGAGTTAAAAGGGCGAAATCGTGGAGCTACAGCCTGATTTACAGTTTAGTTCAATCAGCGCCCACAGCTCACAGCGATGGAGGACTGAGGGCTACGGATGGAGGCGAAAGCCCTCATTGGAAAAGGCTGGCGGCTCAAGAGTTAATGCCAACCTTTCCTGTGAATGCAGCCCTCTGTGTAGTAGCTAATGAAGGTAATGAAATATGACATGTAGTTTGGCCCTTGACCATGGAGTGCGCCCCCCGCCCCTCTGCGCTGCGAACAAAGCCAAAACAGATGTAGCAACTTCTGTATGGTTTGAGGTTGGCGTCTGCCTAACAGACCAGGTCACCGCGCACATTCCCGGAACGTTCACTTCTGACACGCGCGGCATTATCTGAGAAGATGCCGCCTTTGTTTGTGGAGTGGGGGGAGAAGGGAGAGACGGCGGGGGTAGCTGGAGGGAGGGGAAGTAGGGGTGGGGCGTGCTCCCTGGGACTTTCAGTCAAATTCCTCTCCTGTTCTCTTCTTTGCCCTGGTTCTCTGCCACCCTTCGCCTGCCTGTTCCTCATTCGCTGAAAGGGGAGCACAACACCACAAACAAACCATTCTCTCACGGGGTGGGGGCGGGGGGCACGAGTGTGTGTGCCAGTGCGCAGCCTGGCTTCTACAAGAGAGCCTTGGACAAAGGTAGATTTTGTAGCATCTCCTCCCTGCTCTTACTCTTTTATTGTCCAAAGAAAGGCAATGAGTCAGGGGTGGGAACTGATTGCGGAAGCTACTTGGGTTGGTCACTGGAGACAATGGAGAGGCTGCCAGCCATCAGGATTTCAGAGTTTCCCATGCAGGCTGACGCGGCCCAAATGTAAACACACTTCTGGTGACGAAAACCACATTGTTGGGCTCCGTGATGATACTAATTACAGCTGTCATGTGTCTAGCGTCTTCCCCTTGAGGATCACCGGATGAAGTGGGTGTGATGCTCCCCTTTCCTCAGGATCTTAACTGAAGTTGTTTCCTTTAAAGAATGTACCATCAAGTCTTGACCTAATATGGCATCTCTGGTTTTATAGGTTTTTTTTTTCCTCCCCAAAGGATCAGACCTTCAGCAAAGTCAGGGCAAAGAAGAAAAGGACAAGAGAGGAAGAGGAGGAGGAGGAACCCCAGCAAGGGAGAGCCTGTTTCCAATGTTATTTATTATCTTCAGCAGACGCTAGCCTGTGCCTTTTGAAAGGGGATATTGTACCTTTAACCTTGAGCCAGAAAGCGTTCTTAATCTGGGAAGCAAACTGAGGCGCTAAACTGAATAGCCTTTGGGCAGTGGCTGGGGGAGGGGTGTGGCTGGATTTATTTACGAGGCGTGTGGAAAATTCTGACATCACGAGCTACAGCCATTATTCACGTGGTACATGACATAAGATTGGCCCTTTTCATGCAGCAACATCACATAAAAATATGATTTTTGCCCTGTGACAGCAGCCCGATCGTGTACCGCTCACCTACCTCCCCACTGAAATGCTCTCTTTTTAGGTCAAAGGCCACCAGTAAGTGATTCAACTGGGTGGCTACAGTCTTCATCAGACTCCAGGAAAGTGGACTTGGATGAAGCTCAATGAACAACTCAAATTATAGGAGGATGTGGGTGGAATTCTGGGTGGAAAGGAAAGCCTTCTGAAACAGCCCACAAGGCTAACCCAGGGCCCCTTCTCTGCCACAGGGGCTCACTGATATCTGGGGAAGAAATCGGTGGGAACTCCAAGAGGCTCCCAGCTTTTACAAGGCTCTCACTAAGACACGCTTCAGCCCAATCCCAATCCTGCAAAGACACATTGCTAATTAAGAAACCAAGAAAGAATCAGGGCTGGAGGGTAAAGGACCAACAGTTTCAGGCTGCGAAGTCCTTTATTCAAAGCATTCTTCTTCCCATTATTGTACTTATGACACAAGACAATCTTGGTGGAGGTATATGAAGCCCACTTTAGAGGCCTAAAAGAATGACTTATCCAGAGCTGGAGGAATGAATAGATATCTCACTGGCTAAGAGGCTGCCCTTGCAGAGGAGCAGGATTCAGTTCTCAGAAGCCACGCAACCACTCACAACCATCTGCAACTCCCGTTGAGGAGATCTGATGCTTCCTTCTGGCCTCTGAAGGTACTGAACACACATGGCACACACACATAAATACAAGCAAACACATAACTTTTTAAGAAATAAAATTTTAAAGTTTTATTTTAAAAATGGTTTATCTAAAATCATATATACACACACACACACACACACACACACACACACACACACACAGATATATAT
>NW_026067927.1:17921015-17952468 GCF_014885135.2 Alexandromys fortis
TATTTATTTGCTTTTTCGAGACAGGGTTTCTCTGTGGCTTTGGAGCCTGTCCTGGAACTAGCTTTGTAGACCAGGCTGGTCTCGAACTCACAGAGATCTACCTGTTTCTGCCTCACGAGTGCTGGGATTAAAGGCGTGCACTACCATCGCCTGGCCAGATGCAACTACTTTTTTACATTTTCTGTTTAGCCAATTATTCTTTATCTTCCTTTCATGGTGAAAAAGCTATATAAAGGGCTGTATGATACGTATCTCGTTTTTAAACATAGGTTTGTATGACCCAGAAATCTTTATGGTCATATATTCCAAATCTAAATCTGGGTTTTTCAAGTTGTAATAACACCAAGGTGAACCAAGGTTCTCTTAAGTCCAGTGTCTAGGTAATGATGGAGGAAGGTCATTGGTTAAATAAACTGCCTTGGCCCTGATAGGTTAAAACATAGGTGAGTGGAGTAAACAGAACAGAATGCTGGAAGGAAGAGGAAGTGAACTCAGACTCGACAACTCTGCTCTCTGGAGCAGAGACGCCATGCTCCCCTCTCCCGGGCAGACGCAAAAGCTCTGCTCTCTGAGGCAGACGCATGAAGCTCAGACCCAGGATGGACGTAGGCTAGAATCTTTCCCGGTAAGACTGATGCCACAAAGATTATTAGAGATGGGTTGATCTGGATATGAGAATTAGCCTGTAAGGGCTAGAGTTAATGGGCCAAGCAGTGTTTAAAAGAAACATTGTCCGTGTAATTATTTCGAGGCATAAGCTAACAGGCGGTCGGGGTGCTGGGGACGCAGCCCCACCGCTCCAATTACAACAAGGTAAGAGAGAGGAGGTAGCCCCTTTGCTCTTTATAAAAATAATGAATTCAGACTAGGGGGATAGCCTGCCAGTATAGTGTTAGCCCTGGAAGACTGAGACCCAAGATACCCAAAACCCACGTGAAAAGCCAGGTGTGGTTTCTCTGGCTCGGAACCCAGCATTTTAGGAAGGAGGAGACAAATGGATTCCTGGATCTTATGAACCAGCAAAACCTAGCATCCTTCACAAATTCCAGACTCCTGAGAGACCCTGCCTCAAAAACCAAAGTGGAGCAGCACTGAGGTTGTTCTTGGGCAGAGACACACATGGTCCTCCTGCACCCACATCTACACATACTCAAATTACATAGATCCAGGTCCTGAAGTGCCTGCCTTCTTGTTCTACTTAGAAATACATCCATGACAGGTGCCTGGATTTTGATTAGCCACAAAGCAGTGAGCTCCTGAAGAGGGGGTGGATGAGTGCGGTAGGTGCTAGCTCGAGGACACACATACGTGAGGATAAACGGCCTGTGTGACATGAGCTGCCGCCCCCGGGACAGCAGGAGCGGGGATAGTTCTCAGGCTCTGACGCAGCAGGGAGTCTGGGAGGCAGGTCATGCATACCCGAGCACCTGGCTCAGATACACATGCCGAGAAAATTCAATCCAGAGTCCAAAAAGACTTTCATGACCTTGCTTTGTTTAGGGACTCATGGCTTCAACAAAATCAGCAAACCCACAGGACTCAACCTAATCCGTCTGTGAGTTTTGTAAACAGGTAAGCCACAACCGCCCGCGTGAACTGGCAGAGGGGAAACAGGAGATCTTGGCGGGTTATTGCTAAGAGAAGGAATTGAGTACAAAATGCTATCATCATGTCATACGTCAGATACCTAATGTTCGACATCTTCCAAGATGCAAAGGGAAGCATTATGATTTTATTAGTTGTGTTTGGAAACAGTTAAAAAATATAGTATAAAACATGACCAGAGCCATTCAGCCTTTGACACAGCCATTGTCAAGTCAGGGGAAAAGATAAAATCTCTGTACACGGTAGAGAGAGGCTTACAGCACCCCGTCACCTAAACTGTAGATGCCCTGACAAAATGGAAAAGTAATGCGGCTGGCAGAGGGAAATGACTAATCTTATCATATTCCTGTTGTTGTCTCTCACAGCCCAGCATCCTAGGAAAACAGCCCAGGCAGTGGGAAATTACAGTTTTCCGATACGAGAGACCAACCAGAGCTCTGCAGTTTTCGCTCGGGAATGAGCACATGTCACATGAGAAGAGAAATGGCAGAAAGCTCTAGAATTTGCCAAGTGCCACTGCGAGGAGGTAAGGGTCTAACGCAGCTATAAGCTGTAGAGGGACTCGAAAAAGGCTGTGGTCGCCTCCACATATCCTAGTAATTGGTGTGCAAGGCAGGGCATCAGCAGGTCGAGGTCAGCTGGAGGTCAGGGCACCTCTGCAGATGGGTTCCATAATAGCCCGGATAATGCACGCTTGAGGGAGAGAGTGGGGGCAGCCACATAAAGAGATAGTAAACGGAACCCCAAACTGGCGTATGGCTTGTTCCTGAAATCCTGTGGATAATTTTAACCCCTGCCTCACTGGGCCTGTCACGTAACCCTGAGTGCGGAAGAGTCTCCAGGATAAGAAAGGAGACGCGGGAAGAAACTAAAAGCTGCTCACGTCGGCCAGACAGTTCCAGGCAAGCCCTAGCAGCCAACAGAGGCAGGAAAACCACTGGCCTTGGGATCTGTCACAGGAGGCCATAGACTCTGTCAACAGTGTTCCCAGAATGAGAAAGGATAACAAAAACTGGGGCGAATGGGAGAGAGTTTAGCGTTGTCAAAAAGCACACTGTGAAATCCTCAAAGTCTAAGGCCCAAGAGTCGTAGCTCAGTTGGTAGAGTTCTTACCTAATATGGATGAGGCCCTGGGTTCGATCCCCAGCACTGAATAAAACCAGATGCAGAGGCACATGCCAGTCATCCTAGCACTCACTAGGTAGAGGCAAAGGAACAGTTCAAGGTCATCCTTAGCTACGTAGTGAGTTCAAGGTCATCCTCAGCTACATAGTAAGGCCAACTAAAGCTATGTGCGACCCTGTCTCCAAAAACAGAAGATACCCAGCTAGGGCATATTATAAACCTGTGATAGCAAGAGGAGGGGCTGAAATGGGCTGAGCATGAATCACGAAATAACAATGAAAGTCAGATGCCACCGACTGCGGCAGCAGGTACAGGGAGACTCTATGTGGGTATGGAAGGAAAAGCCAGGTGAGTCAAGGAACTCATGCTTAGCCCTGGACCCTCAGAGTCATCTGGAAAGTAGAATAATGTGGATGAGTATGCATATAAAATACGCTAATAAACAGGGGAAGCTTTCTGAAGACTCAGTAACCATTACTAGCTATGGTATTTGAGTTATTGGCATCATCCAAGCACATACTGTTAATACCATGGTCATCGCTGTCATAATATTCAGACCAATCACCCATCCCATACTGGGTTTCATTTATGATTTTTCTACCTGTTTACATAGTAGAATGGAAAAACAAACAGTCCCTACCAGCACCTAAATTTCTCTTCAGGAAAAAAAAAAAATCTGCCGCTACTGCTCTACTGCTGCTGTTGCTTTATTTTATCTTTCTGTGAATGTCACACATGAGCTTCGCACCTACATGACTCTGATCGCCCCATTCTTCTTCCAACGCCTCCTGAGTCCCACCTACCCCTTCCAAATTCAGAGTTGCTTCTTTAGCTATTATTGTTACATTAGATAGATGGATAGACGGATAGATGATAGATAGATAGATAGATAGATAGATAGATAGATAGATAGATAGATAGATAGATTTAGTATTGCTCATATATACACCTCCAGGGCTGACTACTTGAGATTGGACAATCGATTTCATTTTCCTAAACCAACATCATTTCTAACCGCATTCTAAGTATTTCTTCTTCTACCCACAGGGAAATGCAGCTATTCTAGCCAGAGACTTTCAGACATTAAAATCCCACCTGTGCTTGTAGTCTCGGTGATGAAGAGAGAGGCAGAGGGAGATCACTGGGACTTGCTGGCCAGAAAGCCTAATAAACCTGATGAAGGCTGGGCCAGGGAAAGACCCTGCTCACAAAAAAGGGGAGAGAAGTAGAGAGCACCTACAGAATAGCACCAAAGGTTGACTCTAGCATGACGTTCATGCGCACACACATGAATACACACACACACACACACACACACACATGTGCACATGCTCTCTCCTCTCTTCTCTCTCCTGCCTGAAGTCTGAGTTCCCCAAACAACCCACTAATATGAAGGAACAGAAGTACACTAACAGACTACAACTGCTTGTCCCTGTGTTCCAATATCCCCCCCAGCACCAAATGTCCCCAGAGCTTCTCATGTGCCTGTTCAGAATCTGTGAGACAAGTCCTTGGACGGCAGGGGATGAGGCAGCCCGGAGTCTGGACACCCTACAGTGTTCTTCTTGGCCTTTTCATTCACAAAAGAACCACAGACAAAGAACTAGAAGGGCTGGTGTGGAGATTAAATGAGTAATAACTGTAATGAGTTCTGAAGACAGTAGGACACCAGGTAAGAGTAGCCATCTTATTTACAAGACGACTGGACTCATCGGTCCGCATTTTGAGAGCAGACCCTCAGACATTCGTCTGTGTCTATTCGGTGCCTGGGTAGCTGAGGCAGGACCAGGCAGAGGTGCTTTGAGGCTCCCTTGAAGCATTCTCATCTACAAATGTGAAGAAAGGAGGGGAGGCGTTCATTTTTATTCTAAAAAAAAAAAAAAAAAACTAGTACCCAGGTTCCATGTGTGCTCCTTTTCTTAAAACCTTCTCAGGATAGCAAAGACCCCACCCAGAGCATCCCATGAAAGAACAGGAACCCCACTTCCTTAAAATCTGTAAAACAGGTGACAGAGACGAGCAACCCTCAAAGGCTCCCCCCATGTTGATTGTGTCCATCATTGTCAATTACATACATGCTACACACACACACACACACACACACACACTAACAGCAATAGCTCATACAGCATCACAGCTGGAAGAGGACTCCAGCCTCACAAGCCACAAGCCCTTACTTATCAGCAGTTGTGATCATAGGGCTGGAGTGCCCTTTGTTGGCCCATAAATAATTACTATAATTTATGATCTATTTTTTTTCCTTTTCCTCTTTCCCCATTCTGAAGCCCACCCACAAATTCTAGTCATGCCAGCTTAAATCAAAATAATGAAACCTCAGCGCTCCTCCAAGGCTACAGTCCCCGCTGCCTTCTCAGCTGGCTTCTCAGTCTGACAGAACCTGGACCACATCACCCTCTGAGCTGCCTGGCGCAAGTCGCCCCCCCCCCCCAGATACCTGAGCAAGGGCGGGAAGCATCTCTAAGGCTGAAGTTTGTACTACATTCGCCACCAGGAAGAAACATGTTTCCGTCCTTTTGTACGAGAACAGACCACAGAATAGAGACACCGTTCTCGCTGACAATGATTTTCTGATATGGTGACATTATAAAAGACCCTGTCTGCTAGAGGGTCTCAGTTCTCCAGCCACTTCCCAGCCCTGGTAGTTACAGACCCAGTGCACCCCCCCTCCCCCCGCTTCACAGTGCAATCGCTACCCCTCTAATAATGAGCCGCACCAACAGCAGGGGCACTGCCTGGAAACGAATGTTCCCACTTAGATTCTAATGAAAGAGAACTTGGAACAAGCCGTACCCAGGTGCCTTTTATTTCTGCTTATATTCAATTATGGAGCACATGTTCTTAGCAGAATTGTTAAAAGGGGATTTGTTTATTTTCGTGGGGCTGCGTCTTTTATCCTCACTGGTAAAACAAAATCTTCGTCACAGATGCGGTGCCCCGCTCCTGGTACCTTAATGAGTCAAACTAGCACAAGGCAAGTCCATAAGCATTTACCAGGGCCAGTTCGTATTTTCTGAATGAATAAACAAGGCCAGCCCTAAAGGGGCATGCGTAAGGGTGGCAACCCATCTTGCCCCACAATTAGATGCTGGTTCCACCACCCGAAAATTAGCCTTTAGCTAATCACAGCAAGCATGGCGGTTGGGGGGGGGGGAACGGATGGAAGGCAGGAGATGGAAGACTAATGCTGACAACTGGGCACAGGGATCCAAGGATTTCCCCCTGCAAATCTGACATTCACTGTGGGTGCATCACCTTACTTCCCTCTTCCCATCTCCTCAGCTGCCAAATAAGTAGGAAAGTCCAAGGTTTATTTTATCATTTATGTGTATGCATATATATGGGGGTATGTGCACACACATGTGAGTATCTGCAGAATTCAGAAAAAGGTGTCAGATCCCTCACGAAACCTGGAGCTACAGGTGGCTGTGAGATGCCCAAAATGTGTGCTGAGAACCAAGTTGACCTCTGACCTCCACCTATACAGCATGGCACACATGCAGGCAACACACATGCAAAATAAATATTTAAGGTAGATCTAATTTTTTTTTGGGGGGGAACAAAAAACAAAACAAGTTCTCCGGGTGCATATGTGGTTGCGTAGGTGATGGTGTGGGAAGTGCCCATCAAATTACCAGGAACATGGGCCGGAAGGGTGGTGGGAAGTTAGAGAAAAGGTGGGACATGTCTGACATTTTCTTTGCACATGTTTATATGCCTGGTTATTATATGACTTCCTATAGTAAAATAATAGTCATAAAATGGAAATGGAAAAACAAGAAAGGCAGGAAATGAAACAACAAAAATTTACACCAAATACTAGGTGCTTTACCATAGGAATGTACGGTGGCCCCGCTGCACATTAAGGCTACTCCCAAGAATTCAAGTCTCAGCAAATGTTTGACAAATGAACAAACGAATGAATGAATGAATGCACGAATGCATGCAAAACCTACAAAAACATGTATAAAATGTGCATGGAGGACGTTGTGACTTGGGGTCCAAGCAAAGCTTTATCCTCACACTTCACTTCCCTGTCCTCTAAAGAACAACAGATTAGTATTTTATATAATTTACAACCCTCTGAGGCCCTTTAGAAACTCCTAGCATCTGAGAAAATGTGAGTTGCTTCTCGGAAAATATGTGGGTCTTATATAATGCCTGCTCTCACCTGGGAGAACGGCAGCTGCTTCCGTTTCCTCTGGGGCAGCAGACCGAACGCGGCCTTCCTGGCATTTGGAATGCTGCTGTAAAGCCATTTTTATTATTTTCTAAACTCTGCTGACCCCATACATGCCCAGG
The DNA here is from genome assembly GCF_014885135.2 of Alexandromys fortis. Lineage (NCBI taxonomy): Eukaryota > Metazoa > Chordata > Mammalia > Rodentia > Cricetidae > Alexandromys > Alexandromys fortis. The sequence goes on from NW_026067927.1 coordinate 17,928,066, forward strand.
TCAGAAGGCATGCGCATAGCCTACCACGATACAATGATGCCTGTATCCTTAGTACGTGATCGTCTGAGGCTTCAGTTCTGAGGCCAGTAACCAGCATTAGACTATTGATCTGCTGTGTGTCTGGCATGACTAGAGAAAATATCTCACCTGGAGTTCTACCTTTGCACCTGTGAAACTGCTCCATAAAGATCTGCTTGTGTAGCTGGTATGTGTGCTGTGTGTGTGCTCGCATGATGGTGTGTATGCTGGATTGTTGGTATGTGCCAGCGTGTGTACTGGTGTGCTGGCATGATGGTGTACGCTGCTGTGTGTGCTGGTGTGTGCTGGTGTGCTGGTGTGTCCTGGTATTCTAGTGCGTGCGCTGGCATGCTGATGTGTGTGCTAGTGTGTGTGCCTGTGTGTTGGTGTGTGTGCTGGCATGATGGTGTGTGTGTGCTGGTGTTCTAGTGTGTGTGCTGGTGTTCTGGTGTATGTGCTGGCATGCTGGTGTATGCTTGTGTGTGTTCTGGTGTTCTGATATATGTGCTGGTATTCTAGTATGGCTACTAGCATGTCAGTATGTTTGCTAGTGTGTGTGTGTGTGTGTGTGTGTGTGTGTGTTGGCATGCTAGTGTGCATTCCGGCATGCTGGTGCATGCTGGTGTGTGAGCTGGCACACCGATGTGTGTACAGCTGTGTGTTTTTATACATTCTGACCACCACCTTCCATCTCTTCACATTACAGATGCTCAGTCACCAGTCACAGAATGAACAGATGGTGAAAATCTGGTTGTTATTTATTTAATGATTAGCAAAGGTGCCAAGCACTTACAAAGTGGGGGACCCTGCTCCAGCACCTGCATTCAGCTACCCAACAACCCTATCCCATAGAGCTTATATTACAGTAGAGAAGCCAGCCACAGACAAATGCACAGATGATGTGCCCTTTATGGTGGAGTAGTGGGGGGGGGGGAGTCTAGCTCAGTACAGTGATCAAAGTAGAGGGATGAGGGCACTTCTGGAGATTGGGTGGTAAGAGACAGTCCCTCTGAGAAGTGGCGTTGGGTCAGAGACAGGAATGGAATAAGAGAGAGAATCAGTCACAAGGCCATTGGTAACTTCTGCTACAGAGCACTAAGATATGTAGAAAATGGGCAAGTTTGACAAGCAGCCAAGAAGTCCAGGTGACGTCAACAGAGAGAGAAGTCAAAGACATGCCAGGGAAGATCCCAGAGAGACGTGATGCCCATGTCTTGAGGCCAGCTGAGTATATCTATGGCTTTGGGGACATCTGGGGATAGAGGAGCTGCTCTCCTGCAGATACACACTCAGGGTTTCACACAAAGGAGGAGCTTCTGGCAGGATGGGGCTGGGTGAGTTCTCAGTTTATAATATCCTACATCAGCTGAGAAGGTGGGGCACAGAAGACAAGTACTATTTCGTAAGTGGTACCTTGGCTGCATGCACACCATCTTCCTTGATGCTCCATCCCCCTGCTTGGAAATCACCAGCTTAACCTTCACAATGAATCTCTTAAAAAGATGCTACTCTGGGGAAATGAGGCCAAAAAGAGTTGCTGGTCTTGGTTCTACTTCCCAAGTCCCTCCTGCTTGGCTCAGCTTCTGACTCTCCACGAGGGCTTGATGGGCCCTGGACTAATGAAACCCATTATTTCATATGCAAATTTGAGCCTAGTCCGAGCAAATGGCAGTGCTCCATCCATCCAACAGCATTTATAGGCTACGTTCTCCCCTACCACTAGATACTAAAACAAGGAGGATACAAGACACATCACAAGGTTTCAGTCTCGAAACAAGAGTCAACATGAGCAAAATGACAACTAAAAGATGTCATAGAACTGTTTCACTAAGTATGCCTAAGCGTTCTACACCATCAGTGTTGAAACAGGAGCTATCCAGTTCACGTGACTCTAGGCTAAGCAGCAGTGATAGCAGGTTGTCTGAGCTTTAGGCACTTCAAAAGCCAGTGTACATGCCTATATAATCCTTAATTATTACACAGCCCTGCTCTTCCTACCCGCAGGTACCTCTTGACTCATTTTTCTTCCTCTTACCCTTTCTCCATCTACCCTTCCCATCTTTCCCTCATTTCTCCTTGTATTCCTGAAATTTTTCAGATCTCTAGACATCCGAATTTAGAAAACTTCAAGATTCGTGTTTTATATGTATGACCATGATGCTAATGGAATCAATATCCAAAAATAGCTGTTCTAAAATTGTCTACATTCCAAAGGAAGGCACTCATCTACCCACCTATTCTCTTGGGACACTGGCATCTCACTTCTTTCCCAATACATCCTCTAATGAGACATCATAACAGACACACTGCTCAGATGCACACACCACTTCATCTTCCCAGAAATCCCTATAAACTTGATTTTATTGGTGTAGCCATTTTATAACCGGTGATAATTTGTTCCAAATCACATTGCCTACAGATGGAGGATTAGGGTTCACAAGTCAGGTTTAGCTTCCATGCCCAGGAGATCATCCTCAAAAACTTATTCCCAATAGTAACCCATCTATTGAGAGGGTGGAGGTAGAGACAGACAACCACCTGAACAGTCTAGTTTCCCTCTCAAGAACATTTTAGAATAAAGACTTTGGAAGAAAATGGAATTATTTAAATGTTACCTATGGCTTATGGGTGTCTTTGCACAGTCCACATTTCCATAAACAGCTTCTCCTTTGGGAGATCAATCAAGGAATCAATGTTAGAAAGAATCATTTAACTTTACTCACCCAAAGTTGGTAGAGGAGGCAAGAGTGCTTGAGAATTTTGTTTCACAGTTATAACAGTAATGGTTATTGGTGCAAAATGGTTTTAATGGCACAACTAAAAGGCGAAAAGACAGATAATGAAAATGAGACTTCTTGTATATAACATTCCAGGCTAAGGGAAGATAGATGGTCAGATGGATGAATGGTGAGTAGGTGGATGGTTGGTGAATGGATGAATGGGTTGATGGTGAGTGGGTGGATGGTTGGGTATATGGATGGGTTGATGGTGAGTGGGTGGATGGTTGGGTGGATGAATGAATGGGTTGATGGTGAGTGGGTGGATGGTTGGGTGGATGGATGAATGCATCGTGGGTGAATGAATGGGTAAGTGGATAAATGGGTGACTGGATGGGTGGATAGATGGGTAGGTAGACAAGCAGATGGACAGATGATGGATGGACAGGTATACGGTATACAGGTATACGGATAAATAGATAAAGATAAATAGATAAAGACTTCCAGAGAGATAAACCCAGAGAATCCAGCATCTAATCTGAAACTTTTAACTACCAAAAATTCATACAGTGCTGGTTTAATGAAATGAAACTGGATAATTGGAAGACAGCATAGAGTATGGGAGGAACCAAGATAAGAGAGATAAAAGATTGAAGCACACACACCGGGTCATATGCTGTGCAACCCTGTTAGTTTATCACAGAAAGGGTAGCGAAGAATGTTTTGGCCTGAGTCTCCAGAAACCCAGGAGAAAAAGTCAGGATGAAAAGGTACAGATGAACTCATAGCACTCAGAGTAGATAACCCACAAGGGCAGCGGCTCAGCATCCTGAGCAGCGTTAGACCAGAACCTGCCAGAAAAGGCACTAAGGCCTCGGGGTAAGCACAAGTCAAGAGGGTCTCAGCAAACTGCTCCTTACAGATGAAGAATGTGTAGCGTGGCTAATGGCATGCTGGATAGAGCTGTGCCATTGTGTCTGTTTCCTGGCGTGGGTCTGCTTTGTGCTCTGCTTGGTTTTGTGACACGTTTTTAAGTACCGTTCATGCAGCATCTCCTAAAGAGGGCTTAATGAAAAGGTGGGAGGAGGCAGCCAGTGGCAGAGTCCTGCTCTCCTCAGCTGTCAGATGGAGGTGACCCTGCCACCATCCTAAGGTAGCGGCAGATCTCCCGGGGGGAATTAAAAGGCTCTTTAAGGCTATTCAGGAGGCTGAAACCTCTTGTCAGTGACAGAATCATCCAGGCTGTGTATAACGCAGGGTCAGCTGCCCAGAGCAGATACCGTGCTAGATGAACCCACCTCTGGGAAATGGCATTCAAAATGTGCCTGAAAGCCTGCGCATTCCTACAGAGGAAAGAGGTGGCCTGGCCTGCAGGCCTATTCAAGGGACCTGGAGTCCTCTCTGGGGCAGTCCATCACCCAATCAGATGCTCTGAAACCTGGCCTTGAGGAGCCATGGTGATGTGAACACTGATCTGCCCAGCTGTGTTTTCTGGGCCCTTCTTCTGCCAAGCCAACTTCATCATTTAAATTATTCACAGAAGTACATTTACTGGGGGTCAGTGGAACCCGAGTCCTAAAGTGGGTGGGAAGGCTGTGAGCCTGGTGTTTTCTCTCCCGTTTCTCATGTGAATAGTCCTCAGGAACCTGGGGAGTCTGGGCTGCTGAATGTGCTCAGGGAGCAGTAGAGGGGATTTTAGAGTTTCTCTTTGAGTTCTTCTTATTCTCCGTGCCCCCTAAAAAAAAAATAAACCCTCCACCCACATAGCATCAATTTGGCCTTTTGTTTCCAGGACTCATTACAGTATTAATATCCTTCTCAAGTCTGATAGAACAGTTCCCCAGACTAGCCCACTACCAACCTGGACTCGTATTGTTCTGCTTAGCAGAAAGTCAAGGAAATAAACGTATTTCCCTACAACCTACATACTGCAATACTTGACCCTACATCCCTCACCATAACAGAAGGAGGAAGAAGAGGAAGACAAGGAAGAGGAGGAAGGGAGGAGGAAGAGGAGGAGGAGAGGAGGAGAAGGAAAAGGAGGAGGAGAAGAAGGAGAAGTATACGATCCCTGAGCTGCATACTCTGCCCCATCTAATGTTCTTTGTGTGCCTGTGTGTGCCATATGTCCATGTTCACATGTGTGTGTATGTGACTGCAGACATACACGCACACATGGTGTGTGCTACATGGTGAGTGTGTAGGCCAGAGATTGACACCAGGTGATTTTCTCAATCCCTCTCTCTCTCCACAGACAAAAATCGATTGATCGCACTTCTTTTCTGCACGAGAATTGCACTAAAAGGAAAAGCAGGAAGCCAGGAGTACTCAGCATGGCACTTCCTTCCCACCCGTGGCAAAATCTGGAGACTTCTTCCCATCCATATTGGCAGGTCTCCCACACACACAGACGCATCTTCCTCACAAACTCCTTGAGTGACTGACAGCCATGATCACGACGGCCACAACTCCTGCAACGATTCACTGTCCCGGTGGTCGGGAGGGAAGCTCCCTCACTTTCCCTGCACCCCAGACTCAGAAATTCTTCCCAGAGTCGGGGACTCCTTCCCCAATGTAGGGCACAGATCATGGCTAGGAGCTGGTCCCTTGGCAGCTCAGCGCCAGGCTAGATTTGTTCCCTTGTTTGTCTGGAGCTTTGGTTTTAATTTGTAATGTTTGCTTAATCTACTATTAGTTCGGCTGAATTTAATTTAACTCATTGTAGCAATTCATTTCTTTCAATCTTCTATTATTGGGTATCACTCTTAAGTTCTAAGTGATTTTTGCCTTCTCCAATCACCATGCAGGAGTCTGCTGGCCCTGTTATTCCTCTTTGTGAGTAGCACTGGCAATTAAAAACAGGAAGAAGAGAGGGCTGGGGAGTCGAGTGGGATCTGCAGCCTCAAGTTTTTCCATTAGCATCTATTTTTAAATGAAATCAAACAAAGCTTCTCCCTCCCCTGCCCATGCTGCAGCCAATTGCCAGATGCCATTACCGGGCAGCCAGACCTTCTAGCTACAAACTCAAAACCAAGCACACTGCAATTATTTAAAAAAAAAAAAAAAACTAAGCCAAAACAAAAAAACCAAAGCAGCAGTATCTCTAGCTTGGACAAAGCCGTACATATCATACGGGTGCTCATAGCCATTCTTACATCAGAAGTTACCATGAATGCAAGAAAAAGAGGCTCAGCAGTTGATAAAGATGCCCCCTTTAGATGCACTTAACAGCAAGCCTTTTATCGTGGAAAGTTTATATCATGTCAATTAACTTGCTCCAAGCTCTTGAAAGAGAAGTTTGGTTTGTTTTTGTTTGTTTTAATTACTACATTTAAAAGTAGGATGACCCATTTTAGGGGCCATCTCTGCAAGACAATGAGAGAATGAGTGGAAGGCAGCACAGGGGCTATCACTTAGAGACAGGGAAGTGTGCAGAACGCAAGTCACAGGTGTGACTGCGAATAGAGTGAGAGTCACTGTATCAGACCCCACCATTATGGCTCATATTCTCCCATCCCAGTTAGGTCCTTACTCAGGTCATGACATCCGCTACCACACTGCTAGGTCTTTCTAAGCTCCCACTTCTAAACAGGGCAGGTCCTCCTTCAGACGTAAGTGAAACAATAGACTTTTACTAGGGACCTGGGGGCCATAGATAGCCAAATCCACCACCCGCACCCCCAGCAAACCTGAACTCAGTTGCATAAGGCTGCAGCAAGAAACCCCTGGCAAAAGCCTTCAAACACCCAAGCCACATAGCAGCCCTTTTATCTGGATCTCTCTATCCACCCTCCATACTGGGTCAGTACTGGGATCTGTAAGAATATAGAAGGAGCCCCAGCTCAGCTTGTGTTTATCCATGTTCTGGTTGGCAGGGAAACCAACCTCACATAAGACAGCACCTTGTCTTCCAACACAAGACTGAGGGTGTTGGGGAAGCTACTGCTTTTAAATTAACTGAAGTGGGTAACTCTTGCCTTTCCTGGCTCAGCATCTGTATCTTAATCTACAAAACAGAGGACAAGTGGGAAGGTAAAGACTGAAACCCATGCCTAGACAATCATACACACATATAGACATAAAGCCCATATATATGTGTATACATATGCATACACATGTATGACATGGTAACATGTATGAGAGATGATTATCTCTCTTGGTTTTGTTTTCCTACACGGACATACCTGGCTGACACTCACTTGTACAGGAGATATTTACAATATAATTATAGGCATGATTAAGACAGGAAACATTCATCAACATTGTCTCTAACATAATCTTATCTATCTTTCCAAAGCAAGGCAACAATAAAGGGTCAAATCACCATATGCATTGTCTTAGCTGCCCTTCCTATTGCTGTGATAAAACATTCTGACTGAAAGCATCTTAGGGGAGGAAAGGGTATTCTCATTTAGTATTCCAGGTAACAGTCCATCACGGAGGACGTCACAGCAGGAACTAAAGCAGGGAAGGAACTTGGAGGCAGGAATTGAAACAGAAGCTATGGAGGAGGGCTGCTTACTGGCTTGTTCAACCTGGTATCTTATACATCTTAGGACCAGCTGCTCAGGGGTGGCACCACCCTGGTAGGCTGAGCCCACACATATCAACCATTAGTCAAAGAAGTACCCTATAGACTTGCTTACGGGCAATTGGGATGGAAATATTTTCTCAATTGCAGTTCCCTCTCTCCAGTTCACTTTAGTTTATGCACAACTGACATGAATAGCTTATGCCCAACCATGGCACAAGCCCATCAGAAGGTCGCCTTGGACCTAAGTCAAGGGGCAGCAAACTAGACCCATGAGCCAATTTGACTGCCCGTCTCTGCTAATAAAGTGTTACTGGAACACAGCCATCTGTTTACTTCTGTGTGTGACAACTGTGTTCACTCTACAAAGGCTGAAATGGGACAAGTGACCATACAGGCTACACACACTGAAAATGTTTATTCCCAGGTCTTGTGCATTCGAGGTTTGCTCAGTACTAACCCAAATGGACTTCACAGGGAGTGGGGGAGAATCATGAGGACTGGATGACAGAAGGAGGAAGGAAAGAAGAAGGTGATAGAAGAAAGGGGATGAAAAAAGGGAAAGAAGAAAAAAGGAGAAGAGGAGGGAGGGGAAAAAGAGAAGAATGAGAAAGGGCGGGGGGAGCATGAACAAGAGGAAAGGGAACCACTGCTGAGTCCGGGGCAGTGGCTATGAACCTAACAGGCAGGTGAACTCTACAGATAGGAAGAAGCATGCGCCCAGTGGGTTCAGGGTGGGCATCAGCAAACCTGAATGGATGGTCTGGAGTAGGGAAGATAAAGTGGATAGAGACTGGACACGTTGCATGGAACCCTGAACATCCAGAGCCAGAAGACTAGACTCGATTCTGTAGCCGGGAGGCCATGGTTGAAGCTCTTTGAGAAGGCATGTGACAGGAGCAGAGGGATGAGGAAGAGAAAGCCAAGCTGCTCTGGTGGTTTTGCAGAGATGTTATTTTTAATTCCTAGCCGGAGATACTGAAGGCCTTGGCGTCCCAGAACCTGCAGGACTTGATGTTAAGGTGACAGCAAATGAGACACTAGAGAGACTGATACCATGGTTTGTGGTCCCTGAATTTGGAGATGAGGATGGAGGAGGCTCTTCAACCATCCAAGGCTCTTCCAGGAGTCTGAGCCCAGGTCACAGCATGGCTCTGCATGAAGCTCATGTATGCAGTTACAAGGAAAGGCCTGCATCAAAGTCTCTTGCTCTAAACCCAATCCAGGGCAATTTGGGGGGAACCAGTGATTTCACTGACAGCCCCATTGAAGCAATACTTTGACTCACGCACCACATACTCCAGAAAGGGGGCAAGGCAGCCATGGCTGCATCTCAGCGGTGTCCCCTCCTGACAGCCCATCCCCTGTCAGCACCAATCCTGCAAACCTCACCAGACTCCTTCTGAAAGACTTCAGGTAAATAGGTGGCTATTATCCTCTTTCGACTTTCTCAATCTCTTACCTTTTCATGTGACAGACACCTGTTCATGGCCAGTCTTTAAAAAAAATCACAGTTCTGACAGGTAAATTTTGAAGCTCAAATCAATTCATCATTTTCTCGCTCTGTCTGCAAAGGTATTCGCATACCTTGGGAGCATCCATTTGCCTCCCCCACCCTTGCAAACAGGCCCCGTCTGCATGAGTTTTATATTACACGGCACAGCCTGTCCCTCCCATCAGGAGGCAGGTCCTGTTGCAAAGCATTGAACATGGCTCTGCAAACCTTCTGGCCAGATACTCATTAGTTCCACATTAGACCGTACACCCGGAGCAGAACGCCAAGTCCACCTCACTCTTCCTTGCTGCACTTGAAGGGCCCTGTGAATTTACGGCAGGATAATGCAGAGCCCAGCACCTATTTATGAGTTGATCATTTGTACCAAACCCCCCTCAAAGTGCCAAAGGTTACCATTCAACCCGGGCCTGCACTAATGCCACGGGGAGGCCAACAAAGCCAAATGTATGAAAGTTAAAAGCATTAATAAAAGTGTGACTTATAAATTACTTCATCTTTGTCACCCTTTTTGAAATGGGGTGAGAGAGGCCAGGGTAAATTTATTTTTTAAGTGCTTTCTGAGACCCAAATGGGTCAGGCTTCAGATCCTTTAGTGTGTAAATCATTCTTTGCAGATCTGGGGGATGCGGCTGTATCTTAACATTAGCAAATAGTGATTTATTTTTATCATTTGCGACTGTTTGTGGTATAGCAGAGATCGGCACAAACATACAAGCACAATATATACATATGTGTGTATATGTATGAGAGAGAGGGGAAGAGAGAGAGAGAGAGAGAGAGAGAGAGAGAGAGAGAGAGAGAGAGATACAGTCAAGAGGTCTGCAAGGCTGAGCGTAAGGAATTGTTGGGGGTAGGGGTGCACCCCCGGCACATCAGCCACTATTTCTATGAAAGTGTTAAAGGAACAGATGTCCATATCTGAGCAGCAGCCCCAGGAAGCTTCATTTGGGGTCCTTGCCAGAGAAGTGAAGGACAGTTAACACTCAAATGCCTCAAAGCAAAGGGAGACCCAGAGCTGCACTGTGGCCAACCACTTCTGGCTCCACCGCTCCTCCCAAATTACACTCTCAATTTGTTTCCCCACTTTAACTGCTAGCAATTTGGGTCTTTATCTAACAGCCAGAGAAGAGCGGGGAAGCTGGTTATTCAGCAAAGTTCAAGAGATGCGAGGATCTCCTTGAGATAAACAATGGCAAATAACAAATGACTGAAGGAACCTGACTTGAGTCCTGACAGTGATTAACACATTCAAGCCACGCGGGGTAGACTCAATGAAATAATCATGAACTCTAAGTCTTGATTGCAAGGGATCTGCTCCCCATGCCCCAGCAAGTCACCCACATAACTGTGTGCTCCCTATGTCTGCCAACAAGACAAATGGCATGCCAGGGGGCTGTCATGTCATACTGCGGATTGCCAATGGCAGAGAGGTGGTAGCTAGGAGCTGCTTTCCATAGCACGGCTGAAAACAGTCCCCTAGGGACAGCAGTAGGTGAGGTGGGACGCAGATTTCTCGGTCTCAGTGCCGCGAACACTTTGAGCTAGGGATGTCAGATAGGACCAGGTAGGGGGAAGCATTTGTTCACTGTAGGATCCACAGTAGCAGCCCCCACTTCCGCCATCTAGATGCTGATTTAAACACCACTGCCTCCAGGTATGACAACCAAAGATTACTGTAGTCATGGCCAAGTGTCCCTGGAGGCACTTTTGAGTCTCCCTTTGAGAATCACTGAGTTAGACAAAATAACTTTCTCTCTGTGTCTCTCTCTGTCCCTGTCTCTGTCTCTCTCTCTCCTTTATGTGTGTGTGTGTGTTTGGTCTATATGTGTGCAGGCAAATACACCTATGCATGTGATTGGGAAGGCTAGAAAAAGACACAGAGACTTTCTCCAGCACTCTCTTCCTTATTTCTTTGAGACATGGCCTCTTGCTGAATCTGAAGCTCATTTTTTTTTTCCAGCTAGGTGGGCTAGCCACCAAGACCCAGCCCTCTTCCTGTCTTCACCCCTGCCCCGCTCAATCCCATCTCTATCGCTGGTGTTATAGGCATATGTGGCTAGAACAAGTTGTGCAGTTTTTCTTGTTGTTGTGTTGTTTTCTTTTTGGTAGGGGAGAGTCCGGGCATTCTGACTTATGTTCTCACACTTGCATAGCCATCCCCTGCCCCAGGCTTCCAGAACGCTAATATTTCCCCCCAACCCCAAGGACTTCATCCTACCAGCAAATCTTCCTGGGCCTCAAAATTTCAGACTTGGGTTCTCCATATTTAACCTTTGACTAATATGTACTCTAGTCTTGGAACCTAAGAGATTGAAAAAACAAGTTGCACCTGCCAATCCTAACCCCTATAAATGGAAGCAACGAGAAAAGACTTCCAAGAACAGGGATTGGCATGGGTTTCTCCTTTTCCTTGAACCCTTGTGGCCCTGTGACTGCCTTGACCAGTGAAACAGAGGCGGAAGGACACAGCATCAGAACCAGCGGGACTCTTAACCAGGTCATAGCTTCTGGGAGTGCTCACTCATGAGAAGGAGATCCTCTTAGAGCTCAGCTGCCGCATTTTCTATATACACGGGGGGGGGGGGGGGGGGGGGGGGGGGGGGAGACAAGGTTTCACCTTCTCAGCCAGTCCAGTCAAAGCCGGAGATTGCTTCAGTGCCAGCCAGCATCTGGTTATGCCCACTGAGCTTCCAGGCAAGAACTTCCCTTCTTAGCCTGCTGACTCTGGTATCATACACAAAATTTTGAAACTCACTATTCAGCCAAGCTTGGGGGTGCTTTGTTAAACTATGGCAACTAACTAAACCATGAGCCACACCGATATATCTGATGCCAAAGAGAACCATGTTACACTACCGAAGGCACCAGCAAGACCAGAGAGCAGCTTGGTCAAATGAACAAACAGATCTCAATGCCCTAGTCATTGGGGAATCCATACTTCCTACTGATTATCTCATTTAATCCTTGTATTCCACTGAGGGGCCAGCTACTCTTACCATCCTCCCTGGCTGATGGTTGTAAGTCAAATGACACAGAAAGAAGAAAAACTGGTTCAAACGTCAACAGACTGCATCCAAAATCCTAGTTACACCACTTAACTCTGGGCAGTTGGGAGACGGGAGGGAAGAAGCAGAGCTAGTTCTCCCAAAAGAAACACAGAGAATCCCACCAGAGACCTCCATCACGGGGCCACAAATCCCCAGATGGTGACCTCAGCCTTGACCTTGCCTATGGCTAACATAAAGGCTACTCCTGTTCCAGAGATGTGGCCAGCAGCATACTTGACTGCCTCTGGTGCCAATTCTAAAGGAAGAGGGGAACAGAAAGATCTACAAGACCTTGGGGGAAATCCACCATCAGCCCTTCCAAGGCCTCTGCAACCCAGCTGTTTAATACCCAACTGAGAGGCCTTAGGCAAATCACAAACTCTTTGAGGCACAGAACCCTTAGCTATAGCATGGGAATCCTTCCTAGCCATTACAGAGGGCATGACAATTCCAGTACAGCCCTACTTTTGTCAGGGTAGGAGAACTTGAAAACTGCACCCTGCCTAGGCCCAGTGTCAACCCTGAATGGTCAGAGGTTTGAGGAAACCATGTTGTAAAACTTACAGTTAGCCTCTGTCAAAATAACTGTGTGCATGAACACGCATCCCTTCAACTGTACATGACAAACATAGGAGAGAGAGAATTCATAATAGCTATAATAGTCATCAACATGACCCAACTAAAACCGAAGAAGTTAGGCACTCCTATGTGGGATTTTCTTGACTGGATCATTTAAGATGGGAATACCCACTCTAAATCTTGGTCACATCTTCTTGTGGTAGCTCACATAAAAGGCCAGGGAAGAAAAATGGTTTGGTTTGGTTTTTGCCTGCTTGCCCTCACTCTCACTAACAAGTTCTTCTCTCCTGCGGCTGAGATGTTCTTTCACAGTTATCAGAACCTGCTTCTTCAGGATTCCGACGTAGACTGACGACCAGCTGACACAGCCAACCTCTTGGACCCAACAACTATGGGGATTCCTGGCCTCTCTGATGCCAGACAACTATTGTGGGCCTCGCTGGACCACAGCACGTGAGGCCCTCTAATACACTGCGTGTGTGTCCATTCCATCAGCCCTCGTCCTCTAAGGCAGCCCAACTAACACGTCACACAGCAGGTGGAGGCGAGAGTGCTGAGCTCTACGGGAAATCAAAGGCACCCTTGTCTGAAGTAGACACGCAGGGTGACCTTTGCAAAGGCACAGCTTATGTCCTTCTGAGATCCCTTCCTAACCTAGATCCAAATGCATCTCAAACTGTGCTTGGGGAATTTCACAAGACCTCACCCTTAGGTGAGGAGCTTCAAGGCCATTAATGGTTGCTAAGAGAATGAGAATCTTTCACCTCCAGGGACGAGCCCCTAATAGGTTATCTAATCCCAGGTGACCAGCCTTACACACGTATACATATGAGCAACACTAACTCAGCAGGTTGTATTTATATATACACGTGTGTGTGTGTGTGTGTATAACAATAAAGGCAGAAAGGTCCAAGTTGAGAGGGGGTAGGGAGAACAGGAGTAGTGAGAAAAGTGAAGTATGGGTGAAGATAGTGTAATGATAGTATTCATGTATGGAATTCTCAAATATTAATAAAATAAATGTTTAAGAAAAAGACTCCATGCCTGACAGAGATGACTGGCAGTCCTTTCCCTGGGGAGCGAGTGTTCCTCTCCCTCCTCTTCTACATTTGCCTTCCAGCACGACTCTGTGCCTGGGCCTTGGCACGTCTTCACTAGCACCGAAATGCATACACTGGCCTCAGTGCCAGCCCAGGTGAGACTTTTCTATTCTCTCTGTGTCCTTCAAGCGTGTGTGTGTCTCTCTCACTCCCTTTAAAGCAGTTTTGCTTGGGGATTTTTTTCTTTCTTTCTGCGGATGAGAACCCAGAATCGAGGCTCCAATTTCCACTCCCCATATCACCCTAGGCTAGAGCTTTCTTCCCTAAAAGCCCGGAAACACATGACAGTTCACTTACAGTAGGCTTCTGCCAGCCACCGAGTTCGACTTTCAAAGGCAAAGGCACTATTCATCTCAAATTCACCATGTTATGACTTTTGTAAGAGGCCCTAAAACACAATTAATAACACAATTGCATCTTAACGCAGAATTTTCCACTTGGAAGCTTTGCTCAGGTTGGCTGTCCTTGAAAAGATACCCTTTGCTAGCGCATATATATATATATATATATATATATATATATATGAAACTAAAGAAAGTTAGAATGCTTGACTCTTGGGTGTTCATGTCCAGTTGCATTCTGGTCTGCACAGATATTGAAGCCCCCCCCCACACACACACACACAAACAGACAGGAATCCCTGACTGACAGGTGGCGTAAAGTTTGTACCTGGAAGTTGTAGCTAAAGTCAACTTAAAAAGGACTCAAATGTTTGGATTAAAGAGCATGAGTGTGGCAAGACACGTGGCCACAGGATGCTACAGCTGGGCATCACATCCCTTGTAGATACTGTGAGACGCGGTCAATCCTTCCTTTTTGTTCCTTACTATAATGAGAACACCTGTGCCAGCTCTTCAACAGAACACTGGGTCATTCGTGAATGAATGAATTTCAATCCCACACTGTTAGTTCATGCATTCATTCTTTAAGCAAATTTACATGGAGCACACTCAATACATCAGGGTTTGGGCTCTATGCAAAGCCCCCTTAAAGAGCTAGAACCCTAGTAAAAGGAACAAACCATAACCACAGAGTCATAAGAGTAAACAGGAGATTTTATTTGAGCCAAAGGGTCTGAGACCCACATAGCTGAGCACCCATAAATGTGGTTTTTATCAAATCTAGGTCGTCAGGAAAAGTCTCAGTAGGCTAAGGTCTTGCTTCAAGTTAGGGCTCCATGACTTGAGACAACGGGGAGGAAATGCAGGCAACGAAACCATAGAGGAGGCAGAAAGGCAAACTCCACAGAAAAGTGACAGATGTGGTACAGTTTTGGGTTCATCATCCTTTAACGTGACATCAGTAACAGACGGGAGGGACACAGCTCTTCACAATAAGGCACTAAACAAAGACTCTAAAGAATGTGGGCCAGGGTCTAGAACCCCAAGAAGAGTATTGATCCCAAATGGTTTCTAGACAAGGGGATGATAAGCAAGGTCTTCCAGGACAGATTCTACCCCTGCTTGTTACTCTAAAGTTATGCTGTGACATGGCAGACCGGTTCCTTGCCTACCCTCTAGGGACTATGAAAGGGACATGTCTCTTTAAGATGTATAGGAGCGCAAACCTAAAACTCTTCACCATGGAGATTTCTGCACAGAAGGATGCTGCTGTCCCGTAGAAAGAAGATGAGATGGGATTTGCAATTGATGGGCCACAAGGGGAAAGGAGCTAGCAGCAACCGCTGTCCCCAGACCCGAGAAAGCATGAGCATGTCATTTGGTGGCCACTTCGATTGAGAAGAGTCACGGGAAGGAAAGGATATGACAAGCCGGGGAGTTTTGATGGCACCATAGAAACCACATGACGTGAAAAGCATATTCACTCTTGGGATCCATGTGCTCCCAGGAAGGAGATGGCACGTTGGCTTCTCCAAAAACCATTTCCTGGGAAAGAAGGCACAGAGCTACAGTGCAAGAAATGAACAGAAAACACGGTGCTCTGACCGACTTAGAACATATGGGGTAAAACGAAGTTGAGCCTAAGAGACCTATCAACACCTCTCATTCTTCTTATGCCCTGTAATTCTTCAGAAGAAAGAAAAACTTAGATGGTGCGCTCCGTTTCGTTTTATTGTCTTTCCTAGTGGCTCGTCCTGCTGGAGGTAAGGGAAGTGTACTACTTTAAACCCCGCGTCTCTGATGACTGTAAAGCTGCTCCTTTCTTCCTGATATCCTCCAGAACAATGTCACAAAGGTGTTTCCTTTCCAAATAACTTCCCAATTGTTGCAGAGAAAAGGCTGGGGTCTGGCAAGCTAGAAACCTGTTGGTCCCTGGGAGTGAATCCTCACCCCCTAACCTTTCCAGTCCCTCAGATTCAAACTTGTGGGCTTTGTTCTCATTCCTTCTCTCATTCCTGGGATTCCCTGGCTTGTTATTTAAAGCTTCTGGCATTTGCCTCTCCCGTGTTCGACAAATTGTCAACATCAACAAATTGCACTTGGCTCAAAAACTCTAAATTCAAAGTGTCGGTTTATAAGAAATCAATGCATGTTCTTAACTCTGTGAGCCAACTGTCTTACTGTGTTCTGAATTCAGTATGGCAAATTTCTCTTAAATATTGCAAAAGGTGCCCTTTCCTGAACTGGAGCAATATGCAAATGAGGAGCAGCCTACAAGTTCAAAGTCTGAAAGCAACTGGGCACAGTCAAGACAGCCAACTGGATCTTCCTGCTCACAGGCCTCTCCCCTCTCCCCACCAAATCTCTAAGCACCAATGAAGGCTCAAGTAACCAGCTCAGAGTTTAACGTTACCTTAACAAAGTGTTGCGAACCAGGTCAGATAGCACAAGCCTGTAATCCCAGCTACTGAGAAGGCTGAAGCAGGAGGATGACAGGTTCAAGAACTCCCTGGACTACAGACTGAGTTCAAAGCCAGCCTGGGCAATGAAGAGAAACTCTGACTCAAAATAAAATCTTCATCCCCCGCACTCAGGAGGCAGAGGCCGGCAGATCTCTGAGTTCAAGGCCAGCCCGATCTACATAGTGAGTTCCAGAACAGCCAGGGCTACACAGAGAAATTCTGTCTCAGGAAAAAAAAAAATGTTCAAAAAGGTCTGGTGATACAGCTCTGTAGGGTGTCCTTGCCTGGCGTGTACAAGGCCCAGAGTTCGAGTCTCAGCATCACAGAAAGAGAAGAGGAAAAGAAAATGAATGTCACATACTCCTCCTCCCATTTGGACATATGCAAAAGATCCCAGGTAAATCCCACAAACGTTTCCAGAAGCAACCACACAATATCCACAGACACTCTAGACTCTTCATGGCAGGCAGCATCCACGAGATTCACAGCCCTGGAGAAATGGGTTGTATTTTCCATTCTCCAGGCTAAAGGGATCTGAAAAGGGCAACAGAAAACTCACACCATTGACGGCGCGCCTCCCCGAAGGCAAAGCCCTATTTCGTTCGGCGTCTGATACTGACATCCAGAAACAGCAGGCCATGTGTCCACTCCAAAGCCATCACACTTTGGCTCTAGGTCCCTGCAGAGTCGGAATGGCCCTGGGGGGAGCTGTGCTGAAAGGCGCTAAGTAAATGAGTGCTATCATTTATTGGAGCATAAGAAACAGACAGGAGTGAGTGGAGGGACAGCTGGAAGGAGGTGGCTTGGGAAGACAGAGTGTGTGTGGCCCTGGGAGACTTGTCTCCAGGGTGCCCATTAACATTCCCGGGTGCTACTCTCTCAGCACCCTGCCTGGATGCTACAGCCCTTTGCGAATTCATCCCTCGACTTTCCTCCCTTCACACAGTTAATCTAACACCTAATTATAAAATAATTGGCAATCCCACAAGTTTCTGCTGTAAAACTCTCCCACCAAGAACGATTATTTCTCAACTCATTGCTCCTTGCATCCATGGGGTGAGGAGGATAGACGAGGAAATGGGAAGAAGGCAGTTGGTTTTTATTATAAAAGGGCCTTCCTTGGGGCACAGGGGCAGACATTTTGACATCTATTTGAGGCCAACCGCCATAGGGAGCAGGTTAGCTCTCGGAACATATGGAACTCTACTTGACAATGCATACACCCCTTGCTTAATAATGAACCTGACAAGCAAGGATCCTCCCCACCTGCCCTTCTCCTCACAATGCACAGAGCAACCTGAGACCCTCCCTCCCCATTTCCATCAAGTTGCATGGATGCCCCACTTCCAACAATGGACTGACTTACTCATCCTTGATGACCCTATGATGAGTTGTATGTATGGTTAAAATCAGATGCATTGTGGGTAAGGGTATATACAGTAGAGCCTCCATGATTGAAGCCTGTCAATCAAAACTGAGACCCGCTTGTGCCTCTCCCCTTAGTAGCCAAACTCCGTCTTTTGAATCTCGTAATAGAAATCCCCAAACAACAACAAGGCCTTGAGTGAGCTCTTGCTCAAGTGGCCCACTGCTCACTGTGGCTGTGCTTTTCTCATCTGTGCCGTGGCTGTGCTTTTGAATAAAGTTTCCTTGCTATTTTTCAACCTGTCTGAATCTTTTGTTTCCTGGAATAAGATACGAAGAGGGTGAAAACACCAGAAACCCATTTGTTTTCCTCTAGTGGAAGTTGGCCTTCAGCTGTCTCTAGGTTTGTCTGCTCCTGGTGGGTCCTTGAAACAGCTGGTGCTTGTTCCCTGTATCTGTTTCTGTTCCCTAACTCTCCCAGCCTCCCCCTAAACCCTTACAAAGTTCCAGTTTATTTGGAACTATTTGGGAAAAACAAGAGCAAAAAAAAAAAAAAAAAAAAAAAAAGTCTATTTCCTCAAAATTCCTAACCTATGACTGGACCCTACAGCTATCCATTACTTAAGATTAAGCAGCTGTGAACAAAAGAGTCATCCTTGTTTGCTTTGTATTACAGTGACCACGTGGGGAAGGAAAGGTTTATTTGACTTACAATTGCTAGTCCTGATCCAGTAAGGAACCTGGAGGCAGGAACTAAAGCCAATATCGTGGAGAGGGACTGTTTACTGACTGCTCCTTTGTTCCTTGCTCAGGACCACCTACCCAGTGGGACAGGTTCCTCAAGGCTCGCTCAGGATCACCTACCCAGTGGGACAGGTTCCTCAAGGCTCGCTCAGAACCACGTGCCCAGTGGGACACATCAACAGGGCCCTCCAACATTTGCCATTAATCAAGAAACTCTTTCACAGCCTTGCCTACAAGCCAGTCTAATGAAGACATTGTTTGGGTTGAGGTTCTCTCTTCTCACATGACTCTAGTATAAGTCAAGTGGTTAAAAAAAAAAGAAAGAAAGAAAAGTAATCAGCACAGGGTTAAAATGAACAAAACACAAAGCATTCAGGAAACAGGGTTTTGTTATTGTTGTTACTGCTGCTGTTGATGTTGATATTTTATGAGGCTGGGCATCACTATGTAGTAGCCCAGGCTGACTCCAAACTCCTCAGGCTCCTGCTGACATCTTCCCTGACCAAGTACTAGAATTGCAGGCACCCAGCACCAGACCCAGAGGAAAAAGTCATCTCTTCATGTTCAACTTCTAGCCTATAAGATAATTTGAAACAAGGTGGGTCCTTCTTAAGCTTTTGCCCAGTGTTGTTTTGGTTTCTGTTTCTTTTTTTTTTTTTTTTTTCCCTTTCCTGTGTGCTCAAGTGCCAGCATTATACACGAATGTCTAGAAATTGGGCCATTTCTTTGAGGACAGTTGCTAAACCACTTTGTTCAGAAATGCTCTCCATCCGAGGTCAGACCCTAAGGGTTAGAGACGCAGGGTGGTGGCTGCAGTAGGAAGAGTGGTATTCAACATGCGAGCTTAGCATGCTGTGAGCTAAGCAAATGTCTACAACAGACTTCACACAGAAAAGACCATGGGCCGGAAGCCCTCCTGCTCCAGCGTGACTCTCAGAAGTTCTCAGGGACACAGCAGCTCTGTATGGCCTTGTAGTCATTCATTCTTTTTCTTTATTCATTTTACACACCAACCATAGCTCCTCCTCCCACACCCCCACCTCTCACCAACACACCCCCACTCACTCCTCAGAAAGGGTAAGGTCTCCCATGGGGAGTCGACAAGGCCTGGCACATTCAGTTGAGGCAGGACCAAGCTCCCTCCCCAACCCGTATCAAGGTTGAGCAAGGCATCCCACTATATGGAATGGGTTTCAAAAAGCCAGCTCGTGTACCCGATATAGATCCTGGTCCCACAAACAGACAAGGCTACAAAACTGATGTCCGCACGCAGAGGGTGCAGTTTGGTGCCATGCAGGCTCCCCAGTTCTGGGTCTAGAGTCTATGCACGCCCACAAGTTCCCGTCTCTGTGAGTTTCCCTGTTATGATCTTCACCCCGTTGCTCATATAATCCCTCCTCCCTCTCTCTTCAACTGGATTGCAGTAAATAGGCCTGGTGCTTGGCTGTGGATCTCTGCATCTGGTTCTATCAGTTACTGGCTGAAGGCTCTATGATGATAGTTAGGGTATTCACCAATCTGATAACAGGGGAAGGCCAGCTCAGGCACTCTGCCCACTGTTGCTAGGAGTCTTAGCTGGGGTCATCCTTGTGGATTCCTGGGAATTTCCCTAGCATCAGGTTTCTCTCTATCCCCGTGATGACTTCCCCTATGGAGATATCTCTTTCGTTGCTCTCCCACTTCATCCCTCTCCCAATTCCCTCATTTTCCCATCCCCCAACCCTTCCATTCTACTAACCCCACCCCCCAGTTTACCCAGAAACCTCATCTATTTCCCCTTACCAAGGCTCCTGTAGTCACACACTCTAATATTTATTGAAAACCAGTAAGCAATTTTTTACAAGGGAGAGAAAGGAAACACAAAGTCTGGTTCCTTTTCCAAAGCAGCACAGGGCCTCTAGGAAATGAAATCTAAAATTACACAGCACCCCCTCCCACCCTCTGGATGCCCACAGCCCATCAGGAACCACATTGCAGGTGCAGGATGCATGTGGGTTTTAAATAGAAGACACACAGAAAGACAAAATCCTATAGATGCAGACATGTTCCTAATTATTTCCCTCAATCTCCAACAAAACTATGAAGATCGCATTTGGCTCTAAAATGAAGAACAGAAATTGCACAGAGACCCAGATGTGCCATGGGGTGCAGCCATGCCTTAAACAAAAGGTAGAAGGAGACCCAGAGTGAGTCTCTAGAGAAGTTCATCAGAAGTTTGTCAAGGTTGACCTCTGTAGTTAAGGGGGCTCTCATCAAAGTTGGCCTCTGTGGTTAAGGGGTGTCAGGAGCCATTTCCCCCCTAAAATCATTACAGGAACCATCACCCTGGGGAGTCTGCAGAGAACCCCACACCCATAATTATGTTCTATTGAGAAAACCTGCCCCTCACCCAATTAACTGTTAATCTGTTAGCGGAACCCGCCTCACAGTCCAGCTATCCAGGGAACTAGGTGTGGCAACTTGTGACCTCCTGGCCTACGTGACCTGGAACATGAGGCAAGAATCCAGTTGCCCTGCCCCCCATTCCTTACCATATATAAACTGTAACCCGTCCCTAATAAACCGGAAGCTTTGACAAATCTGCTTGGCCTCCTTCTGTCCTAGCTCATTCCCTTCCAGGTAGCGCCCCTCCGTGACCCTGGAATAACTGATTGCAGGGTGGGTTACAAACCCCTAGACTGAGTAACCCACCCAAACGCAATCGACAAAGGGGTCTCTGGTCAAGGCTAGAATCTATAGTTAAGGGGGGCCCTCGTCAGGTTAGACTGTATGGTTAAGGGGGCCCTCGTCAAGGTTGGCCTCTATGTTTAAGGAGGCTCTGGTCAAGGTCAGAATCTATGGTTAAGGGTTAGAGTCATCTCAGGTTTGACTCTATAGTTTAGGGACCTCTGAGACCACTTTAGAATGCTGAGAGTGGCCTCTCTGACCCCTCTGGCCCCTCGCTGCCACAGCGCCATTGGCACTCACTATCTGGCACTCTCTGTAATCTCAGGGCTGACTACATGCCTGCTCCTGCTCCTCCCTGAGCTCCTAAACAAAATGAGATACAGCAACATAAGGGCCAGATAGCCCCATAGCTGGAAGATGACAAACTGGAGCATTCAGAGTGAACTGTCTGCCGCGTGTCTCACGTGCAGGTGGACCTTGCCCTGAGGCGTGAGGAGACAGCAAGAGCTCCTGGATTGAAGGCTACTCCCAAGAGAAAGAAGCACAGGGCTAATCCAGTGCCTTGGTTATGGTCCCCAAGCTAACCAAGCATGAGGATATGTATGCAGTAAGTGAGGGAAAGCCAGCGGTGACACCAGCAGGCTCCTCGGCTGATGGAAGAACACATCAGCTGTGAGGAAGAAGGGGTCCCCACAGTGAATTTTGCCACCTTCAGTGATGAAGCAAATCCCCCCAGGCTGGGTTCTGCAGACCACAGGTAGAGCAGGTAGAGACTGGAAGGAGAGGACCAGCCGAGGAAGGCACTCTCAGGAATGAAAGGAAATGTTTTCTGGTGCTAAAAGACATAACCCAAATTGACTCTCCACCCACCAACACCCAAACAAACCAGGAGACTATCTGTGCTGACTTAGGGCAGACAAAGCCTTAAGTCGAGGTCTTTCCTATGTGTGCCACAAGCGAGGTGCAGAGGTGGGAATGAGCCAGAGGTCCCCTTTATCGAGGGGGCACCTAGAGGAGAGATGGAAAGAGTGAAGGCAGAACCCTCAATGGATTCAGGACAGCTGCCCTTCTGAGTCTGGGAAGGACTGATTCCCTCTGGGCCACCAAGAAAGCTCTGTTTGCATTCTTGCCTGCCCTTGAAATGCTCCAGGCGAGGTTTGACCTCACTTCCTGGGTTACTGCTTTTTCTGCGTCCAGGCTAAGAGCAAAGTGGAACCGAAAAAGAACATGAAAGAAGACAAAGTGGACCCGTGGAAATGAAAAGCAACACACTCCCTGTACATGGGAGAGAAAACAGATGAAGAAGAGTATTGATCTCAAGTACATGAAAGGCTTCACTAGAGGATGAGAACCGAAGAGGGAGACCGAGTGATCGCAAAACACGAGGAACTTTCCTTCAGGATAAGGAGCTGTCTGGGGCGTTCCCAAAGCAGATGCTGGATGGAGCATGTGCTCTGCCGTGCCCATTCCACATTAAACCCATCTGCAGGGCAGTACTCACTGGACAATCGCATGCTGTATAGGCAGCAAGGACCTGGAGGACAGGACTAATGGATGTGAGCTCAATCAATTCTAAGAGAATTCCTAAACACAAAATTGGGTCATTTGTCAGGTTGGCTGGGGTAACACTTAAATGGGGTGGCACCTTAAAGCAAGAGAGAGCCTGTGGTTTTCAAGTATGCCAGTAGCCACCAGAGGAGCTTGTGGCCAATGTTCAAGACACATTCCAGGCCAGGAAGAGGATCCCATTGCTCCATCGGCTTCTTCTCTGATGTGGCCATGAGTCTTTTAGCCAATGAAATGTGAGGAGCACTGAATGGTCACATCAGTGCAGAAACCTGAAACTTGTTTTGTGGTTCGCAAGTCTATTGTCCTGCCTCTGGGATCCTTGGAGCCAGTGTCAAGACAGAACTTCTGAAAGATCAGAATAAGGAGTGGACAGATGTTCGTCATCCGAGAGGGATGGGTCACACGAGTAGGCACAACTTAGCACATGTTTGGCATCTTTGGAACAACCGTGAGCTCTAACTTCACCTGGCTGATTTGATACCTCCTGTCATGGGTTAGCTGAGAACTGCTTTCCAGCAAGGGTCATGGGTTAAACATTGGGTTGATAAACTGACTCATTGTGGAATATTATCTTAACCAGGCAAAGACATTTTACATTTGGTTTTGCCACAGACTATCACTTTAACTATGTAAATATGCTACATTGGTTTGTGCTGCGTTTGTTAATTATGTAAAGATGTGTTGCCTTTATTTCACCTTTCCTGCCTAAAGGACCTGATTGGTCTAATAAGAAACTGAACAGCCAATAGCTAAGCAGAAGAGGGGTAGGCAGGACTGGTAGGCAGAGAGAATAAATGGGAGGAGAATCTAGGCTCAAGAGAGAAGAAGGAGAAGAAAACAAGGGAAAAACAGAGGGGCACACCTTGGGCCAGAAGCCAGGCAGCTGTCAGCCAGGGAGACACAAGAAGCAGTGAAAGTCAGATATACAGAAGGAAAGAAAGGTAAAAAGCCCCGAAGCAAAATGTAGATGAAGAGAAACAGGTTGTCAGAAGAGTTAACAAGAAATGAGCCTAAGATAAAGCCAAGCATTCATAACTAATATTAAGTCCTTGTGTCATGATTTGGAAGCTGGTTGGTGGCCCCCAAAAAAGAAAGCCTGCTGCAACTCATAAAAGCTTTGACTTCGTCAATGGATTCATTAACGGAGTCACCATGCGAAGATATCAGGAGGTGATGAAAACCCAGCAACCAAGCTTGGCTGGAGGAAGTAAGACACTAAAGGCATGCCCTTGCAGATAGTGACTCGACCCCAGTTATCAAGGGAGTTGACAGATGTTCCCAGGAATGGTTACTTCCTGTTCCATGGGAGAGAGGTTGAGTTCAAACATCAGCTATAAGCAAAAGCCTTGTGTTCTTCACCAAGACCTTACAAGTCAACTTCAACCATGGGAGCAGTAGGTCAGGCGTAAGTCATGGGGACCTACAGTGTTTCACTGGCCTACTAGTTCAGCTCAAGTCCTAGTTCCTAGGGAAATCCTGAGGCTCAGATACCTGGGCTAGAAGACTAGTCTGTCGTGGTTTCACTATAAAAACAGTCCCAAGAGTTCATATCCGGTGGTAGTCTTAAGAGGTGACTAGATCATGAGGGGCTAATAGCCTTGTCAATTGATCCATCCACTGATGAGCATAACTGAATAGGACTTCGGGAGTAGGCCTAATCAGAAGAGGCAGGTTGCTAGAACGGTGCCTTCAAATGATATGTCTCATGTCTCTCCCCCCCCCCCCCCCCCCCCCCCTCCTCCCCCCC
>NW_026067927.1:17952492-18088044 GCF_014885135.2 Alexandromys fortis
CCCCCCCCCCCCCCCCCCCCGCTTCCTGGACTTCTCCCCCACTCTTTTGCCATGATGGCTCTCTCTTGCCACAGTCTTAAAAGCAATGGCGCTCAAACAGCCACAGACTAACTGTGAGCCAAACAAGCCTTTGTCCCCTAAGGTGTTTTTATCAAGCATTCCATCACAGTCATGGAAAACTGACGGCTAAGAAGCTCACTACAACAGTCCTCCCAGGAAGAGGCAAGGTAGAACACACTAAGCAGCTAGCTGCTGCGTCCAAGGTCAGTGGGTAGCTCTAGCTTCCCATGCTGAGCAGGTCAGCTTCACAATTGTCAGGTTTATATAGATGGTGAGCTGAGAATGTACACTCTGGAGTACATTTTCAGAACCTTCCTAAGGGGCTTGGAATACATATGGAGCTGACCAACTGACGAGCAATCCTCACATGCCCTTGCCAAGGTGATTATAATATATAAATGAGCACGTTATCTTGGTGGAAATGTCCAATGCGGTCTATATAGACAATAGAAGGGAATAAAATGTCCTAGGACAACTTACTGGTCATCACTGGGAGTGTCTCAAGTCATCATAATAAATGATGTACTCGTCTTAAAGATACCTGCTGGTCATCCCTATATAAAACTACCCAGAACCTGGCACACAGTAGGTAATTCCTATATAAAACTACCCCAAACCTGGCACACAGTAAGTAATTCCTATATAAAACTACCCCAAACCTGGCACACAGTAGGTAAACCCTATATAAAACTACCCAGAACCTGGCACACAGTAGGTAATCCCTATATAAAACTACCCAGAATCCACCACACAGTCAAGAATCACTATGTAAAACTACCCAGAATCTGACACACACACAGTAGGTATAATCCCTATATAAAACTTCATGCTAAACTAAGAGCTAGAAACGGCACTCATTAACCAAGAAAAGAAGGAAAGCAAAAACAAGGAAAATGAAGAGTCACCTTTTCTCCAGTCCCCAAAGTCCCCACCACCACAGGCAAAAACGTCAGGCTGCATCTCTTCAATGGTTGACAGTTCCTGCTCAGAGCAAAGCCGGGTGGCTAGTTTGGGTTTTACAGACGCCCTGGATATCCACCCCAACCTGATTTCACTTCAGCACACAATGAGATTTTCCCAGGACCAATCCCCAGGAATTGGCTGGCTTTTTCTTCAATCACAATAATTTCCTTTGATGGAGAACTGTCTTGTTTTTATCATCTGACAAAGGAGTACTTAATGTTCCCTGTGCTCCAGAGTGTTTGGCTGTAAAGCACATTCAAGGACAGAAGCATTCTGTGTCCTCTGGGAAAAAAAAATGAGGCCAGCCGTGGTTCTTGACAATCCAGGTTGATTTCGGCACCTTCTGATCAGGACTCATAACCACCCACCATGGTAAAGCCAGGCAGACCAGAAGCTCGGCGTAATCAAACCCTTCGAAGGGGAAAAGTGACATGATCTTCAGTCAGCTTCCCAGGAAACATTCCCCAGGCAGCCATCTGTTCTCCCAGCTGGAATGGAGGAGGCCAGATGAAGGGAAAGTTCCTAAAAGAAAGAGAAAGCCTGCCCTTTGTACCCCAGGGAGACTACAGGACAGCAGGTAGGGAGACACACGTGCTCTGACCTCCATTGCCAGACTAGAGCCCTGAGAGGGACAGGGAGACAAGGAAACTCAGGTTCAGTGGGAAATGGGCGTGAAGAGTTTCCTCTTCATTAAACTCTCAAGAGCGACAAAGTACTAAGCTAGGGTGGCCAGAACTCAACCTGGGGACAGGCGACATAAGGCAGAAGGTCTCAGTTTCCCTTTCTATGCTCTTCATTCTTTGTATGGCAACAGAAGCACCTATTGGCTGCTTGCTTAAGACTGTAGAAGGAACCAGATGCCCTGATGGTCTAGAGGATAAGGGGAGAGAGGGTCTGTTCCAGCCTGAGGGCCACAGGACACAGGGGGGATGTCCTAGACTAAGAATCCAAGAACTAGAAAGAAAGACCTTAGAGTCCACACTAGCGGAGACCTGGCGCAGATGGGAGATCCCTGGCTTAGCCGAGATGAGAGAAAAGGGACCATGGTTTCACAGTGGTAAACTCAAGCCCCCCTGACAGCAGAGCCCCTGGAAAGCTTGCAGCTCCACAACCACACAAGGCCCCAAATGGATGACCCACTTTCTCCTCTGTCACCGTCACTGTGAGTCCAAAGGCCTCCCTTACACGCACCCAGAGAAGCCTTCTTGCAAAAGAGCATAAGGGAGGAGAGAAAGCTGAATAATTAAGCCAAGGAAAACCTTCCCGAAGAAACGAATCAACTAGAAACTGAATTGGAGCTTTTCAATCCAACTCGACTTCTCTTTCATTGATGAGCAGCAAGTAAGAGTTACTGGGGGGAGGAGCAGATCTATCGCGGACAATTTTAAAAGCTTACCTGTTTGTCTAAGCGTGGTAGCCCATTCCTACAACGCCAGCACTTGGGAAGCTAAGGCAAGGGACCGTGAGTTCAGACCTAGTTTGGGCTACACAATGAGACACTGTAACTCCCCCCCCCAAAAAAAAAGCAAGTAAAACCCTACATTTTCTTTGCTCATCATTGTGTGCACAGGTGTGGAAATGACTCTAATATTATGCCAAAATGAATATGTATATAGAAAACAAGGTTTACATAACATCTCTTAGTGGAACTGCCCGATGCTGACTGCCGCACGGGAAAGTAGCTGAGGGTAAGCAGGTCCTGGGTGAGTACCAGGGTCTACAAAAGAAAGGGAACACTATTCTAGCCTAGGTTCCAAGAATTTCAGGGATGAGGTGAAGGTGGGAAAAGTTGGGGGAAGGGGTCCACTCACCACAGGCTAAGAATCACTCACTCAAAATGCTTAGGACAAAAATGGCTCGAACTTTGGCAGTCTAGCACGCTTTGTGTGTATTTGCATGCATATAGGGAAATAACTTGGGGTTGATAATCAAATCTAAGCATGACATTTATTTACATTCTATATGAATCCCTTTTACCTGTCACCTGTAAGTAAATATATTATTTTTAATAATTCTGTACACACAGCCAAGTTTCCTGGTATTGAACTTACATTTGCGGCATGATATGAGTGCTAGAAAAGTTGAGATTTGGGAGTACTCCATCTGCAGTAGGAGGAAGAAAGAATTGATCTGTTTTCCCCCTTCATGTGAAGGGCTGGGGTGCAGCTGGGTTGGTGGATCACCCTCCGAACACGCGCAAAGTTCTGGGGCCAGTCCCCAGTACCCCGTAAACTGTGTGCAGCCTCTACAGTGTAATCTCAGCACTCCAGAGGGAAGGCAGGAGAGTTAGGAGTTCCAGGTTATCCTTGGCTACAGACTCTGGGGCCGGTCTGGGTTCCATGAAACCCTGTCCCAAAACAAACAGAACAAAATCCCTGCCCTGCTTTAATTCCACACACCTAATGAATCTACATCGTTCTTACGTGGAAGTTCAGGACTATATAACCATGTGATCGATACTCGGGTTAGAATCTTGGCACAGTGTTCTCACAATGCAAAGCGAACCTCTACCACCAAACCACTGCCTCTTCCCCGCCCTGGCTCTGATGGCCCTAGGAAGGCATGGCCCCAGCCAAAAGAGAACTAAGCCTATTGTGGCATCTCTGCGTCTAACTCTCTGTCAGAAAAGCCCGCACTTTACGTCGCAGGGATCCACGGATCTACTCTTGGGCAAGCCTTCAGCAGCACACTAGGTACAAAACAAAAGACACCCCGACACCCGACGGAGCGCGCGTTTCTCCCATTCTCTTATTTGGATTTCCTCCTTTGTTTTTATAGAATTTTTCTAGAAGAGGTGTCAGTTTACTTTGTAAACATTGCGCTTAATTGTTGGTGAGACTGTAAAATAACTGGCACTGACTGGAGTCGTTTTAGACAGGAACAAATAATTTGAATATGGCAGTTAGTGGGGCCCTGAGAACAGAGAATGGAGTTTTATTTAAGGAATGAGTCAATCACGCTGAGCGAAAGACAATGCCAGGGCTCCTTCTGTGTGCAGAGCTGAAAAACCCAAAGTTTCTCTGTTTTTAAAGATGTGTGAAGATATTCGGTACAAAGGACCCAGTTTTAAATGTCCGTGAAAGAAACCAAGGGAAATCGCTGGGGTTCACAAAGAAACAAAGCCTTTGCCACCAACAAGGAATTGAATCCCATGAAACCCGGTCTTCCAGGATGACAAGGTAGGGTTGTACAGCTGTCCACAGAGCCAGGCAATTGGCACAGAAGTTTCATGTGGGCTAACTTAATATACAGCCCATCAAAGACAGTTAGATGTCACAAACAAGGACCAGGAAATACTGAAAACATGGAACCACAGCTCAGGAAAATTGGTGTTCCTAGGGCTGGAGAAATGGCTCAGGGGCTAAGAGGACCTGGCTTTAATTTCCAGCACCCACACAATGGCTCACAGCTGTCTGTAAGTCCGGTTCCAGGAGATTCAACACCCTCTCTGATCTTCAAGGATATTGCATACACACCACGTGACACACAGACATATCCGCAGACGAAACAGCCATACACATAAAATAATGTGGCTTTTAAGGTCAATGGCAAGGGGTTTTGATCCTACTTCATGTTCTGGCTTGATGGGAGCCTAGCCAGTTTGGATGTTCACCTTCCTAGACATGGACGGAGGGGGGAGGACCTTGGACTTTCCACAGGGCAGGGAACCATGACTGCTCTTTGGATAGGAGAGGGAGGGGGAGAGGAGTGGGGGGAGGGGGAGGGAAATGGGAGGCTGGGAGGCGGCGGATACTTTTTTTTCTTATTCTCAATAAAATAAAAAAAGGAAAAAAAATGTGGCTTTTAAAACAGCACACGATTCAGATAATCCTTGTCTTCTAGCCCCTTCAGTGACCGATGTGACATCACTACTACCCAGTAGTACCAGGTTCCAGTGGAGGGGAAGCCTGCAGAGATTTGGAACCTGAAGCAGCAAGTCCATGACGCCACAGCAGTCAAGAGTTACAGATGGAAGGAACTCACTTGTTTCGTGCCCCGAGATGGGGGAGAAGCGTGCCGTGGCAAGGGTGGAGCAGAACTGCTTTGCTCCTGCCAGGGCTTGAGCATAACTGGAGACAAAGGAAGAACCATGGCATTGCTAGTATGAAGAGAAATGGAAGGAACAATGAGAAAAGGAGGTGATGAAAAAAATGAAGGGTAATAATGTCTTCTCACACAACAGGAATTATTCTAAATATTATATATATGTTCATGTACACACATTGGTAATCTCTTAACAGCCCCATGAGTCATTCTAACCCATCTAATTTTATGAATAATGAGACTGAGACCTGGGATATGTAACCTGTTCAGAGTATGGTTGCATGATTATAGAGACCAACAAATCAATAAGAGATCGGACAGAAAGATGGGCGACAGCCATGGCAGGCATTAGAGTTTACACATTGAAGATAGATAGATAGATAGATAGATAGATAGATAGATGATAGATAGACAGATGATAGGTGAGAGAGAGAGAGAAAAAGAGAGAGAGAGAGAGATATGAGAAGTATATGATGGAGAGACATGTAACAGAGAATATGTATATGATACATAGTAAGCAGCAAACATATGGCTAGATAAGATGATAGCCACTTTTAGCTAGACTGATAAACTCTAAATTAGATAAATATGAAACAGATCTCTACTGCTAGAGTACAGAATGATGGCAGACAAATATATAGATACATAGATATAGATATGATAGGTGTCAAATAAATGATGTAGACAGATGATAGATAAAAGGTAGATGATAAATAAAAATAAGTGAATGATAGATTTATAGATAATAGAGAAGTGATCTGTGATCAATAGTAGAAAAACTATAGCCTTTATATGATAGATGATGCATAAGTGAGGGATAATACACAATAAATTATATATGTCATAGATGATAGACAAATATATGATAGGCATGATAGATGCGCATTAGACCAACTTATAACTATAGACACAGAACACTGAACCACAATGCCTGCTGTATCTACATGCATGACTTTACAACAGGAGAGCCAGGCACGGGGCAGAATACGCAAGTCCTAGAGATGCGGGCGACAGCAGGGACTCCCTACTTTGTAAGCACTCATGCCCTCTACTCTTCCAAGAGGTTGGTTTGAATGCGGGTTTCTGAAGAAGGTGAGTTTGAAGTAATTTTGAAATGACTGAAGGAACTAAATATTGAAACACGCAGGCAACCGCAGGAGCTCGGCGGAGGACCCAGGAGCAGGAAAAACAAAGGTGCAGAGGGGATGTGGAAGTGTGGAGATGATCTGAAGAGCTAGGCATGCTTTCTCTTAGATCTGACGTAGGGCCAGATTTTCAAAAGCGCGGGTTCTACAAACTGTCTCTCTTTGATATCCTGGAGGAGCTCATTACTGATGCAAAGGAGTGACTCTGGCGTACCTGCCTCCTCCTAGGCCACCCTGCATGGCCACCACAACTGTGGCTAACTCTCAGAACCATGGAGCTGGAACCCAGCTACCCAGAGGTCACCAGAAGCCAGAAGAACAATAATTCCCACCAAACCATGTACAAGGACAGTATCACTCATAAACTCTCAAATGGGAATTCTGTAAAACTTGGGAGCGAGCTGTCCATCGACTTCAAGTCAGCAGCGCAACTTGGTCCAACAGAACTCCTGAGACCTATAGTGTAGCCCAGTCTCTTGCCAATTGTCCTTTCTCTCTCAAAATAGCATCTTTTTCTTCCATGTGAGGACAGGGACATCTCCTGCAGACCTATGCCCTTGGTTTTGAGGGGAAATGAGTTAAAATCACTTTGAAATTATTCTGTATTTTGTCATGGTAGTATTTAACCCATGTCCATGTGTCTGTCAGTATTATGACATATGCAAAATGTAAAGAAGAAGATGAAAGTGCTT
This sequence comes from Alexandromys fortis, assembly GCF_014885135.2. Taxonomy (NCBI): domain Eukaryota; kingdom Metazoa; phylum Chordata; class Mammalia; order Rodentia; family Cricetidae; genus Alexandromys; species Alexandromys fortis. The sequence continues at coordinate 17,959,397 of NW_026067927.1, forward strand.
GGCACGCGAGCATGGTGACCTGAGTTCAAGCCTCAAAAGCCAGGTGAGATGCAAACCAAAAATGCCTAGAGCTGAGCATAATGGTCTGCATTTGTGGTTCTATAGCTGGAGTGACAGAGATGGGTGAATCTCTGGGACTCCTTGGCTAGCCAGCCTAACCTAATCAGTGAGCAACTCTATCTCAATAATTAAATATGTAAATAAATAAGGCAGATGCATGCTAAGGAACCACATCAGAGGCTGTCCTGTGACCTCCGTATCCATGCATAAACACGGACCTGCACATATCAGCACAACTATGTGTGTGCAAGCATGTGTGCCTGTGAATGCATGCGTGCGTGCACGCACGCACACACACACACACACACACGTGCGAAAGAGACAGAGGACTAAAAGGAAACTATTGAAGTTTTCTCACAGGATATGAAAGTCTACATAAATAAGCCAATTAAAGCTCTTGCTTCCTGGTGACTGACAAGGGCCATCCCAGTCACTCAACTAGTTCTGGTTTGGGGCCTCCAACGGGTGGGTTACAAGCGTCAAGCTGTGACGCTGTTTAACCCAAGTGTTCCCCTGAGGCCCTCCTTGGCTGTCTCTCCTCTCCAAGCCGCAATTGAGGCTTTGCAAGTGGCCCTATAAACACGCTAATGAATGAATGGACAGCTAATTGCCCTGTAAATATGCATGAATAAGCACAGCCCAGATTCCTCAGCAGCAAATGCCCGGGCGCCCTCTTGCTTCCTACTTGGGCATGAGAAAACTTGTGACATGCAGAGGAAAGGAAGCCAGGAAACTTCCCATCCCTGGAGGCTAATCTGTCAACATGGAAAGAATACTAACGGCATCATTACGGCACTCTAAAAGACGTCTTTGAGCAAAAAGAATGAGATGCTCCGAGTTTTTTCACCACAGTCATCAGTAAGTTCCCAGTTGAAACTTTTTGGCCAGGTATTTATTTTAGACTCATTTCTTCCCTCTCACTTCTTCCCCACCTGCTGATCTTTGATTATAACCGTCTCTTTGGTTCTCAGCAATTTAAAGATCTAAAGAAGGGAGACCACTATCTTCTGTCCCAAGAATGATAGCATCACACTTCGGAAGCTCATGTCCAGAATGGATCAGGAAGTTGGGTTACAGTTAGGAAAGGGCTCACCATGGAAACTTGAGGACCTTAATATGATCTCTGAGAATATATTAAAACAAAACATATGAAAACAAAAATAAAAAAAACAGAAAGACTAAATGTGGTGGGACTTGTGTATAATCCAAGAACTAGGAGATAGAGACAGTCTGGTAGCTGGGGCTCACTAGCTGGTCTACCATAGTTACCAAGCTCCAGGACAGTGAGAGACCCTGTCTCAAAAACAAGAAAGATGATGCTTGACCAACAATGCCCAAGGTCACCCTTTGGCCTCCATATGACTGCATGTGCACACGCATATACACGCACGCACACACACACACACACACACAAATGCATGTACACACAGTGAATTAGGGTGGTTCCTAAAACTAGTTTCCTCAGAGAGTCCTGGTGTAAAATGACCATTTCCCAGTCCACATGGAATCATCCAGTCAGGAGAGTTGAGGAGCCAAGTTTGTCGGGAGTATGACGAGAGCTCAGATACTAAAATGAAATTCTAAAACGTATCTTTTGACTACTTGATAAACAATATTCATTGCCCAGGGTCACATGAGTAAGACCCAGAGAAACAATAGGCTAATTTTATTTCAATTTACTTTTTGGCATTTCCCCAAATATCAGCTGGAACTGGATGTGTGTCAACACTTAGACAGACAACAGAAGCATTGGGAAACCCAGGCCAAGCTAGCCTGAGTTACACTCGGTAATCATGTATTTCTACTCTTATCTTTTTCCGTTGTCTGTGTCCCAGCTCAAGTGCAAGGAAAAGGTGGTTATGGAACTAGGTCAATGCTACTTGACACCCCAGTGGACAGAAACGAGACCTGGCAACTCGGTAACTCCCATAGCATAACCCATCGGATATGGAGGGGATCTCTCTGCCATTGCTTTCTACAACCAAAGAAGTTCAAGACACACTTGTGTCCAGAGGGAAATGGAAATTTTTTTAACCGAAAACTATTTAAGCACTGGAATTTATTGGGAGGTTAAAGGAATTGAACTCTTTCTAAGGAGACGGAACAGGAATCTGCTTACCCCAGATAGTGTATCAACAACAGACCAATGTACTATACCACCAAAGTCCAACTTGGCAAAGCGATGAGCTTATTGGGCTCTCGTGTATATACAGAGATTCCAAAGTATGAAATCCAAACGTTTCTAGTCCTAAGACCTTCAGGTAAAGTTTCAACTTGCACTTCAGACAAAGCAGTAGTTCTCTCCCTGTTTGGAAAAGTATGGTTTCCATGGTTTCATCAAAGTTACGACTATAAATGTTAAAAAGTAACAGGGTCTCTGGGTTTGGAGTGATTATAAAAGGAAGGCAGTTCTCCCAGGTGTAAAAAGCTTGCTGAGAGTGGATAATCAACAAACAATGCTATAATAGTTATTCTGTGTTTCTCTGATTCATCTTCAAAGGAACATAGGTGACATTGTCAATGTCCTGGATGTGCTGAATTCAAGGTGTTCCTTCAGTCTCCCAATGGAGCACACTTATTTGAGAAAGAAGGAAAAAAGAAGGAAGGAAGGAAGGAAGGAAGGAAGGAAGGGAAGGAGAGAAAGAAAAAGTGAAAATGCCCCCCCCCAAATTGTGAGTCCTTGGTTCTCATTGTCAATAGATTGTTATCCTGGGGACAAGGACATGAGCAGGAAGAACAATTCAAATCTTGAGTTCTGAAATCAAATGTCATCTCCAACATCTAATAACCTGCATGTTGTTGGGTAAGTGTACAGAGGTGAGTAAAATCAGATATCACAATAAAATGCTCCTTGTTTTTAGAAGTAGGCTTTGCTAGATATGATTGAACTCAGCGTGGTTTCCTTCTGCAGCCAAGGCTGGCCTGGAGCTGCTTTCCCAGACAGCATCTCGAGGAGGGAATGTTTACGTGTAGGAGCTGCTGAGTAAGGACTCTGGACCAGAAAGTGAGGGGAGTATTAGGGAGGAGACAGCTGAGGGAGAATGTGGCTCTGGATGAGCTCTAGCTAGCCTCATTCTCACCCCCAAAGAGTATGAATTACAGGACAACTTGTGTGTCCATGTCCCCCACCCCAACCCCCATGATGACAGAGAATAGGTTCTTTCCCACCCCACTGCATTCAGCAAACTACAGGACACAAGGGCTGTGGGTGAGAGATAAACTCTCAGCACCTCATGGCCAGTTACCTAGGGAATGTTCTAGATATACCCAACAGCCTCATTGGTAGCAGTTGGGAGGTAGGGAAGTGGGATTCCAACCTGCAAAGGGAATTTCCGAGTCTATCACCTGCATTGGCCATGGAGTAGCCATGTACCAATCACTCCATCAAAACCTAGGACCCTTGTTGAGCTTGGTGGCACACACCACCAATGCCAGGACTTGGGAAGTGGAGGCTGGAGGATGGAGTTCAAAGTCAAAGCTGGAAAAAAAAAATGTCTTGGCCTTTAAGGACACTTACTGCTCTTGCAGAGGACCTAGGTTTTGTTCCCAGAACCCACACAGCAGCTCACAATCATCTGAAACTCCAGATGCAGGGGATCTAATGCCCTCCTACTAGCCTCCATGGGTACCTTGCATGCATACATACATACATACATACATACAGGCCAAACACTCACATACATAAATAAAAATATATTTAAAAACAAGAGTTTCAGGTCATTCTCAGCTACACAGAGAACTAGAAGCCAGCCTGAGCTACATGAGAACATATCTCAAAAGAAACCAAAGAACATTTTGGCACTACCAACAGTTTTGACCTCTGGCGCAAAACACCAAGCTTTATGCTGTCTACAGGATCTGATCGCTTCTTCTTTCCTCTTCTTTCAAAACTTTCCCTTTATTGAAATATATTGTGATTAAGAACAGTTACAGAAGACACAACAGCTCCACATGCTTGCTACAGACTGTCTTGTTGCTGTCAAAACATGGTTACAAACTAGGTTTTTTTTCCCCTACCAAGAGCTCAAACATGGATTAAAATATAGAGCTCACTACAAGGGGTGGAAACCAGCCCCGCTGGAACATGGCAGATGGAGTAGACCCCACAAGAAGGCCCAGCAAAGAAGAGAATCAAGAGCCCATATTCTCCCAGAGGTGGACGACATGTTGAATTGCTTCATGCTCTTGAAATACATCATGGGCCTGCATTGGCATCCGATCATAGGAAGAGGGCAAATGCAGCAACCTCACCCTCCTGAGTTAACTTCCTTGTGGCAGCTGGTCTAGTTCATTTTGGGAAGGCATGAGATCAAACTTTACTTTGATTGAATCCTCAGCGCCAACAACAACAACAACAACAAAAATTGCCCTGAAACTTAGCAGCTAATTTGGATTTGGTTTTGTTTTCTTAAGGTTCCAACATACTTCATCTCATTTAGTTTCCATTTTACCATTTGCTAAATGGAAAAAAATATCTTTACAAGCTACAAGTAGAATTAAACATGGCAACAGGAGCCTGTAGTTGAGACAAGAGGATTGGGAGTTCAAGGCAGGCCTAGGCTATACAATGAGCTGGAGACCAGCCTGGGCTATAAGAGACTCCATGATTTTAAAAGATAAAATTCTAGTTGGAAACGAAGCTGGTGGCTCATGTCTGTAATCCAACACTCAGAAGACTGAGGAGGAATACCACAAGGTTGAGGTTGTTCTGGGCTACAGTGTCAAATTCTGTCTTGAAACAATAACAAAATAGTTACAAGTAGAACTTTGAAGTGTTTTAAAACTGCTTGAGCTAGGGGCGGTAGCAGACATCAATAAACTAGCAATTGGCCTGTCCAGGTAAGAAGATCAAGAGTTCAAGGCCCACTTGGTCTAAATAGTGAGCTCCTATCTCAAAGGAAGAAAATGAAAAGTGTTGAAAAGTTTACTTGATTTTCTGCTTATTATATTTTTTTTAATGTAGCGTGTATTGGTAAGAATCATTCAAAAAGTGTCTTTGGCAAGGACAGAAACCTGCAAGATGAAGTCCTGGAACATTATGATGGGCTACCTTCACCACTGTAGCAAAACCTATGTAGCAAAACCTATGAAGATGGACTATCCTGCCATGTCTTTCTCTCGAAAGAACTGGACAGACACTTGGTCTGTTTGAGCTGAAATATTTTCTGAAGCCTTGACCCATTCACGTCCGCAGATCCATAGCCCTTAAATTCCTTCTCGTGCCACCATCTTCCATAACGTTTCCTTTCCTCTCTTTGAATTGGGTAAATCTGATGCTCACGGTGATGGGGGAAGGGAACTAACCACAATGGATAAGGACAGGGATGTTAAACCCCACACCATCTCTTACCATGAAGACCTGTCCCATTCACCTCCCGTACAACTTACTAATAATAGTCTCTCAATCCCAAGAAATGGTGTGTTGATAATGGCATAAACCTAGACCTTTAGTTCTTCCACCCATAAACAAACCACCCAGCACTCACTGGGAACATAATGCATCTTCCAGCAAAGCAGCTGCAGGTCTATCAAGGGACAAATGCACGGAGTCCCAATCTAGACTCTATTATGAGCTAATTACCATATCAGAAAGCAGCTTAAGGAAGCCAGGCTCCTACTGCAACACCCACCACCCCTCACTCTGAAACTGCAGGTGCCCAATTCATAGGGAGTCTACGTGTAACCAAAGACACGGGACCTCATTATTTTCCATGGTGGCCATCCTAGCATTTTCAAATTGAAGTACATATGCCATTGTAAACCAATTACCTTTAGCTTTTGTTTTACTCTGACTGTGCTTTTCTAGTTACACAACTGGGTAGTTCAGACTTTGTGTCTTCAGGAGAGTAAAGAGAGCAGTACGAAGCACTTAGGAAAAGGTGACTACTATCAGCTGAGCCTGGAGCTCCATCACTGTACACCCTGGGCAGGACAGCCCACACCTGTCATCCCAGCACTAAGGAGGAGGAACCAGGAGGATCAAAACTTCAGGAGATCTTCCCATGCCCGCATCGCAAGTTAGGGCCTGGTGCCAGGTGAAGTGAGGAGACAATGAGATGGCTCAACAGGTAAGGACACTTGTCTCCAAACCAGTCCCTTCGTTCAGTGCCGGGAACCCACAGAGTGGAAGGGATCAACTCCTGAAAGTTGACCACACACAGGTCACAGCCTGTGTGCACACACATGTCAAAAACAAGCAAATAATTCTTGTTGAAGACACTGAAGTGTTCCTGTGCTGTTTTGGCGGCTGATTTTTTTTCAGTGAAATATCTTTCTAGGTGCTTGACCACAGAGACGCCACAGACATGCTGTAGCTAAAGAAGGGGCGCCCAAATGCAGGCTCACGATGTTCCTACGCCAGGGACAACCCACAGACCAGCTAGAATCTTAGGTACTAGAACCCCTGAAACCGAGTGTGCTTCCCCACCCCCAGGGAAAGCGCACCCGTGGTTCAAATCCAATGAGAAACAAAAACTAGAAACACAAAGTACCTTAAATTTTTCTGAGAAATTAGCATCAACAGAAAGAAAAACAGCAATTGCCGCCATGGAAATAGCAACCCCTCCTTGCCTGCAGCCATTTGGATCGGAGATTGTTTGCATTAATAAGGCGTTAGCCTTTTTTCTCTCCCTCTCTCTTGATTGTCAAATGCCAGCCGTTCAATGTCCCCCATTTGCCGTGAAATTCAAGGCAATGAGGCTGACAGAATGTAATTTACTCGCATTGAAATATGCCAGGCCTACGATTTGCTTTTCCAGCCTTCCAGGCTGGGGGTCACATTCAATGGCCTTTCTGAACTCTCAAAGAAGAAGCCAACTTCCCTGAGTCACAAACCAGCAAGAGTGTGGCAGGTGGGTGGCCGCAGGAGCAGATGGCAGAGCCACCAGCACGGTGGCAGTTGTGCAGAGGAAGAACCCTCCTGCCAACCTGAAACAAGTGGCTAAGCCCTCCTTGAGCTGTGGATTTGTTCGCTTTTATCATCTATACCTTAAAATGAATGCAAATTTATAGGTCAAAATGAAACACTTGGATTTATTCATCTCTGGAAAGTGTAAACGAGCTGAGAATTTACTAGAGCATAGAACTAAACGGAACTTCATAAATAACCTGAGTGGATGGAACATTTCATCATCATGCTGAAAAATTTTTGAAACGGAAAATAAAAGCCCAGAGAAGTCAGAGCACATAGAAAAAAAAAAGCGTTGAAAAATGGGGAGGGAGAGATCGGAGGCAAGATTTTTTTCCATACATATAAAATAGTCCGGTATTAAAAATCATTTATGGAATTTATGTTCAAAGTCATCCATCATAGAATTATTTGAAACATTAAGAATTTTGAAAGAAAATAAATGCCCAATAACATGGAAATCTGTTAAATAAATTATCATTCATCTATACAATAGTGACAATAAAAAATTCTGCTGTAAAGTGTATTTAATAGCACAGGCAAATACTTCCAACATGATCTTAATTTAAAAAGCTGTTTTGATACTGATTGTATAGAGTGTACTAACATGTGTATACATGCATGTATATTAATGTGAGTATGTGTGCATGAATATGTGTGCTTGTGTGTACATATCTATATGTATAGGTGGAAGGAGAAGAATGCAATCTTTAAATTGTCTGCAACTAAATATAGTTGGTGAGACTACATTTTATTTTGTGTGTTATTCTCTAATTTAAAAAATGTTTTATATGAAGTATCTATCTTGATAAGAGAAAGGAAATCATTAGAAATTAAAATAGTCTCACTTCTGGGAAAAATTTAATATACAGAAGTTCCAACATTCCCTAATATATATTCCTTTAAATAACACCCTCCATCCCATGCTAGCAAGAATGAAAAAAAAATTATTAGAAAATTAGGAATCAGAATGAGATTAGTAGAGGACTCCACTCTGAAGGGAAACTCACACATTGCTTATGTTTTCTTTATCTACATGGATATGGCTTATGTATACGTTCATGTGTTTGTATGCACATGTGTCCTGGGTTCATGCAAATATCTGTGCACCATCGGTGTCTTCTTCAATCACATCCCACGTTTTTGAGACTGCGTCTCTCACTGATTGGCTGGCTAGAGAGCCCAGGAGCCCACTTGTGTCCGCATCCCCGACACTGGAGTTAGAGGCGTAGTGCACAGCTCCCTGCTTTTTTGTGTGAGGCTGGGGATAGGAACTCAGGCCCTCGTGTTTGTGCCAGCCTTTTTAGGCACCAAACCATCTTCTCAGTTTTCTTCTTGTCCTTTAAATTCACATTGAAAATATATGTGTAAGGTTGGAGAGAGGGAGCTTAGAGGCAAAGAAGGCTTGCTGAACAAGTACAAGGGCCTGAGTTCGACTTCATGTGAGAAGCTGAGCGTGGGCGAACACCCCTCTAAACCCAGCATTGTGGCCAACAGAGACACAGGAGGGCCCCCGGGGCTTCTAGTCACTGCACTAGCAGAAACTGTGAGCTGCAGGTTTAAAGACCCTATCTCACAAAACCAAGGGTTCAGATAGAGGACGACATCCTACATTCGTGTACACACACACACACACACACACACACATACACACACGTAAGCAATTCCATACCTATAATAAATTTCTATACTAAAATAAGCCAGCACCTGATTACTAATGGGCTTGGAGAAACCCACTTCCAAATGTCAGTAGCACCTGAGAATACCTTATTTACCAATTAACAAGAGTGTGGTTTTCAGAAGTTGTTAGGGATGATTGACACTGTCAGAGCCCAATCATGAACATATCCACTCTTTAGCACTTCCTGATAGGTCATTATCAGCCTGCCCGGACCCCCACCCTCTGCCTCAGCAAATGAAAACAGTAATATGTCTACCACAGAGACTAAATGCACAATCCCCCAGGGACCCACAAACACTCGAAGGCTTACCAGTGACAAAAGGTGGGCTCGCACGCATCGTGATTGTTTGGAAAGAGGTGGAATATAGCTTCCTGCCAACTAGTATGGAACAAACATCGAACTTATGGTCCAGCCAAAGCCGTACCTGCTGTGACCAGTCAGGGAGCAGCACAAAAACCAAAACCTGTTGGCCGAAGACGGAAAACACAGCAAGAGCCTTTCCTACCAATTAAAGGTAGTCAATATTGATTAGCTGAGGGATTGCCATGCTCAGAAAGCAAATTAGAAACTCAATACCTGAACTATTCCTAAATGCAGTTATCAACTTCAGAGTTTTATCTCATAAAACCAATTCAGCTTAGAGTTTAATTCTATTAAATTAGGGCTTAGAAATAAAATTTGCTCTAGAATGAATGCATCATTAGCTTTAAAATGCAATATACTGAAACCCAAAATGTGCTGTATTACAGTTTGAAGACTAAATGAGTGGAGATGGCATCTAAACACACTTCTCCCTAAATATATTTACGAATACAAAAAGTGACGGTCCCTCAAGACATTCGTAAAAAAAAAATAACCTCTCCCGGTCCTGCGCGTTGCTTACAGTTTGCTCTTTGCTCTCAGACCTCTTAATCCACCACCCCGCGCCCCCCCCCCCAAAGAAAGAAGAAGAACGAATTCTAATTCTAAAAAGGCTGGCGTATCTTTCTCAATTGTTCCACGGCGGAGTCATATTGGCCACATGGATTGGAAAGGGGGTTGTTTGTTTTATGATGAGGCCCCACTATGTGGAGCAGGCTGGCCTTGAACTCATGACCCACCTGCCTCAGCTTCTCACTTGCTGGGATTGCAGTCATGTACCATTGTTCCTGGCTAGTTGATGGACTCTATGGAGCCAGATAAGAAGAAAGACCATAAAAGAAACTTCCCCTCAAAGCCAGAGCCTTGCACACACCAGGAAAGCCCCCCTCTTTTATTTAGTAAGGCAGGTACCAGAGAGTTCTTTGTTCCTATCCCAGCAGCTGAGATCACTATGAACATCTTGTAGAACTAGACAATGTGACCCTGACCAAACCTAGCAAAGGGCTCCCCCTGGGTCCTTCTCCCCCAGCCTTTGGCACAGGAGTATTGGGATAAATTACACCAGAAAAATCCTGGTGGCTATACACCTGATAGGGATATCACAAGGCTGAGAATGGTGAAGAAAATAGAAAGAGGCCATGACTGGGTCAAAAAAACACAACGAAGGACTTGCACATTGAAAGCTACACAGCCTGGCAAGGGCCGCTGCTGATCTCCTTATGGTCCAGTACCATACTGGTCTGGACATTGAGATGCTCTGATGACAACAAATGACCCTCCAGCATCCTGTAATAAAGTCACACGGTCTCATCCACTATTAGAGAAACCAGCACCAGTATTTTAGGAACAGCTGGCATGTGGGTTCGTGTGTCATTTGTGTCTGGGAAGAATTTTAACATGGGCGTGAGGTACAAATCTCTCAGGAAGGGCGTGCCGGGAGCTTCCACAATGAGAGAAGTTCACGGCCCGAGCTGGTTTTGAAAACAGGGATTTCAGGTGAATCCTATGCTGTAGATGGCGTTCTTAGCGCCATGATAACGTGCCATTTTCAGTACATCACGAAGCAGCTGGGACGCAGAGCAAAGCGATCTCACATTGCTCCGGCTTCTAAATTATTTATTTTTGTTTCATGTGCACTAGTGTTTTTTTGTTTGTTTGTTTGTTTGCTTGCTTTTTCGAGACAGGGTTTCTCTGTGGCTTTGGAGCCTGTCCTGGAACTAGCTCTTGTAGACCGGGCTGGTCTCGAACTCACAAAGATCCGCCTGCCTCTGCCTCCCAAGTGCTGGGATTAAAGGCGTGCGCCACCACTGCCCGGCTTGCTCCGGCTTCTAATCCCTCACCAACCAGTTCTCCTCCTTTCCAATGCCTTCCTGTGTCTTTCTATATACAAACCTATTTGCCTATTGAGAAGGAAAAAGAAGCACCATCTAAGGGGATGTAAAAGATGGAAGTCCCTTCCTCTCCCTTGGGCAGAGGTAGCTGAATGGATAAATAAGAGCATTTCCCAGTTTCCCCCAGAATGGGAGTGAGATCCAAAGGTTCTCTGAGGACAGTTAGTGGATACCAGGTGAAGACTTATGACCCCCGGCGTCTGAACTGAACTTGGAGAATGTCCTTAACCTCTTCCTTTAAAAACGATCTGTGAAGCCACCAACAATGTCGAGAGGGTGCAGCTAAGCCACATCCCTTCCATGGCCCAGGGAGCAGTCAAAAGTCATTCCATTTTGTAAAGTAAAGCTTTGAGGGCCCACCAAATAGCTGTCATGCCCTCCCTGTGCCAGTTAGTCACATGAGACAGGGGGAAGGTTTTCAGAATCCAAGTCCACAGGCCACTAAAGAGATGGATGACCTTGAAGAAGTCCTTGACTTCCTTAGTCATCTGGTTACCTCTCCAAGGAGTGGAAAAGAGGACAGGCTTGTTCCTGATTCAGGAACTCGCAGTTCCAGTGATGAGCGGCCAAAGAATGCTGGGTAATTGAAGTCCAAACTGTCTCCTGATTCCAGCACTCAGGGAGTAGAGGCTGGGGGATGAAGAATTGGGGGCACATAGGAAGACAACAGAGTGAGGGGGGCTGCAGATGGACTTCAGTGGTACACTACTGTGAGCCCTAGCATGTCCGTGGCTTCCATCGCAAGCACTAGAGGGAAAAAGGCTTTAAAGAGAAAGCAACACAAAGAACGCAGTTCCACAACTGCCACAAACCAGCAAGAGGAAGCCGGGCCACGTACTTCTGGGAAAGGAGAAAGGGAACCCAGAGAAGCTGACTCACTGGACTACAGCCTCGGAATCAACACCACAGAAGCTGTCACTGACTTCCAACCCAAAACTCTCAGGATATCAGCAAGGTAGGCTTTGGGGCTCAGCGTTTCTAGAGTGGCCCAGTCCTGTCTACCCGGGCGTGAAGATAACGCCACAGCACATGTCCACTTCACGCGGCTGGAACGGCGGGCCGACAAACACCAAAGAGACAGGAACCGCTAATTTAAAAAATAAAATGCGAAGTCGCAGGGCCCAGTTCAAATTGAGTCTGACAGCGAAGGTCACCACATCTTTCCCTGTTGTTTAAAGACACAGCTTTGGTACCGACCGATGCAGACAAAGACACCACAAGGAAGACAGGCCGTCCTGAACCAAATTCCTCTGAGACCTTTCCCCAATAGCTCTCTTCTTTACAGAATAAAATAAAATAAAAAAATCACAAATTGCCAAATAACTAACATTCTAAAAAATGAAACACAGAATTGTCCTAAGCATGTGTCACCACACGAGCCAAATGTCCTAAGCGGCAGAACGGACCGGCCTCTGCAGCCGCTGTATTGATGCCTCCAGCATTTGCGGCTGTTGCCACATTTTCATTTTGTTCCTGCTTTTTTTTTTTTTTTAATCTGCCTCTTCTCCTCTTGCCTCTTTCTTTTCCCCTTTTGTTAATTTTTCTAGTCCCACCAACCATAAGAAGCGGCAAGGCACGCGAGTTTTAAGAAATTGTTCAAACCAGTTGTAAGTTTCATTGTCTGTAAAGAAAATGACTTTGGCCTCTAACATGTGTTTCCAATACAAATGCATCACGTAAAAAGTGAAAGACCTCTTGTCTACTACGGCAATCCGCAAAGAGCCTTGGGGGCTTTACAGAAGGCTCTGACTGATAGCCCGGTGGGGGTGGGGGGTGAGATAAAGCAGACTCCCCACCTTCTCTGGGCCTGGTTTCCATCTCTCCCATGCTGTCTCCTGAAGATACTAGCACTTGATAAAATGTTCAGACCCTCTTGGTGCCGGACTGCTCTTACCACTTTGCAAATGATGAAAAACATTAGGGCAGGGCCAATGCGATGGTTCAGAGGGTGAGAGCACTTGCCACCAAGCCTAATGACCTGAGTTCAATCCCTGGGGTCCACACCATGGAAGGAGAGAACAAACTGCCACAAGCTGTCCTCTGACTTCCACACAGTCGTGCCTATACCATATATATGAAAGAGAGAAGTGGGGAGAGAGAAATAGGGAGGGAGGGAGGGAGGGAGGGAGGACACACAACTTCATCAAAGTCAGACAAAGGATCAGGAACCCTCTTCCCAGTGTTCCCCAAGTCCTTTCTCCCATTTGAAGTTGAACCCCAGAAGTTGAAGCTTCCCTACATGGCAGCATGCAGTTTGTTCTTTTTTAATTAATCCTCTGTTTCCTATGTTCTTTGATCGAAATAACACTCCATACCTTTTTGAAAATGTTTCCAAATAATTACGTATTTAAGGGGCTGGGAGATTGTTCGGGGGGTAAAGTACTGGCTGTGTTGTCAAGAACACCTGAGTCCAGATGCACAACACCCACATACGAGGCAGACGCAGTAACCCCAACATAGCACAGGAGAGGCGAAGACAGGTGGGCCACGGGGGCTGCTTAACCAGCCAGTCCAGCCCAAAGGGTGAGCACCAGATTCAATAAGAGATTCTCTCTCAAAAATTAAGGTAAAGAACAATACAAGAAGACACCTAATATTGACTTTTGACCTTTATACACACATGTGCAAATCAGTGCATACAATACACACAGCACACATTACACACACACACACACACACACACACACACACACACACACTGAGAATTTTGGAATCAAAAACATGTCTTGGAGTCATGTTTCTAGGTGATCATTGTTTATTGAGGGTATCTCAGGAATTGGAGTGTGTGTGTTTGGTGGTGGTGGGAGGACATGGGTGACTCTCCTCTCACAAAGGGGAAAACAGCCAAGGACACCAGAGGGCATCAGAGGCAATGGCCATGAAGTCTTGGTTCCAGTTAAATTTCTGCGTATAAATTATTTAGTACTCTGCCTTTTTTCCTTCACCTAAAAAAAAGGACGGTGAGGGCTGGAGAGATGGCTCCGCAGTTAAGATGAAAGGACTGAGTATGGAGGTTCAGCCTGAGTCGTTTCACTCAGTCATGCACCCAAACATCAGGGAGCGTGAGAGACGACTCACCAACATCCCCCATAACCCTAGTAAGTGGGCATGACAATCACAGCATCCTAGAAAACCCAGGGAGAGCTCCCTACCCACGTCTAAGTCTTTTTATCTCCTGGTCGGTCCCACTATCGAAGATAATAGCCTGAAGACTAATGTCTTTTTAATACTAATCCACATGGCACTTAATTCCTAGCACTTGTGGCATTTATTTAATGAACTACATTAAATATGAAGATGTCGTGGACACCTATCATTTTCTTAGGTACTCCACCTAACCCCTCATCTCCCAAGCGCACTCGGATTTTCCACAGAGAGCTGTTGCTGCTCTGTTAGGTCCAGGCCCTTAATTCTCATTGGATAATCTGCACTGATCTGTAGCCTGATCTTGACCAATCAAATACTTTCTTATAAGACTTTGTCTCTTGAGCAAGGAAGAGAAAAATGGAAGAAAGTGGAGATTCTTCCATAGAAACAGCAAGGACAGCCCTAAAGATTGTTCCTACTTTGGTTGGGACATGAGGCATCTTATTCAGGCTTCCAGCCTCACAGCATCCCTGGCCCATGGTTCCTATTCCTGCCTCACTAGCTAGAGCCTCTAAATGATGCTCAGCATGAGTGTGGAGACCAGAGGACAGCTTTGTGTAGTCAAGTCTCTCCTTTCACCCTAATGTGAGTTTCGGGAATCAAACTCAAGCCATCAGTCAAGGCAAATGCTTCCCCCTGCTGTGCCATCCTGTGAGCCAGGCCTCCTTCCTCTTCTCCCCTTCATCTTCCCCATAATCTTTGTTAGCTGCCTCTGTTCTCCTCCTCCCTCATCCTTCTCCTTCCCTCCTCCCTTTCTTTACCTCCTTCTTCTCCTGTCTTGTCTCTTCTTTCTCCCCATTCCCTTCCTCCTTTCTTCCTCTCCTCCTTCTTCCTTCCCCTCCTCTCTTCCACCTCTTCCCTTTTCCTCCAGTGAGCTAACTCAACTCTTTTGATCCATCATATGCCTGGTGTCCGTATTTTGATTTCAATACTCTGCATTATCACTTTATAATCTAAGGGCTTTAAGCCAGCTATTGATCTGCTTTCCGAAAACACTTTCATTCTTTCTTAGGACTTTATAATCTTCTTTAGACCATTTTTCTGCCTTGGCAATTCTATCCTTTGAAAATGGTAAACATTGTCCTGATAAATTTAAATTAAAATGAAAGGTTCCAGCTCTCTAGAGAAAATTATCTAGGTCGGTGTCCTTTAAGAATACATCACATAACCTCCCCAGTCACCTGACATGTTTACAGCACCCTTCTAAAAATCGCATCATGGTCAAGGCGTACATTGATTGTACAACTTTGGAAACACAGTTGGAAGCACCGCTTCAAATTCGAAGTATAGCAACCTACAGGGTGTTTGAGAAGAGACAGCATTTTAAATATGGCTCATGAATAAGCAAACAGCCCCTACCACCCAAATCAACTTGAAGAGTAAACACAGAGGGAATGTTTAGTTGAATTTTAGACGTCATTTGACTGGGGGAAAGGGCTGAAACTTATCAGTAGAGAATGAATTATGTCAATATCCCAAAATGATGCGACTGCAGAGAACCGTCTTCAAGCAAACGTTACCCAGGCAAAGGGTAACTGTTTATGCACCACTGATAAAGTACACTACTACAAAGGGCTTTGCCCATGTGAAAGATAACCAGGAGATGCTTTCGACTAGGGAGGATGGATATACACACAAATCTTACTTGCATATTTACAGGACTGTACTTAAGGCTTGTCATGGGAAATAAAAAGGTGCTTATATACAGACTGAGCCCTCCACCAAAGGCAGCTGTTAACTCATTTCTAGCTATAACTAAGTCTCATCTCCTGATGTGGAATAAACATCCAGGGGACAGGTAGCAGTATTCCTCACGTGTGGGATATAAAAAGAAGGCAAAAAGCATCTCATGGTTTCTACCCCCGCTTCCTGCATGCTCGGAGACAGCGAGAGGGCACTGCTCCAAGCCTGTTTCATGTAGACACAGAGAGATCATGGGCCCCCAAGGAACTCCACCTCCACCAAAGCCAATCTCCTGTAAACATGTGTTCCATCCAATCAGCTCTTGGGTTTTCTCTCAGAGCCCGGCCTCCGATGGGCATTGGATAATTCATTCAAGCCTCCTTATTGTCTACTTTCTAATACTGTTTATATGAAGGTCAAATTCTTTTCTACCTCCCCCTATAGATTTATTTGTCCATCATATCTAAAGATAAAAGTGGGTCTCTGACAACCAGTTTGTAGACAATTGAGGGTTGCTGCTACCATTTTGAAGAACTCGGGGACCCAGAGGGAATCTATATTGCTGGGCATCGGACAAGTCATGTGAGTTAGATATTCCCTGTCAACTCTGAGGCTGAAGGCAATACCAGCAACAAAGCATTGCCTCCAGCCAACCCTTGGAGCCAGGAAGCAACACTCCAAGCAGAGCCGGTCACACATCTGCTAGGTCATGAATGGGGAAGACAAGTTACAAGGAAAAGGAAACCACAAAAAGAGGAAACAGCCGAAACAACTCACACTCATCTGCCCCAAACCCCAGAGAGGCTCTGTCTCCTAAGTTGCAAGGGAATCCTCAGAGAAGTACCCATCATTCTCCTTGTAGCTCTTAGACAAGGTGTGACCTGAAAACCGGCATTTGGAAAGTGTTTCACAGCAAACTCCTTTTCCTTTGCTTTGCTCATAAAGTCACTCCGGAGAAAACGCGTTCTGAGGCACAGGCCCCATGTAAATCAGGTTCAATGTTGTTTCAGGGCCATGGGAGTGTTAAGGTTTCTCCTAAGTCATGGTAGCCAGTACCTGCCCTCCCCTGTGCTAGATTTGAACAGGAACATGAGCTCTCACTCAGCAGTTCTTACGTGGAACAAAACCCTGAAGCATAAATACCTGTTTAGGAAACTTTTTCCCCCGAGTAGACAAACAACCGTCTCCCCATTCCTTGCCCAGCCTATATGCACCTTGCCAGATCACCAGGCAATCTGCAATTAAGGCAGAATTGTATATGACTAGCTAAGAGACACAGGAGGAAGCAATTGAAACTGGATAAGGGTCTGGTGACCCTCTCATACAGACCCGTCCATGAGGATCAACAGCCAACAGGCCTCTTTCTGGGGTTCTCTTGGACTTAAACAAGGCTGCTCTGATGAAGATGATGGGCTGTTACACTCAGCCCTAGACAACAATCCTTCACTGCCTTCTCCTTAGAACTTGTACTTAGTTTCCTGTAAAACCAGCTACACCCTACTAATATTTCTTTTTCACCGTAGAAAAATGTTGCCCGTTGTCTCAGCAATGCATAGGCCAGGTGCAGGGAGAACACCACCCTTACCGGGCTCCTATCATCGCCCTGTATTTACCAGTGGGCTGAGGATTCCAAGAAGGTCATCCGAGAGCCGGACGAGAATGAATCTTCAAAACTGATAGTTCTGTTTACCTTATTGACACAACTCCCAGAAAGCTTCTTGTGAGCAGAGTCAGCTCTGCACACGGCACTGGTGAGCCAGATTTGAGCCCTCGTGCCATAGCCTGCGTAGAAAAGAAGAAATACTGGGATCTCGTGCACCAGGAGTGAGCAGCCTATTAAGATCTGAAAAGCTGTCATCCACACTGAAAGGACTTGCATCAGCCACCCAGGATATATTTTAAACCGCCTGTCCGCAAGAAAACTCTAATAACGCAGCTTTGCTCTGTCTTGTGAGAGGAGAGGCAATTTTACTTCTTCTATTAACCCAACGTGATTACAATGGCTTATTTCATGGAATATTAAGTTCAAATTCTGCTCCCTGGGAGGACAATAAAAAGAATGTGTGTGTGTGTGTGTGCAAGCGTGCGTATTTGTGCATGCGTGTGTGTGTGTGTGTGTGTGTGTGTGTTGGCTTTGCCCAAAACAGCAACAGGCCCATGGTTCCCTGGTGCTTTAAGCCAGCAACTACTATAATTCGATAATGGTGAAGTAAATTAGTGGCCAAATAATAACCTGAAAGATATGACAAGACGGAAAGCAAACGTTTATGTTCAGAGAGGGGCAGCCCAGCAAAGCCGGCGACCATCTTGCGCCAGTCCCTCTTTTGGAAAACTAAGTCTTACTGGAAACCTTTGATGGTGGTGGCTTCACTTTGAGATGTGTGGCTAGGTTAGCCAACCAAATCAGTAATCAGCGAAAGAGGCAACGCCCAATTTCAAAGCCCCTGAGCAAGAGCGAAGTTTAGGGCCATAATACGGGGTTTCCTCCGAGAACTCCCAGGGAGGAAGAACTACAATCCAGGATTGTTTCCAAGAACAGTTGCACTAATGAACAATGGTGAATCCTTTAGAATGGGGATCACCTGGCGTCTCCCTAAATCCAACTGCAGGATTTTACAGTCAACTTCGCGAGTCACGTGCTCATGTTCGCTGCAAATGAATAACTGACCGGAATAAGAGCTACAGTTAGCTATGTAATAATCCTAAGAGCCAAACGGTTCCCTCTGCCTGGTGCCCAGAAACCTTGACCAACACTTGCTCTTCACGGCTTCCGGTCTCCATCCAAAATGGCTCCTGTCCTCCAACTACGCACCACAGAAAATGGGAGACAACTCCCTTCAGAGCAAAATAGCAGGAGGCAGGAAGTTCACGCGCTCTGCACTACTCGAAGGATGCATGAAATGACAGAAGTTGGACAATTATCTTTAAGAAACGTAATTGGCCTACTTCATGGCATAAAACTATTTCTTTATGTTCCCATGGACGATGTTAATGTCACAGGATGGGAAGCACAAATACTGAACTATTTATGGTGGTAGGGATGATGGTGGTAGCGACCAAATTAGCCAAGCCTACACCTCACTTGAAAACACTCATGTCAAAAAATAAAAATCAAAATAGAAATAAAAAAAAATCTTTAGATACGTGGGAAAGAAAACCCTCTCATTCTCTCTCTCTCTCTCTCTCTCTCTCTCTCTCTCTCTCTCTCTCTCTCTCTTTTTCCAAGGTGGCATTTTAAGATAAACCCACGCCGAATGAACACACACCAATGGCTCAGAAATGACATATTACCTGGCGGGTGGGATTTGTCACTATTTTTATTTTTTACAGTGGGGGGAAAAATTACATTTACCTTTAACATTTTTATTTAAGAAATGCAAATGGTAAACGGGATGATAATCAAAAGTCAATGGACCCACAGAATGTTGGAAGTTAAACAGTCATAGAGATAGGACTACGAGTCTGGAAACGGGGGGGGGGGGGCAGCGTAGGAGCACAACGACGCCTATTTCCACTCTCCTCAGAAGAGCCCTCTGTTTGTGGCTCACGTGAGAAAACCATCTGATAAGAAGAAGCAAGGCTAATGGCAAACGGCAAACACCCCATCCCGGTGTATTTCCTCAGCCCTGACCTTCAGATCAAAATCGTACAGAAATCTGCAAAACCTCCACACATCCAGCACCCCGCACTGCCAACATTATCCGAAACAACAGCCAGAAGGAAGGGAGGGAGGAAGAGAAAAAAAGGCACAGAGAGAAAAGAAACAAAGGTACAGCTACTGACAACAGTCTGCCTTTTGCCTTCAGTGCGTCAGCTCAACGAGAGGGCTGCTCTCGCCATTTCTTCTGCAAATGTGCCTGTGAGCAGGCACGTGTGCAAAGAACACACGTGCGTGTCTATCATTTTCATACACGTGTGCAATCAGGATTGAGTGTGGGGGAGTTCACAGGAGATATATACATACTGTGTGCATACTTAAGACAGAAAAAAAAGACTTCAAACGGTAAAAAATTTATTGCACTGTGAAATTAGCTAAAATTATGACAACTGTAAGAAAAAAAATTATGCGGGCAAAATTTGGGTCTGGTGGAAGAATTCTTTGATGTCTGGATTCCAATTTAACCCCCGACTGAGTTCTAAGAATCAAATGAACAAAGTATATCATACACCCCAAGTCTGCCTGTCAACGCTAGTCATCATTTTTTATTTTATTCTTTCCAGCTGCATGTATTTACAAGACTCTTCTGACATCTCCTCCCCTCAGAATGTACACGCTGACTGCTACGGGCAGTTGCCAAATGCATTTGTAAAACAGCTCAGCCCCGTGTTTGTTTATTCATTATGCGTCTCCATCAGTCTCAATAAATATGTACCACTCTAATTTTTTACATTTGCTATTATGTCAGACCTTCGTATATTTGACTTATGTGTTTATGTGTGAATATAAACAACCCACATTTTTAAAATATCTGAAGGACATGCCGCAAATAAGACGGCGTATTCACATGCGAAAATTCACATCGCCGCTTGCCTGACTGTCTAGAACAGATTCAAAGGATTATTTTAATGATGAAGGTTATACTGGCAGAGTTTTCAAAACATCCCTACATGTACGAACAGTATAAGATCCCTATCTTGAGCCAAAACACTACTCGCATGTAACTGAACGTCTCCACGGACGTGTGTTTCACACACAGAGGGAGAGCAGCAGTGGACTGGGTGCTCAGATGATGCTGGAGAACCCATGTGGACACCACACACAAACACAACAGTACCCGGGTATGTGCCTATCAAGTGAGCCAAGTCTCCAAATATTGTAAGGCAGTTATAAATATTTAAAATGTTAATAATAAATCTAGGTTGCTTAAAGAATATTTCCAAATAACATGAAATATTTAGTTTCCCCCAACCCAACCCATAAAAAGATAAGATTTATCACAAAATGTTTGAGGAATAATCAGCCATTTTGAGCTAATATATTTTAATATTTATACACATGGCACATGCTGAATATAAATGATACGCTGTGATTTCCCATAGTGTATGGAATTTATACAATTAACTGCGAGATCCAATGGCTTCAAGGCACGTAAGGGGCAAACACAGTTACAAGGTTTCGCTGATTATTGTTATAAATCTTATAAAGCGTAAAAGCATTAAAGTATATTCTGTTTACACCATTCATTACAAAGCACGGCATATAAAAGTAGTATTATTTCTTATTAAAAGATTTATATTTTTCTGGCTTTTTTCTTTTTGAGGTAAATTTATTTGCCAGTATTAAGAAGAAGAAAAAACTTTCTATTTTCCACCTCCAAATATATGTTTAAAATATACCCTGAGTTTCAATATCAATTTTCTAGTTATTTCTCAAGGGTTATATTTGTGCACAATAATTGCAGCAAACATTCAGAAATTATTCATTTGGTTTCTCCAAAGTGTTTAAATTTAAAAAGGATCAAATAATAAAAGCCTGACAGACCAAACTGTTTATTTTCCGCACATCTGATAGCCGTATACATATGTATGCACTTATACATGTCTATCTCAGTACATCATTAATCAATGATGACAAAACCATGTTATCAATCTATCTATGCTGGACATTAATGTTTTTAATATTCATACAAACCACATCAAAAATATATGTGTGATTTTGCTTCCCAGAATAAGAGACTCAAGTCTTTCATGATGCTATTTTTTTGACGGGTCTCCCTATGCTTTCTTAGCCATGTGTAATGTTTAAATACACCTGTGACAAAAAAAAAAATTCAAAAAAAAAAAAAAAAGCCTGCAATAAATTCAGCAGCATGCTTCAAACCTTCCGGTGTCTGAATGTTGTTGCTATTTTGAAAGAAGCCGAAGCCTGAAAACCTCTGAGATGGGAAATGGAAACATCCCAGCATCTGCTTGCATGATCCAGGACTTGTCCACCCAGGAGGAAAAAGGAACTAACCCGGTTCTACAGCTGCTTCTCAAATCAGCTTTCGTTCCTCAAATGATTTCCTGCTGCTGAGCCTGAGTCTGTAGGCAGCCATGAAAACATATCCGAAAGATTGATCTAGCTCTGAGGGGAACCTCGGGAGAGACACGGAAGTTTTATCAAGCCCATGTACACGCGTGTCACCTGAGGACCCATTCCCTGCAGGAAGGCTGGTGTGCGGACAAGCACAGGCTAATGTCACCAGCGTATTTACCTGCACCGAGAGGCACACAGAGCAAACGGCCTGCCTAGGTCTTGGGGATATGATCCACATACAGGCTCGATGTTTGTGCTCTCCCCGAACAGGTATTCATTAATCTCCACGTCTACATGAGGGTAACAGCAGGACCACGTCCCTTTTCTTTCCGCTTTTTGCTGTGACCCACCCTGGCTGTCAAAAAGAAGGAGTTGCGGAAGTAAAGAAACAATTCCTTTTATTCCCACTCAGTTCACAAAGGTGGGGTAGAAATTCAGGACCTTTTTTTTTTTTTTCCTTCCCTATTCAGGTGTCAAATTGGAATACTGGAAAAAACTGGAAAATACTGCTTTCTCTTGCTGTCCTTCACCACGTAAAGCAAAGGTCTCGATTAAGCTCTGATTCTTTTCTCAAATGGGCCCGCAGTTTTTTCTCAGTCGCTCACACCTACCCACAAACCCACCGAGTTTTCAGTCCACATCTGGCTCCCAAACCCGTTACTCAATTGCAAGTACAGCAGAGCTTAAATATTGGAAGCCAATTTGGACTTAAAAAAAAAAAAAACTAACTATGATATGAGAAATCAAGCTAAATATGAGCCTTGGTAACTTTATTTTTAATGATGACTTTCAAAAAAAACGTAAGGGAGAAAGATCAGCTGGCTGGGTGAGTGTAAAAATTGTTAATCTTAAATTTCTACAACCCCGAGTGCCAGAGCGAGCATGTACGGAGCATCAAGCATAACAAAAAGAAACCGGGTGGGGGAAGGGGTCCCCCCGCACTTGCTTCCTTCAATCCCTCTGAATACATTTCACAATTCATCAGTTTTTGTCTTTCCTGCCTCGAATGAGGACAATCAGACCAGACACCCATTAGATTTCTCATGCAATTTTTTTTTCTTGTTCATGACATGTTGGCAGGGAGGATGGCAATTCTGAAATCTTACCAAATGAGAAAAATGTCAGAAGCTGAACTGACAGCTAGTGGTTACTATGGTGATCGGTGATACTGGGGGGAAAAAATAAAATAAAATAAGACTCGGTTAATTCAAAAGGAATCAAGTTGGGTATTTTTAAGCCAGTTGATAGAGATGAAAACTTAATCCTGATATTGGGACATTATCTTTTCCAGCTAACAGCCAAAGACACCGTTTAGCTTAAATAATAACTAAATACGTAGCTCGTAATCTTGTGGTTAAAAATAATGGGAAGAAATGGTATTGATAAATGGAAGTCAAATACAATTACCAAATGACTATCAGAGAAATATAGAGCATATTAGTACAAAGAGGATTTGGGGTGGGGTTTGTAGGGGAGAAATTTACACGTTTAGAAAAAAAAATATTTTTATAAGAAAAAGATGGAAGCCTCACGGAAAAAATAAACTTTATGGCACTATAGAGTCAATTAAACACACAGACACATAAGTATGGTATTTTCCTTGTCAAAGTTCATCAAAACAAAAAGAAAGAAATGAAACTCTGCTTCGATCACAGTTAACATAATCCAACTTCTTTCGTTTTAAAGGGTATTTACAAAATGCCTTACTGTGTGATTTTTTTTCAAGTGTATTTTTTCTCCATATCACTATTTCCCTCTTTTGTGGAAATCAAGTTTCATGGACTGATTGTTTTTCTGAGCCCCTTACCACCAGAATGCAAAACGATACTCTGATAGGAAGAAAAAAGCACCCATAGGCGCCTCTCTCCTACACCAGGCCATGAGGACAGGTGCTCGTTCAATCAGCTACTGCTGTTATTTTAGCCTCAACGGTCTACAAGAAGGCAGAATGTCGTGAAGATGATATTTACAATTAGCTAAAAACATTATTCAATTTTTGGTCTACGTGTAATATACACAGACTCCAGACAGACAATTTTTGTTCAGGAGAATTTTTAAGTAAATTGGCCTACAAAGATGTGACATTTGCCAGGGGTCAGTCTAAAAAGAATGCTACAGATGAGCAATCTTTGCTACATAGAATAAAACTTTATCAAGCCTTCTCTCCAGAGCCACACTCAACTACTCGGAAAATAACGGGTTAATACTCAAAAGGTGGACTTCGGAAGACCAAAGGCAGCTCTCATTTTGAAGCACTGTCATCAGAGAATATTCCATGCTTGCATAGCTTATCCGTATCTCATGCTTCCAGATCTAGCTATATTTTTTCATTTGCTATAGCGACATTAAATTATCTGCTGCATCTTTTTTCCCTCTAAATCAAATCTTTTGAGAGTTACAGGTAACTAGCAAAAACAAGATTCTTATTTATAACCTCAAGCTAGTATTTAATGCAAGGGAGGGGGTATTAGTAAGGAGGACACTTGGGGGGATATATATGTATATATATATTCATATATATATATATATATGCACACACAGTCCTATTGGCTCAGGGAAGCACTCGCCACTGAACAGACTACAATGCCATCTACTGGGAAAGTGAGGCTCAACCTCCTTGCCAAGAAGAAAGTTAGTTTATAAGACTGATAGATCGACTGCAGAGGCATCCAGTCCTATACCCTCCACTGTTCTAAACGGTAGGAAACACACGTATGCATCATACACATATAGATGTACACATATATGAATATGAATGAAGCATCAATTCCTATGAACCACTATGTTCTTCCTCTGTGGTCTCCTCCCAAAATTTTTTATTTTAATTTTCTACAAAGTTGTGCTGCCCTCGGGTCCCTTCATCTGCCCTTCAGTCACCAACAACACCCAGAAAATAGAATCACCAGCGAGTGAGTGACCTTGGGTCCGTTTCTACAATCTCTAGCTCGCAAATTTTACAAGTTGCTTGTGCTACAATCCACTCAGCAGAAGTTTTGTTTTTGGATTTTTTTTTTCCCCTCTCTATAAAATGACAGCAGGAAAAAAGCAGACAGAGAGCCTGGCCTTGGAAGCCTCAGGTCTCTGAGCGTGCCTCCGCTGTGTGAGATGCAGCGGCCAGGTTCCAGGAGCTGTCCTCACATCCCCACCTGCATGTCCCTTGCTCTTTACACACTTCTCTTTCACGCCATCCTGCTTAGGACACTGTTTTCGAACATGAGAAGCAGTAAGGATGTTTAGGACCACCGTTTCTCATTCTGCATACCAAGCTGTTGATGAGAAGAGATAGAAGGGCTAGGAAGCTAGACAAGTCCAGCACCTCCAACAAAAGGTAGCTACTCTCTTGCAACCGCTTTGGAAAAAAAATTAAATTCAGTGCACACCCAAAAGTCTCTGTAACATCTTCCAATTGTGGGTAAAATGTAAGAAACAGCAGGAATACACAACTTGCTGTTAGGGCCAGGAATCCTTTATTATACTCCTATACTACATAGGATGACAAACAGAATCTCTGGTCTCCACTCAGGAGATGTCATTAGCCCACACCCATACACATGGCTATAATGACCAATGGAACTCTCCAGACTTTGCCTGCACTGAGGAGGTGTGCAGAAGTAACAGAACCACCCCCTCCCCATGGGTAGCACCACTATAGAATACCATTTAGAGGAAGTATCGTCCTGCATGATGTTTACTGGTTTTGATTCACAGTGAAGCATGAAATGATACTTTTTTTCTTTTTTTCTTTTTCTTTTCTTCTTATTCTTTTTATTTTTTAAGACAGAAGACAGGGGTAGAATCATTGTAAATAGGAGTCCAGAAACCTGTGTCATGTAAATTCTCCCAACTACGGGGCTAGTTGGAGACCCTGAAACTTGTCAAAGGCCTCCCTGGAAAGTTCTCATAGTGGAAGGAAAGGGGAAGGTCATGGACAGGAGCTGTTAGACATGTTCTCAAAGTAGGGGGCAAAGGACAAGACCGCATGGAACAGAACAGACCGGAGGTAAGATGTGGGGAAAAGTCAGAAGTTGCTGATATAATTATTCAAAAGCAAAAAGTAAAGTGAAAAATGAGCAATGTTTAAATATGAACCCTCTTTTGCCCCCTAAGATAGAAAATTCCTACCAGGAAGGAAACAAAAGTTTAATTCCCTAAATTAGCAATGTCATTAACAATTTTGTTTTAAATTTTAAAAACAGTATCAGGCTAGAAGAACTGGAAGAGGAATCAGGGGGGCATGGGCAGTCCATTCAGGAAGACTGGAAAGCTGGGGGTGTGGAGCAGTGGTGGAGCAATTGCCTAGATCCCCCGCACAGAATGAAAGAAAACAAGCCGGGTGAGGAGAACTATTGAAGTCAGGAGACATCAAGATCGGGCATAGAAGACTTAGACCTGTATGAATCTGAACTGTTCGTGACCAGAAGGGAGCCCTTGCAGATACCGCTTCGGAGCCTGCAGCGTCTGCTTTCAGTTTCTCCCACCGAATGTATGCACTTCTAATACGCTGTGTTAGATGCCCACGGCTACTACCACTGCCTTCTCACGTCTCTGAGTTCGCTAGGGGGGATGTTTTCCGTGGGGTAGCAATTCTTTGGTGGGATCCACACTGGACAATTGAGCAGCTGTGTCCGATGCCCTTTTTAGCAGCATTTCCGAATGATATGCCAGTGAGGTTTGAGAATACATTTTCTACATCTGACACAGTTTTCCACAATATTCTTTTCCTTGTTGCAGAAGAAGGATGTGTGGGAATCAGAACAAACTGAATAGATGTGAAATATATTCACTCTTTAAAAAAAAAAACGCAGTCACTGGTGTCACCTTCTATAAAGCTGGTGGCTTTGTGGAATGTTCCTTTCTTTGAAAGAACTGGACCACACATACGCCCTCATTCACAGTGACTCTATAGATGAACTGTCTCCGTATTTTTAAAGAAAACTCAGCTTGTGCGGTCTGCTGATAACTCGGAGAAACTCCTGGACTGTTTTCACATCTCACTGACAGAGCGGATGGGGCCACAGCGCCCACAGGGCAGAGCAGACAATCCCCCTGGAAAAAGAGTTCCGTTGGTGGTGACATACAGGCAAGTCTCTATCGTGTCTGTGGTGAGTTTCTTGAATGAGGCTGGGTCTCTAAGGCAGTGCTTAGAGCTTACACGAACCCCGGAAGCATTAGCTGAAAAAGATCACTCACAAGCACACAAGCTTGCTCTCTCTCTCTCTCTCTCTCTCTCTCTCTCTCTCTCACACACACACACACACACACACACACACACACACACACAGTACCTTGCTACAACCCTAAGATAAGTCTTGGGCATCTAAAAAAAAATAAAGCGTCCATTGCTTCCTTGTCCCATTTTTGGACATGATTAACCACATTTTTAAATTTCAGGTAACTTCACAAGCTCAGGACCTTAGCTAAGGTTGACTCTCCTAAGCTGGCCTTTACATTTCTTTTTATTTATTCACTTTTTTTTATTATTTAAAAAAAAATAAATCTGGCCTTTACCTTTATGGCTGTTCAGGAGTGTGTCCCTTCGAGGTTTCTGTTGTTGTTTTTAGTTTGATTTTTTTTTTTTCTGTTCCTTACAGTGAGCACCTGGTCAGTGCCCTGTAAATTGCCCACACCTAACAACCGTCACCACCTCCCAGCCCCTCCTCTCCAGACAGAGTTAATCCTTCCTTGGCTCCTCAGGAGAGGTGTGTGTGTGCACAAAATGCCAGTGGAATCCAGCCCCCCCCCTGCCTCCCCCGCCACTCAGCATCCCAACTTTCCTCATCAGTTGCTAAATTAACTAATGATGACTTAGTTAATGTTTTCAAAGCATTTTGAGGATGATATGTACAACCTGAGCGCTAAGTGTAAAACAGCATTAGTTACCCAACTCCACAAAGACTTTAGCTTTGGGTGGAGGTTCCCCCACACTCATCAATAATGCCCCTGGTATTGTATGGTAGGAGCATGAGACCCACCTCATGTTTTAAGGCTTTTATGCCTGAGACACGCAGAAATCACTACTGCGGTTCACTGCTGGGTAACTCCCGGCTTTCAGTGTAGCGGGGGGGGGGGGGGGGAACAGTGATGTCATCTATACAGAATGCAGCATTTTTTGCTGTCAAGAAAAAAAGAAAAAGCTCGGGAGGATTATTTAACAAAGCTAAAAGTAAAACTAAACTCTTGGAAAGCACAGCAGAGACGCTGCGATCGGTGAACTTGTGCTTAAGAAGAATTAAGCTTTTAAAGTTTCTCCCTCCTCTAAAAAGCTCTTTAACAGTGGTTCTCCAGGTGGCCTCTGGATTTATTGTGAGATTTCCCTTTGATGGCCATGAGTCCTCTTGGGGACCATTATGTCAATAATTTCTACGGCAACATTTTGTTCCAGGTACAGAAATGACTTAGAAGATACAGACAGGGTCTGGAAATTCCAGCATCCTATTTTAAATGGCCCGCACCAGCCTTGATGGACTGAAAAACAGATAGCTTTCTCCACCACCCCCAGACCCCTTTGCTGCCCAAGCGGAATGCACAGACCCTTGCTGTAAAGCTTCTTGGATGCCAAGGGACCCGACAAACTCCTTAGACAAGTCCAGGACTTTCTTCTGTTCATTTCCCGAGATTTAAATACATAGGCCAGTGGAGATTATGAAGTTGAGACAGACAAGTGGATAGTGTTCTCCTGCTGTCTACCAGGGGGTCTTAGTCATAAACACTGAAGATTTGGGTCGCTCTCTCTAATGCCAGAGATTATTATTTTTAGTCAAGGTTAAGCAATCCGTAGCCTTCCAGATTAAAGAATATTGCATGGCTTTTGTTTGCTTAAAGGCTGGGGTCTTGCAGCTTGGAGATTTGTTTGGGTTTAGGTTGGCGGCTTTTTTTTTTTTCCTCCAAGGAGGGCAATTTCAAAATGATACCACAATGCAGATTTTCTGAGACCACCGTACAAACACTATTAAGGTGTCAGTCTCAAAAGAGGCAGCATTAACAAACGAGTCCTCCCTGCCTAGTAAAGCCCACAGACCACTCAGCTTTGAAAATAAAAAGTTAACCTGAACAAAAGGAATTTCACCCATTGAGCATATGGTTCCCTAAGTATGCAGAGACTCCAAGAATGAATTTCTGTGTCAAACAAACACAGGGGCACAGGAGCCACATATATGTACATGTATGTACATGTCCATTATCTGTAATTTAGAACAAGTAGATGACAGGTATACACAATCTCTCTCTCTCTCTCTCTCTCTCTCTCTCTCTCTCTCTCTCTCACACACACACACACACACACACACACACACACACACACACACAGATTTCAATAGAGCATTCTCTCAACAACAACAAAAAAATGACAGCAAGTATGCCGATTCCCAGAACTAAATACTGGCTACCAATACCAATGTGAGCCTTTTGTATATTCGCAGAAGTCTATCTGCCCGAAAACAGCAGAATCATCTGGAAGCTAACCGAGAAACAAGTGTTGGGGAGAAAGGGGCCCCACTACCAGAGAACTTCTTCATTTCCTATGAGGGTATGAAAGATCAGACACTTGAAATAATCCGCAAATAACGGTAACCCAAATCCTCATTTTTTTTTTTTTTAATGATTAGGATTTAGAAGCAAAACTGCTCACGTGAAGGGCAGCTCTGATTTCCAAGGTCCTCAGAGTGGTTTGGACGAGGGTAAGGGAAGAGAAGGGGACAAACAGCCCAGGGGAAGGCTCCAGTTTGTGACCGGAAGCTGGAAAGGGGGTTCCCTCAGAGATTCTAAGGATCCTTTAAAATTCTTATCGGGTCCCTTCTGACTTTCTTTCTCTTATAATTGAACAAGTGTTTAACTGCTTGGCACTGTCACAGACGTTCCGATACGTGAACCGCTCTCGGTGTAACAGCTTTCGCTACGCGTTTTTGTGCCGAGGAGTTTCCGTACTCTGTGATGAGAGCCCTCGGAGTGTGGTACTGCCTGCACGCTGAAAATAAGCCCGGGATCTTTAGATTAGGTTTTTGTTTTCGTTTTCTTTTTCCCGTCTGACACGTATGATTTTGGCAAGACGACGGGTGCTTGAGATTCCGTACATTCTAACCTGAATACAGCATCTTAGCTTATTATTATTTTTTCAATGTTATCTCACTCTTTGGGGCCAGATAGAAATAAAATTTAAGTTGGTTCGGCAAAGAAGGCCTGGAAAGCTGTCAGTGTGGCGTAAACAAATCATTGTCCACGGGCTGAATGCTAATGCAAATTCTTCACTTCTACAATACTTTTATGACAAACTATCAACTATCCAAATATTATATGGGGCAGAGGCCATGCCGTATCATTTGGTGAGAGCTGTTAAGGAAACAGGGGCGGGGGAAGGCACGCAGTCCAGATTTTTAATTCACTTGTTTGGTTTCCGACTCAGGAACTCTTGGTCCTTCAGCCCTGAGTGACCATGGGGTGTTTCCAAACACAGGTAACTCTCCTGAAATGGCCACCACAATTCCTGACTTCAGTTGTCCCTTCCAGAAATGCTTCCTATAGGAATAACACAGAAATTCCAAGGTGCTTTTATCTGACCTAGAATAAACAGACAAAACAAAGAATAATCACGCCCCTTCCTATGTGAAAAGAAGTGTTTGTCCGAACAGTTTTTTGAATGAAATGGCCACACGTCATTGTTTCAGACACTGTGAGGGGAAGACTGTGACCTCGCCATTGTCCTCTGTTCCCGGCGACAGTCGCCTTCAGCGTCTCCAAGTCGCCACCTTTTCTTCGCAGGTCACCTAAAACCTTTCCCTCTTGCTGCCCCTTGAAGGAGTGGACTCGGGGTTGGCCACTGAGAGGACTGCTCTGTGCTTTAAAACGTAGTAACAGAGACACCTCCTGTCTCTTTTATATTCCACAGGCCCTCCCTCCTTTCTGCAAGCTGAAGGCTGTTGTTGAAAGGATTGAAAACCTGGAAAGAGTTTGGGGTGGACTGGCCAACCCCCTTTTATTTTCTTCAGATGTTTACAATCTAGCACCTTTCTGAAGGCAAAGATGAACGGGGCTGTTTTTCCTTTTGACTGAAGGGGGAGACAGGGGGGTATTCAAAACTGATCAATGTAATTTTTTCTCAGAAGTATTTGCACATCTGCAAAATAATGTAATTTCTTTTTTTTTAAAAAAAAACTTTTTATATGACATCCATGATTACAGCCTGATCTGGAGAATTACTCAAATATAAAATTAAATGTTCAGAAACTAGCTGTGCTGTGGATGGCTGGGCTTACCCCAGCTGTGCATCAAACTTACGCAATTCTATTAAAAGTCTAAGACTCAGACTTTCTAGGTTGCGGTGAATCCCCCCCAAAACGAGGAAAGGTGTTTTAAAAAGGAATATGAGGGGCTACTTCTTTTTGGTTTTGTTTTCTTTGGCTGTGCCTCCAGGGGCCTAATAGAGGCTTCAACAACAGCAAGGGGCAGGAGGAGGGATGGCCCCAGCAGAAGAAGGACGGCAGCCTGCAGTAGGGCAGAATAGCCTCGCGTGTTATCACAGGGTTCAGAACAATCTGTGACTCAGGGAAAGTTCCAAACCTTCAAAGTTAATTCTTTTGTTCCAGTGAAATTGCTTTAGTTTTAACGTGAGCTGTCTGTCATTTCTCCTTGGCTGCTTTATTCCACACAGCTCTCATGCTGCTGCTTCTCTCTCCAGACCCCCTGCCCCCCAGCCCATGGAAGCAAACTTCTCTGATAGGAATCCACTCTTCTAAGGCACGGTCCTGAAAAAGTCAACTCTCCCTGACCCCAGTGTACTGGAGGGTTTTGCTTCTCGTGTACGTGATCTTGCACGGTCCCCTCCAAACACCCATCTGCCTCTTAGAGCAGACTGCAATGCCGTTTTCAGCCCATCCAGCCTCGCCCTGTGTCTTGCACCATCAGCTCGAGGTAATGTATCAACGATACAGAATACAACGGAGACTCAGAAAGTAAAAGGCATTTACATCCCTTTGAAGTTATAGACCTAACCCCACACTCCAGGGCCTGCTACTCGCCACATCTGGTTCTTTTAATAAAATGAATTTCTAAAATATTTACCGGTTTAAAAAATAAGCCAGGTCCTTTTATGGGTTAATACTATTCAATTCTAAGTGGAAAGAAAAACACAATTCTCAATAATTTTATGGCAGGAATTAATAGATCATCTCAGGAAGGAGAAAAGGGGGGAAGGAAAGGCTATGTGGTTACTGCTCTGAAAAGCAGGGGACAACAGAAAGCGCGGAGATTGTTGACGCTGCGTAAGACAGACAGACTTTAATAACACTTAACAGAACGACACACATAATGATCTCAGAAAGCACTTCCTCAGGCTCATCCATCATGCCGAGAAGAAAATGAAGCCTTCGACAGCATTAGGAATTATTCTGGATCTTGTCGGTAATTCGCCGCGCCTCTCTGCTATCACAACACCAATGTGCATGTGAGCGACACTGACCATTAATCTACACAAGGTTTCAGGTGTGTGTGAGAGAGAGAGCGAGCGAGACTGCCAACAGCAGGCAGAGAATGGATCAACCCTTCCGTGGAGGAACAGCACCCACGGAACCGCACTAAATAAACCAAAGAAAACTACATGGGTAGAGAAGCGGGACCTTAAGAAATCAAAATGTTTTCTGTCAAAAAATGAACGAGAGCAAGGCGATGGTCCCCGGTTGCAGTGCCCTAGCTAGGCCAAACACCAACTATAAATGTCATAGCCAGGGAGCTGGCCCCTCCCTGATGAAAAGTTCCTATGAAGTTGTGACACACTGTCAACAACCCTAAGTAATAAGATCTCATGTTATGAGAAAAAACGATGGGTTCCCCTTTGTTGCTGCAAAGACAAGCTAAAAGGTCTACTTTCTATCCTTCAACCAAGCTGAGCACCTGGGCTGTTTGTTTCACTGGGCTGTGGGTTCCTACACTGTAAAGTTCTCCTTGATTCAGACAGGGTGGGGGTGAGGGGCAGGAAAATCGCAGAACTATTAAATGACCAGTTTATTCACAGATACACCTGGCTTTGACAGCATGTCACTGGTAAAACCAATTTGAATTCCCAGTTCTGAGAAAACAGGCAACAGCTTGGGCAGCATCCTCCTGAAAGGGAACTCTGTCCTCCAGGGCAAGGTGGGCATCCTAAAAGAGACTCGGGTCCAAAAGCAAAGCTTATCAATATTTGCAAGACAGATTTTCACAACGTTCATCTGAGTCCACTCCCAATTGATTTCTATACATGGTCTGCAACGATAAAAGTGTGCTGATGCCCGGTTTATGATGAATTAGGATGGCTGGACTTCCAGAATCATCTGCTTGACACAGACGTGCTCCTGGGGAAGCTCTGTGAGCAAGTCAACAATAACAACAGAAAGCAAGGCGGGCTCTTGCCAGATGAGTGTCGCTTAAGAGGGGGTCAGCTAGAGGGGGGTGCACTGGAGGAGGGCCAGGAGGAAGCCAAAAGTAGAAGAGCAGGGTGGGGGGAGGAATATAATAATAAAAATATACAAGGGAGGAAATGCCAGTCCCAGCTAATACGAAGTTCAAGGTCATCTGATGTATCGGACGGGACTTTTCTTTTCGATGGAGTGGGCTGAAATATATTGAACAACTAACAGGCAGGCCCAAAGCCCTTGGAAACCGGCCTTTACTAATAAACGGTTTAGTCTCATTTTCAACAATCAAAATTTGAAAGATTGTTTTTTAAAAAAAAAAAATACAGAACTTTCCTGCCTCTTGAGTAGCCAATTCAAGAGCAAATACATATGTTAAGTATTCAGTTTAGGCAGAGAGTGTGACCCAGCACCCCTTATCCCCAGCTGGAAAAAGAGATTATTATTCACGAGGAAGAAACACACTGCACGATTAAAAACAGCTCCCAGGAAGTGGATGCAGCCTGGCCCCTCCCCTCCATCTCTGCTCCAGCCCACCTTCCCTGCCCCCCCACCCCGCCTCTCCCCCCACCCCCAGTTGCTATAAAGCAGAAATGTCACTCGGAGCTTCATCGAGGCCTGGCAATGGACAGATATTTATACTGAATAATGCTCACGTCAGAAATGAGTAAAACCAGGTTTAAAATTGAGGTTTTCACAAAATAATGAAGAGGAAATGTCACGCTGGCAGCGGTAACGGCATAAATTGTGCTTATTTATTCATTATCCTTCTTTCCCTCCCTTCCTCCGTGGAAACGTAATTTTTATTTTTCACGATCTGCTTGCATGAAACAGAATGGGGCTTTTACTCCAGCTGCTGCACTTTCGCAGCCTCCGACCACAGACAAAGACGATCTTTAAAGATTTAGAAACACAACAGTAATAAAGAATGCAGCCAGAACGCATTTCCTTCTAGATTTCAGTTCAAAGAGACAAGGTAAATATGATTCGCCCAAACAAAATTACCTGCAGCTTTAACTTTTACCTTATCTAATTGAACTACAGAGAAAATATCAGGGAAAAATGTCACTTGCCCAACAGTAAATACACAGCTGGTAGCAAAGGCAGTGTGTGTGTGTGTGTGTGTGTGTGTGTGTGTAAGGCAGTGTGTGTGTGTGTGAAAGGTAGTGTGTGTGAGAGGCAGTATGTATGTGTGTATTTAAGTGTGTGTATAAGGCAGTGTGTATGTAAGGCTGTGTGTGTGTGTGTGTAAGGCAATTGGGGGGGGGGTACAGACCATGACCAAGGTAACAAAACAACAAGAAAGAAAAGACTCTTCTGCTAGAGGTTCCCACAGCCAGCTTTCCTGGGAAGACACTGGGGGCCAGTACCCACTAGTGATGACTCAGACAAAATAGGGTGGGGTATACCTTAGTAGTCTAATCAAAGTGCACGCAGCTGTCAGATTAAGAAAGAAAGCCCCCCAGAGACCCCTGTTTCTCTCACACACTCTCCATCACCTCCACACCCCCAAAATAAAACTCCAGTGAACTCTGGCACCTGGCGGCAAGCCTGTAAAGCCAGCGCTGAGATAAGGACCGATCTGCTCATCACACACCTCCAGGCTCGGCCATCTAATAGGAACAAATTGGCAATGACTGCCCAAGCTAGTAACATAGGCCTACTGATTTGTAGATTGATACGGACGCCTAATGATCCCCTTGGGCAGATCAATAGCAACAATCCTCGTGGCTGCCTTTCTTCTTTATTGGCAGAGAAGACCAAGACAGGGAGAAAGCAGGATGCTGTGGAGGCCGCGGCCTACCTGGGGAAGGAACGGAGAACGACACAGGTGTCGAAGCAGCGGGGGCCAGGACTTCCCTCTCAGAGTCCTACTTCATCGTGTGTGTGCGCGTGTGTGTGTGTGGCAGGTGAAGGGCATAAGATTGGGAGTCAATGTGTTTGGCTGCTAATGGTGTCTGGGTGTGGCATCCGCTGGGACCT
Source organism: Alexandromys fortis (assembly GCF_014885135.2). Lineage (NCBI taxonomy): Eukaryota > Metazoa > Chordata > Mammalia > Rodentia > Cricetidae > Alexandromys > Alexandromys fortis. Next base: position 17,994,511 of record NW_026067927.1, read on the forward strand.
GGTTTACAGTTATCCTAACTGGGTGAGAAAAGAGAAACCCAGCTCACCTCCAAAAAAGATGAACTTGGGGGACCCGAAACATGGATCTGATGACAACAACCAAGAGAAGGGAGACCCCGGATGCTTGCATCTTTAGAAAACTGCGCTTGGGATGCATCTGAAGGAGCTATGATGAACAAGGCGCAATAACGCTGGGCTTCACTTTAAACATGACAGAGAGAAGGCAAACACAGCTCCGCTGTGTTGTCTGAACATGTTTAAGACACCCATCTGCCTCCCGCAGGCCGGAAGGTCAGGTGGCTCTCACATCCATGTTGTTCCCTGCACCTTCTGCCCTTCTTTGCATAGCACCTGAGCGGGTCTCCGTGAGCCTGACCCTGCTGCTTTGCAGGGATGCTTCCTTCTTCCTCCTGCCTGCCGACTCCACCCCCACCCCAGAGTCCGGGCTTGTTTGCCATCTGTGTATTATTCTTTCTGAATAAAATTATCCAATTAGGAAATCCATTTAAAGCCCTTAACAATAATGGGGGGGGGGGACTAATGGAGTTGCTTTGGATTTTCTTTTTCAATAAATTAATGGTAGTGACGTCTGTGGACTTCTAAGTGCTCGTGGATACCACCGGGGCTATTGCAACAAGGACAATTAGTTCCAACTTGTTCTACTGATTTCCTATACCTTAGGAAGTCCAAGGAGCAGGTCACCAGAAGGAACCAAAAGAAACTCAGAGGCTCACTGGATAAATGTGATCAAAAACAAAGCTCCAACTCTGAAAAAAATCTTTGGAGTTTGTATTTATATTTTTCATTTTCTTTTTAATTAAATACACGTTTTCTTCTGTTTTTAAGGAGGGGGAAACGATTCTCTTCTTTCCTCCTTTTGCAACTACTGCATGCATATTTTCAGGTGCTGCATATAAAGCAGGCAAAAGGAGGAGGGGGAACCGTCCCACTTGCGTGGCTTCTCGGACCTGCAACCTAGCCGCCTGACGATTTGCTTTGTTCGCAATCAGCCTCGTTTGGTTTTGTTATTAAAGGGAGATAACTGAATGCCAGAGATGAAACTGGGTTTCCTCTATTGTCGATGGTGAAAACCTTTGCCACCCTACCGACAGAGTGAAAGATTCTCTCTCTCTCTCTCTCTCTCTCTCTCTCTCTCTCTCTCTCTCTCTCTCTCTCTCTCTCTCTCTCCCTTCTCATAATAAAAAATTTTTTAATCTTCTTTCCCCTCCTTTTATTTTTTGCATACTCAAAACCAGAACTGAAGCCACATGAAAAGGCCCTGCGCTCCAGCCTTCTGTGTAAAAACCACAAATTAGCCATCTACTCCTTCCTGGAGGTTGCACCATCCTTTTTAAATAAAAGCGAACGCCAGAGTGGTGTTAGATTTTGACAGTGAAGGGTTTGCACTGATGGACCAAATAATCACGTGCGCTGGGGGGGAGGTACGGGGGGGCCCTCTGGCACTGACCACTTAAAATTCAAATTTCACACTAACGCTAAGTGTAATCAGCTCAATCAGCACCATCACCATCATCATCATCACAATAAAAAGATGCATTCCGAGAGCTGGTGACATCAATCAACCACGGTGCAGATCAGAAGCGGTGCTCCCCTCTTGCTGGCTCGCTCTAGCTGTCTGACACTAGCTCCCCCCCCCCCACCTAGCTGCTCCACCCCCCCACCTCACCCCCAGCTTGGGAGAAGTGATCACATTTAATTCACTACATCATTATGTCATCCCCATCCTAATCTCTGCCCTCACACCTCCGCCACTTTGACATGCAAATTAGCTAAGAAAAAAAAAGCCACACATTAATATAAAAAAGTCACAGCAATCTTGTCATGATTTCCTCCCTCCCAGCCCCACAACATACTCGCTCCAATCTCCACCTCCCCCCCCCCCCATCTCTCTTTCCAGCACGCTGGGCCGGCGATCAGAGGAAACAACAGCAATCTGTTGAAGATCAGACGCTGAGACAGGGAGGTGGGGGGGAAGATACAACACGTACACGTGTCGGCAACGCAAGCGGCCAGGAGTCCTATTTGCATATTCACAGGAGTTCCGTTCTCAGATTGCTTAAGCAGGGAAGAAGTTAGTTGGCTCCCCCTTACCCCCAGCCACCCTCCCAGATCCAAAGAGAAACAGCTGCTGAGGCGAAAGCACATGAACGCAAGGAAAGGGGGGGGGGGGATATGGAGAGGGAGGGAGAAGGCAGAGACGGAGACACAACAGCAAGAGACTGAGAGAGAGGGAAGAAAAGAAAAAAGAAAAGAAAGACTTTCACATCTCCCTTACCTCAGCTAGCCTGCTTTCTGGAGCTCTCAAAAGGAATTCCCTGTGGCTCCTTCACAATTTTTTGAGACCCATCCTTCAGGGTTTCTCTCTCTCTCTCTCTCTCTCTCTCTCTCTCTCTCTCTCTCTCTCTCCCTCTCTCTCTCTCTTCCTCCTCCTCCTCCTCTCTCTGTGTTGTGACTGGGTTTAAAAAAAAAAAAAAAAAAAGACAACTCCATGTTAAGCCCCAGTCAAGGAGGCATCTTGAAGTCCAGGGCTACTGGGGGCGGGAAGAGAGGAGGAGGGTCATAGCTGAAGCCATACAAAGAACCCGGCTCTGCTTCAAAACATCCTCTCGCACAGTGACTGACAAAGGCAAACATATAGGGACTCCATATGTACATGGAGACAACTGTCCATTTCCGCCAGTTTTCCAGATGCCAGGAATATTCAGATTGTGGGGCGAACACGCGTAAGACAATTAGGAGTCCCTTCAGGAAACCCCATGGCAGAGCCACTTGGCTTGCTGATTGCAGAGGGAGTCAGGCAGGCAGGGGCTTTATTTGCTGAATCACATTTGTGGTAATACCTGGGTAATAATAACAGACGGACCGGAGATGGGGGTTTGTTTCAGTTGCCGCTGTGAATTGCCCAGCTTTGGTCAGTTTTCGGCAGTACTTTTCTGGTCATGAGAACTTGACAACATGTCCGCAGATTTTTCTGGGTGGTTTTTTTTTTTTCTCTTGAAATAAATAAGAAGAAATGAGAGAAATGAGGGGGAAGGGAAGGAGAAATGGGAGAGAGATTATAATTTAATATATACCTACAAGCTAATAATAAAAGCCATCTCTATATATTCTTTATGAAGAGCAAGATTGGTATGAACTGAAAACACAGAAGGACCGATGCAGACGCATCTGATTTTCTAGTGGCCTACTGTATAACATTACCCTAATTGACTTTATTAGCTCTGGTGAGATGCTACCATCCCTCCAAGGAACCTGCCGGGGAGGACAGCAGCACACAGCACTGAGGAAGGGCAGTTGATACCAGGAAATTAAGTAGTTCTCTATTAAAGTGAAAGGAATAAAAACATTTTCAAAACACAGTGAGCGGCAGGGAGTTGAGTTCTATCTATCAACCAGTTTATTTCAACCAGGATAAAAATAAAATAATAATAATATTAAAAAAAAAGACATCAGATGTCCGAGGGACCTTTAACGGGAATCTGATTCTGAAATCTGGCCAGGAGGTTGCGTTTGCAAAATTGTTTTGCAGCATCGGTCATAAACTTAAATGCTATAAACAATGTTAAGCTGAAGCAGGAAGCAAAAGACTCTTTTGGTGAATACATAAGTCCTGTGCCATGCATGCAAGTGGACATTGACCAACTAATATGAGTATTACAGAGAGCAGGATAATTTTAGAGAAATACCAAACAGGGATTACAGTATATATCTGTACCAGACATGAGGACCCAACCGCAGGTCGGTATCTAAATGACCACACATGTATCTACAGGAGATTAGCATTATGTATCCACGACTGATGAGAAGGAGGGAAAAAGAGAGGGAAGAGGGAGGAAAGAAGGACGGATGGATGGATCGATGCTAATAAGATGTTACCCTTTGCAGTAATAGAAAATTTGGGAGTCAGTGACTGGGTGTGGGTGACAAAGATGCTGAAATATGAATTGGTTTTTTTTTTTATCTGATACAAAACTCTTGGTAGACACACATGAGAAAGAAATTAATTTATCTGTGTCTCTCACAGAGACCAGGAAAAGGGAGTTTGTAAAAATGATCTTGGCCTGAATTTGAAGGGGAAGAAGGTAACGTTAAAGCTCTGACCCCAGTACTAGGGCTACAGCTCTGCACCAAACTGATGAAAAATATCTATGACAAGACTCATCACCAAGTCCCTGAAATAAAAAGAAAGAGAAAATAGCCACAACATTAGACCCAGGAACGTTATATTTCAATATTATCATATGAATTAAATGTAATCCTTGAAGCGACCAGTCCCTGGGGTCACATATTAGGCCTCCCCTCACAGCCCCCACCTCCCCCCCCCTTTTTTTTTTATTTAATAGAGGTCACCCAGGCTGAAAAGCAAAACCCAAATGAAAAGCATCTTCAGTGTGCTTATAACACGAGCGGCAAGGGGTCAGACAGCGTCTTGTATGGCCTCATAAAAAATACATAACCAGACAGCCTAATAGTATTTCTTTGCATTCATTTTTGGATGGAGAACGGGAGCTGGGGGCTGGGGACTGAGGAGGAGAAGAGGTGAGGTGCAAAGCTATCATGGAAAGAAAATCAAAGACAGCCCAGAAATGCGTGTGTAAAGGGGGGTAGTTAGCTAACCCTTTTCTCCTGCGAAAATCCGAGAGGCATGGGTCTTGGTGTGATTGATTTACACTATTCTATGGATTTATAATGTTCTAAAATGGGATTGATCTTGATTTTTGAAGACAGTAAAAGGTGTAGGCATGTGTATCTATATTCCTTCCTATTTCCTTTGGCTGGTTCTGTTAATTGGAAACTTAAGTACTATGCTGGATACTATTCCCAGTTTGCATCTCTCTCTCTCTCTCTCTCTCTCTCTCTCTCTCTCTCTCTCTCTCTCTCTCTCTCTCTCTGTGTGTGTGTGTGTGTGGTATCTGTGTGTAAATAAATATTCATTTAGTTATATATTTATAAACACTTATTCAGCGGTGACTTCTACAAATGAAACAAATAAGGAAGAGTAGGAACATGACTCGGATTTCTGTTTTAACAACACTATGTAAAGACAGATACGCTACCAGGGGAGAAGAATGAGCAGTCATGAGGAAGGGAAGGATAGGGCTGGATTTAGAACAAGAATAGCACATTGGAGGAGAAGTGGAAGGAAAAAAAAATAGCTGTAAATGCTAGGAAGATGAGAGGACCCTGAGATATATTCCTTCCCCTCCCCCTCACTTCTTTCTTCCCAAATCTAGTCCAGACATGAGTGGTCCTGCTGCGGGGAGATGGAGGCAGAGAGGTGACCCTGTGCTGACCAGTCTGTTAGAACTAATAAGCTGTCCTCCTAAGCCACTCCACGGACATTAGAGCCTCGTGAGATCACTCTCTTTGTTACTGCCCACCCTCCGCTGGAACTTTACAACGCCTCTGCATCATTAAAGAGACAGCCCGCGTCCTCGATGGGGCAGAGAAGGTTTGGTGGAGATAAACAACTCTGCATTATCTTTATTTAAATGTTATGTTTGTACCCAGCAGCTCAGATATTTAAAGAAGCGACAATTGTACAGCACAGCGAGGAGAATGATCTGCTGGTGGGGATCCCCCTGAGATCGTGAGCCTCAGTGAGGGAGGAAGCCTGGCTTTATATGTTTAAGCTCTGACTCCCTCCTCCATGGCTGGGGTGGGGACTGGACAGGGGAGGTGAAAGAGTGAGAAATACCATCCAGAGGTATTTATTTGTGGTTAGAATGCTCAGTGTGACATTGGATTATTCATGGATAGCACCATTAAGTTTCCATAAATGATACTTACTCTGTAAGGTTGTGCACCACTTAGAACTTCGTGGCTCTTAATCACAGCTAAAGGGTGCGACCGTTTGGGTTATTTACCTAGTATTTTTAGGGAATGCCATTTCCTACTCCCTTAACAATTTGGTTTTCTGTTGAGAGCATGTTATTTATAAGTCCTAAAGATATACAGAAGACAGGCACTATCAGCTTCCACCCAGGTCAGCATCCTGGAAATGTAATTTAAAAAAAAAAAAAAAAGGCTTGTTTCATGATGTGTCCCACGAGCAAAGGTGTTTCTTAGAACTTTAGACAAAAGTCTTCCAACGAATGGCTTTCTTCCAAGACAGTTCATATGCCAATGTCAGAAATTAATTTTTCCAAATAAGAATCATGGGAACAGTTGTTAAATGGAAGGAGCAGGCACGGACAAGAGTCTGTGAACTGCAAGCTTGGATGCTGCAAACACTGATACTCAGGATGATGGTTTCAGGGTAGCCAGAGTATCTCCCCAGATCTTCCTGACAGGCTCTTCCCCAGAACATTGCACAGGTGCCATGTGGGCCCCAAGAAGGAGGCAGATGCTCTGAAAACTGGGAGAGAGAAACCCTAGAGAGGAAAGTAACTGTTGATCAGGTTGTTGTTCTCCGTATGATTCTATAACTGGGACTGAGAACTGTCGGCATGGAGACCCAGGGGATGCTTCATCAAGATGTGCCATCTGGTCAGCAGAAATTTCTAACTTCCTGGGCGGTCTTTGACATCTTCTCCTATCCTGATTTCCTCTTCAGTGTGTATCATTCAGAATTAAGCACACGCCCTTAGCAACATGAAGCCGTCCACTCTACTGGAAGCAAGGGTTTGATTTAAAATAGTCTCCACCGCCCCCACAAATGATGTCATAGTCTTGAACTGGATGATAACACAACTTGACAAATTTAACAATGAAGAGTAACGACTGCAAATCAATAAGCATATGCTGGACCAATGGGCAGCCAACCATCAGTCAACTGAAGAAATTACATTCTGCAGGGAAACCATCATGACCCAACCAACTTGGGAAATGGACACATCTTGAATTCTGTTGAACTGTCTGAGATCACAATACTATGATGAACTCTATTTAATCTTCAATCTAAATTTATAAGGATTGTTTATACTGCTGAAGATTAATCTATGCGCGCTGAATATCAGCCACATCAAGGTATCCTCTGAATTCTTCTATCGCTTTGTAAGCTCATTTAGTTGATGTCTAGCTTCCAATAAGTGATCATGACTTCTATACTTTTCAAGACATGGTGCCTTACACAAAATGGATAATTGCTGTATGGACTTAGACATAGTGATAACTAGAAAATCAGCATGTTGTAAAGGGAGACACATTATGAGTTGGCATCTTTAAAAGAGATGTCTAAAGAGTAATATCAGCTTCCATCCGCTGACATCATGCATACTGTAGAATGAATTAACTGGTGAGCCTAATAGTTGAAAACTAGCTTGGGCAAAAAGCTAAATGGTATAGTCAATACCCATGAAGGCTGCTTTAAAGTCAGGGGGCCTGTGATTGAGCGCTACTGTGTGAACTTGAGAGTTTCGTTGCATTTCACTTGGCTCCAGTTTCCTCATGCCCACAATGAGTGTTCATTAATACTATCCTTAGTTTCCATTTCTTCACAAAAATAAGTAAATACATGAAATACTCTCCCTTCAACAATAGAAGGGACCAGGAGCCTCCCAGTGTGTGTGACTAAAGTCTGAGGTCAGGGGAGGCAAGTTGTGGGTCCTCTGATCTCAGTCCCTTGACCACTAAGGCTCCTTCACTACTGTTAGGACTGATCCTCCCTTGGCTATCATGCAACACAATGCATCATGACCAGGATGTTTGGCTAACCAAAGTCAAAATAGGTGAGATAACAAAACAGGACTTCTTGAGAATAAAATAGTAATAATTGTACCAATAGTGTTAGTAAGTTTGCAGAATACACTCATTGATCAAAAGTCTTCATTTATTATTTGTGTGTGTGTGCGCACGTGCGTGTGTGTGTGTGTGTGTGTGTGTGTGTGTGTGTGTAAGTTCAGGTATACATTGAGTACTGTGGAGGTCAGAGAACAACTTTTAGGAGCTGGTTCTCTCCTTCACGGTGGGTCTGGGATCCACAAACTCAAATTCAGGTTGTAGGGCAAGCACTTTTATGCACTGAGCCATCTTGCACACCTACAAAGTATTGTAGAGCATTTACACTCATCTGCTACTTGGAGGAATGCTGAAGTAAACACACACCCACACACACAACCCCCCCACACACACACAATTATACCCAGTGTGGATTTTTCTGAGACTTTTCAGTCAAAATTATTTCTTTGGAGAACGGAGAACCCAAACTTCTGATGTCATCATGTAAATCACAAACACCAAGATTATCAAAATAAATAAATTTTTATAGCATAAGAATCTAAGACATTGAAATATCAGATCATGAGAGTAATTTCCCTCCTTTATGATAATCCACATTTCAATTCCAAAATTACACTGTGAAAATAATCTCATTTTTCAATTTACTTTTTATAAATTCACACTTTTTACTTTTATGATTTCGTTTATGTAGATTTTTTCAAGTATTTATCATTCTTCAAATGGAGAAAGGCAAAAATGTGTTTCTATATACTCTCATTAGTGATTATCTTAAAATGAAACATATAATGCAGTTCTTAATAGTGTGCTGATCTAAGATTAAAGTTTTCACTTAAAATCACCTCTTCATAAGATAGCATGCAAAAATGATGAGCCGATTTAAAAAATTCCGAAGAGAGTTGACAACGTTATAAATTACTATGAAAATGATCCATGGGTCACAAAGGTTGGAGATGCTGATCTCAGAGGTCTATTTCAGCTCTACAGGTCTCTATCTTAAATGAGACACTTCTGACTTTTCTAAATTAGTGGAAAGTAAGCTCACAGACTGCCAGGTCCCCCAACCGTCCTACTTACTCTTCCAATTCACCTGAACAGAACAAATCATGCCTGGAAATTTAAATACGGAAATGTGGAAAATAGATAAATGCATCTCAAATGTGAACTTAGCCACTGCGTCTTCTCCTTCCTCGTCGTGCTTGCTGGGTTGGCCATTTGCTGTACTCAACGTGCCATTTAAGCTTAAATTTGGGGGGGGATGCAGAAAAGATAGCTCAGTCTGTAAAGGGTTCACTGTATAGGTGTGAGGACCTGAGTTTGGATCCTCAGACCCAATATTAAAAAGCTGGGCAGGATAGCAACTGCTTGTAATCCCAGCACCGGGGAAGCAAAGACAGGAGGAGTCCTGGGGCTCTCTGGCCAGCCAGCCTAGCCTAATCAGTAGCGGTGAGTCTGAGTGAGAGACCCTGTCTCAGAAAGAAACAAGACAACAGTGGTGTAGCCGGCACACACTGCTATATGCTGGTCACCAACGGGATTTAATATGTACCTAGATGCCCAGTCAGCTCCTTGGTGACACTGCTGCAGTTACCCATTCTCAAGATGCCCATCCCTTTGAAATCACAGGTCAAGGGAGAAGAGGTAAGACTGGCCACTATCAGGGTTGCTGGGAGCTGGTGAGTTCTGAAAAACGGAGTTTGAATCACCCAATAGCACCTATCAACAATCTAGATTCCAGAAAAGACTGGACTATAATAAGTCCTCGAGTCCAGTAATAAATAATCAGGATAGAACATATTTCTATGCAGAACCAGATGGGAAATCTTTCAGATTTTATAAGCCAGTCTTTATCCCAACTATTTAACTGCCCTTATGGTGAGAAAGAAGAAATCAATAATACATAAACCATTGAGCATGGTTGTGTTCCAGTAAAACTTTACATATAAAACAAGCAGCAGGCAAGACTCAGTCAACCCCTGATCTGCAATAACTTTTAATGTAACTAAAGAGGAGAAAATGGCACTGTCCACTAGAATTGGGACAATTAGAGAATCTCACGACTGCAAGTACATGAGGATTTTATTTAATTTTATTTTTTTTGGTTTTCTTATTTTTTATTGGTATTTATTTGATGTGGGAGTGTCATATCAATCTGTTGATTTCATTGGCTGAGCAATAAAGAAACTGCTTGGCCCTGATAGGTTAAAGCATTGGTGGGAGGAGTAAACAGAATAGAATGCTGGGCAGAAGAGGAAGTGAGGGTCAGACTCTGCTCTGCTCCCGGACAGGATGGACGGAGGCTAGAATCTTCCCGGTAAGCGCACCTTGGGGTGCTTACACAGATGATTAGAAATGGGCTAGCTAGTCCAGGTGCGAGAATTAGCCTGTAAGGGCTAGAGTTCATGGGCCAAGCAGTTCTTAAATGAATACAGTTTGTGTGTTGTTATTTCGGGCATAAGCTAGCCAAGCGGCCGGGGTGTTGGGGACGCAGCCCCGCCGCCGCTTCCTATTGCAACATTTATTGAGCTCTACATTTTTCTCTGCTCCTCTCCCTGCCTCTCCTCTCTCCCCTTCAACCCTCCCACAAGGTCCCCATGCTCCCAATTTACTCAGGAGATCTTGTCTTTTTCTACTTTCTACTTCCTATGTAGATTAGATCTATGTAAGTCTCGCTTAGTGTCCTCATTTTACTCTAAGCTCTCTGGGATTGTGGTTTGTAGGCTGGTTTTCTTTGCTTTATGCTTAAAAACCACTTATGAGTGAGTACATGTGATAACTGTCTTTCTGTGTCTGGGTTACCTCACTCAAAATAATGTTTTCTAGCTCCATCCATTTTCCTGCAAAATTCAAGCTGTTGTTATTTTTTTCTGCTGTGTAGTACTCCATTGTGTAAATGTGTCACATTTTCCTTATCCATTCTTTGATCGAGGGGCATTTAGGATGTTTCCAGGCTATGACAAACAATGCTGCTATGAACATAATTGAGCACATGTCCTGGTGGCACGACTGAGCATCCTTTGGATATATAACCAAAAGTGGTATTGCTGGGTCTTGAGAAAGGTTGTTTCCTAATTTTCTGAGAAATCGCCATACTGATATCTAAAGGGGCTGTACCAGCTTGCATTCCCACCAGCAATGTAGGAGTGTTCCCTTTTCCCCACAACCTCTCCAGCATAAGTTGTCATCAGTGCTTTTGATCTTGGCCATTCTTACAAGTGTAAGATGGAATCACAGGAGGATTTTAATCAGTGTGATTGGATGGGGGAGGGGTCCATGTGTAGATAAGTTTTGTTCCTTCAAAATGAAGTAAACACAAACCAAAGTCGTTTGCCTTGCTTGCTCACGGTGTCACTGTCCATGGTTTAGATGCCACAGCTATCCATGGTCCAAATAATCTTAAGTGAAATCTTCCAGAATGAATTCATAAGGCTTAATTGTGTACTGGTTTGGACACAGTAGTGCAATGGTGAGCCACCACACTCCTCCCTTGCCCTAGTGCATATATAAGCCCTACACCGCGGGGAGGGTTATGAGACTGAATATCCATTCACCTGCTGCACTGCCTGTGTCTAAGTGACTAGCCCTTACAAGGTAGCATCATACCCTGTCGCCATGTTCATGCCAACCACCTCAATGGACCTCATCACATAAATACTGTACCATCTCACAGCATCATAAGAAGCAGCTCAATAAGATATTTTAAGAGACCTGCTGTCCACATCACTTTGATCATTGTGCAATGTTACACTTCTTCTATTTTATTGGTTCCTACTAATTTGTTATTCGACCTAACTACAAATTAAGCTTTATCAAAACTACATATGCATAAGGAAAAGTGCCTAGCCATGGTTTCAGGTGTCCACCGAGGGACTCTAAAATACATCTCCCATGATAAAGACTATTGCACCTTGCTCTCTCAAGTTTCAGATGGGTCCAGGTGAAACCTGTTTTGTGGACAAGGAAATCCAAGCTTCTAGACCCTGTCTGGCTTTTCTAGGTTTCTGAGGTGGCACTAACTTTCAGAGTTTCTGACATGTCTGGTTGCTGCATCAAATTATAGTATCCCTTAAGACACACTCTTGGAGCCGGGCGGTGATGGTGCACGCCTTTAATCCCAGTACTAGGGAGGCAGAGGCAGGCGGATCTCTGTGAGTTCGAGGCCAGCCTGGTCTACAAGAGCTAGTTCCAGGACAGGAACCAAAAGCTATGGAGAAACCCTGTCTCGAAAAACCAAAAAAAAATAAAAAAAAAAAAGACATCTCATGGCCAGTTTGCTTGATGGTTCACACCTGTAATCCCAGCACTCAAGAACTGTAGCAAGTTTGAGACCAGTCTGTCTCCATAGCAAATTCCAGGCCAGCCACAGCTACATAGCAAGACATTAAAAACACATTCACAAAAAACCCAAACCCAAGTACGTGTGTGTGTGTGTGTGTGTGTGTGTGCACACACACAACTATACATACACGGACGGCATGTCTTGAAAACAAACCAGTGTTTTAGGGGTGTTAGTGAGTGTTGAAATACGAAGAGGCGGGGCTGCGTCCCCAACACCCCAGCCGCTTGGCTAGCTCATGCCCGAAATAACAGCACACAAACTGTATTCATTTAAGAACTGCTTGGCCCATGAACTCTAACCCTTACAGGCTAATTCTCGCACCTGGACTAGCCCATTTCTAATAATGCATGTAAGCACCCCAAGGTGCGCTTACCGGGAAGATTCTAGCCTCCGTCCATCATGGTGTCTCTGCTCCAGAGAGCAGAGTTGTCAGGTCTCTCCGGGAGCAGAGCAGAGTCTGACCTCACTTCCTCTTCCGCCCAGCATCCTATTCTGTTTACTCCTCCCATCTATGTCCTAAGCTATGAGGCCAAGCAGTTGGTTTATTGCTCAGCCAATGAAATCAACAGATTGATATATGACACTCCCACATCAAGTGAGAAGCTTAAGAAACAACCAAAAGTAGCAACAACTTAAGCCAAGTTCTGAAGTACTGATTGACAAATGTGTCTTATCCAGGACAGAGCTATGGGCTCAACTAAATTATTCACAGCAATATCTCCATTTAAAATGGGAAGAGGTGGGCATGGGGCCAGGGAGATGGCTCAGTGGGTACAAGTGTTTTCCACTCAAACACCAGGACCAGAGCTTGAATCACCAGTACCCACTGAAACGCTGGCTGGCTGGGTGGTCAGTTACAACCCCAGCACACGAGAAGTCACAGGGAATGTGGGGACCAAAGTGGCATGCCACACTAGATCCTTCAGTAAGCACTGTGTCCAAAGGAGAGCTCCTACGTCATAAATAAGATGGGGAAGAGATCAAGGAAGACATGTATCAACATCTTCTGAGCCCCATATGCACACAACTCACATACAGTCATTCATAACACCTACCTATACATAAGAGATCACTACACTCTTTGCAACATAGATGTCTGCCTGTCCTTCAGAACATCGATTCTGTGAGTGGTCAGGATCACAGGCATGTCCACTCTACCGTGGAAGCGCCTCACATTTCCACTCTCTTTAAACACTTCATTACATGTATACATGGTGTATAATGTATAACTCATACGCTACGTGCCCTTCGCTGCATGCATGGAGGTTGGAGGACAACTCGCAGGAGTCAGTTCTCTTCATTCATCTTGGAGGTCCCAGGGATCACACAAAGGTCACCAGACTTGGCTGCAAGTAATGCCTTAGCTTTGTGAGTCATCTCATTGTCCCTGTTCCTACTTAACTTTATCTCTGCCTCGCAGTGTGTCCAAATGCAATACCCACATGCTACTCTAAAGCTTCCCACAAACCCAAACCCCACTCGTAAGATAGCATGTCTATCAGGGCAGTCACACGGAATCGTTTATTACTATAGTGACAAAATTTCTCTGGGCAGTGATAATTACCCATTCAAGAGCTGTTTGCATAGAATAAGATGCAGGTTATTAAGTTGTTTAATAAATTGTGCATTTGAGATAGCATCATGAAAAGACATTGGGGTCAGTTGATGTTATCTTAATTCATTTTTGATTGATGTGATAAAGATCATGAGCAAAAAAACCTTGGGAATGAAAGGGTGTATTTGGCTTACATTACAGGCCATGGTCAGGGGAAGCCAAGGTCACAGAGAGCCCTGCTTACTGGCTGACTCCTCGTGTCTTGCTCAGATTGTTTCCTTAGAGCACTCAGGACCACCAACCCGGGGGTGATACTGCCCTCCAACATCACCCATTAAGCAAGAATACATCCTACAGACTTGCTGATAGGCCCATCCAATGGAGGCATTTTCTTATTTGAGGCTTCTTCTTCCCAGATGACCTTAGCTTGCATAAAGTTGACAACAAAGAACTCTCCAGCACAAAGGTGTTCCTGAAGAGTTTAAGGCAAGACCATGACATTGCGTGGCACACATCAGTAATAGAGGCAACCAGGCTCCAGAGAATCCTTGTGTTAATGGCCCTATTGTAATCCTCCATGTGGGTGTGTTTGTGTGCAATGGGGTGGGGGACTGCATGCACTGATAAACACACAAAGGCCAGGGGAGGACGTGTGGTCTGCTCTGTCACTCTCCACCCTGGACACAAGACCTCTTGTGCAGCCTGGTGCCAATCTGGCAGCCATCAAGCCTCAGAGATCCTCCTGCCTCTGCCCAGCACAGCTTTGCCGTTGTAGGTATGTGTACCAGGCCCCCCCCCTTTATACAGGTGCTGGGGATTTGAACCCCAGGCCTCACGCTCCCACAGCAAGCATTCTTAGGCTGTTGTTCCAGCTCTAATACTCTTGTTTTAAACTAGTAAGTGGGACTCGGATCTTTATTTCTAAGGACTTAGCAATTTATTTTCAATAAGCAGGGAGAATAACAGAGAGGAATTTTCCACTCAAGCACACTTCCTCATCTCACAACACTGTATTCCAAGTTGCGCTACTAAACTGATAGGCCCATCAAAATGATGGATCAGTGATTTGAAATGAAGCCAGATATAAAGGGGAAAAAATAACCACAATAATGAAAATTATTAAAATGATAATCCTATCAGGCTCAAAAATTCAAAGAATCAACTTAATAAGTTAAACACCAAGTAGGAAAAAATCACTTTCTTCTACAATTAATTCCACCGGCAGCATCTTGGTGCCAGCAAATATCACACAAGACATTAAATTAATGTTGTTAATTTGAACTTTAATGCATTTTATAGTAAATGTATATAGAAATCTGTAAATCTACCTCAGTTTTACAGCTGAATAAAAAGCTAAATGCATAGGAAATTAATACCTAATTCAGTGTTTGCCCCAACTTAAATAATATGCTATGTAAAAATCACTAAAAATAATTTCCATCAATTCCAGGAACCTAAGGAAATTTCTGCTTTAGGAAACATTGCCTTTATAAGAACCAGATGGGTTCCTACAAAGAACTGGGGGTGCACAGCTCCACCCTACCAGGATGCCTTACATTGCCTGGAATGGAAGCCGACTTCTTGGAGCCGGGAGGCCGGCTCATTAAAGGTTGTGCTTGGCATGGTTCTTCAGCTGCCCTCAAGTAGTCTTGACAACAGGCAGAACCCCTTTGGCGTCTCCCTGGACCCCAAAGGATCCCTCTGCCCAGTTCATACGTCCCTCTATCCAGTGATAACTCGGCATGTCCTGATGTTCACATATGAAGACCACAGAACAAGAAGAAATTAGTATTACTTTGTAACCTAAGATAAACTCAGCACTTATGAGGTAACAGACGTGGATGAAGCATTCAGGACTGGCAGCTAATTAGGTTACAGTCTATGCTAAAGTACAGAAGCAATGCTATTCAGGCTCTCCAATGGCTTCTACGAGATTTTAAGTGCTGGCCTGGGGCTGAGGCTCAGAGGTAGGGTGTTCATCTAGCACTGGCGAGGCCCTGGGCTCCATAACCAGTACTGAAAACAAAAAACAAAACAAAAAATCCCCTAAGTCCAACCCCTAGACGAGATGGTACACATGGCATTTTCATAAGAATTTGGCCTCAAATTGCTAACCCTGGGAAATGGCAATGTGTAAATCATTCACTCAAATAAACCCACAGAGGCCCAGGACTACAGGGCAAACAGGCGGACGCTGGCATGCAAGCTAATTCTCTACCTGGCTGCCCTCCGACCAGGTCGTTTCTCCTGGTCCTCCTCACGTCCAATTGATCTCCATTGATTTAAGCTGCTTCATTCTGAGCTGTAGCCAGAGATGACTACTTCATGGCTTGTCATTTTCATTTGGTTTCAACAGAATTCACTCAAAATGGGTCATGGAATTAAATAACTTAAAACCCAGCTACGAGTTAATCAGACATCTGCTTCTGGAGAAAAAAAAATCCTATTTTTAAAAAATTAATAAGAAGAAAAGAAAGAAAGGGAAAAAAACCCTTGGAAATGAAGTCAGAACTTCATTTCCCTGGATTATACTTTGTAGCACATTGACTTATTAAATATTAAACATTTCGGATAAAACATCAATATTCTTTGTTTTACATCAAAATTCTCCTGCCTGTAAAATGTCACCACCCCATCTCCCATCTCTCTCTCTCTCTCTCTCTCTCTCTCTCTCTCTCTCTCTCTCTCTCTCTCTCTTTACATTGTGATATTGACAGAATGGAAATGGGATCACTATATTTTTGGCCCTGTGCAGAGTGACTGGCATCGAAATTCTGCAGTCCCATCCTAAAACAGGTTTTCTTCTCTGCGCACCGCCAGCCCGTTTGGCAGGTCCCCTCCAGCAACCAAGAAGCATGAGATGGGGCATGCAGAGCGGAGCAGGGATGGCAAAACGTTTCAAGGGCAAGCCGTGGGAGAAGGAGGCTAAGACAGAAGCTCGAGTTAAACTCCAGATGGATGCAGGATTGGGGGTTAGAGCAGGGCAAGAATCGGAGGATGAGTGGAAAGAGGCGGGCAGGGTACGGAAGAAGAATAAAACGCAAGAGCCACAAAGGACCATGGTCATTGACGACGGGCCCTCCATTTGACAATTTTCAAAACGAGATTTTTGATCTTACTATGCAGACTGTTCAATGTATAGACTCTTTAAAGATTTGTTTTTACCATTTCTGAATGTTTGTGTGTATTTATTTACCACGCATATGTGTGTGCAATAGTGTTTGCGTGTGTACCCCGTTCAGACATAATCCTATGGAAGCCAGAAGAGAGTGTCAGACCCTCTGAAAATGGAGTTAGAGGCAGCTATAAGCTGCCATGTGGGTGCTGAGAATGAACCTAGGCTCTCTGTGAACTCAGTAAGCACGCCTAACCACCAAGCTATCTCTCTAGCCCCCCCTCACCTTTTTCATTTTATTATGTGTAGGTGTAGGTGTGTGTCTCTGAGTGTGTGTCTAGGTATATGAGTGCAAGCGCTCTAGGAGGTGTCAGATCCCCTGGAACTGGAATAACAGATGGTTGTGAGCCAACGGGTACTCGGAACTGAACTTGGTTGCTCTGCAAGAAGAAGCAAGTATATGCAACACTGAGTCATCTTTCTGGGCCATGTATGCATTCTTTAGCAGATGAGATCTTGACCTGGAATCCTAACTGCATCCTAACAGGAAGACCACTGGGCATCAGGAGTCCAAAAGTCTTCTGAAATACTCTGCAAAACTTTGTGTGTGTGTGTGTGTGTGTGGGGGGGGTTACAGAGCGTCCAACTATCCAAGAGTCCATGATCTCAAGTAAATTAAGAATCGCCACTCTAGAGGCAAATGCACTCTCTGTCCGCCTCCCTCGGACAGGGTCAGGAAGAACACGGTAACTTTCAGGATTTTCTCTGCAGCTGTCCCGATCATTCACGAGACGGGTGAAGTCACAGGTCAGCGACTGTATGAGAGGCAGTCATGGTCACAATCACCAGGATGGAAACTGGACCTTAAGCACCCCCAGTGAGTACAACATGGAAATAGTTACATTCAGGGGCATTTGGATGAAAACAAACACACTCTACAGGGTTGGGTCAAAGTGTCAGAGAGTCCAGGAAAAGCTGCCTGAAACTTCTCTCTCTAGTAGCTACCCAAAGACACGGGGCTAAGCCCTGACTACTCAGCTCTCCTAACTCTCTAGAAGTTCAGCTACACATCTCATAACCAACAGTATTGCTGTCAATGATGGATCACCTGCACCAAATGAGACCGTACCATTACATTGCCCGGAGACAAAGAAGACATGTTAGTTTGTGTAAGTGACTCCAGGATGTTGGCACAAGGATAAAACTTTCTAATAATACCTTTCTCACAGTAGATCCTCGTCATTAAGTGGCATGTGACTATTTTTATATTGGTCTAGGAAACAGAAGACATGATACCGGTTAACTTGTATTCTCTGTACTGTTTCCCTGTCTTCTCTCACCATGAACTGAACTACTCTCCGTAGATCTGACCCAGGAAAAGCATTTGTTTTAAGTACATACCTCCCACCCACAAGCAACACATATTTACACACCAAGAGGAGGCATGCCTATCCCAAGGGTTTTGAAAACCAAATGTGGATAATAAAAATAGTATATTTCTGCAGGACAGTGGTGGCACACGCCTTTAATCCCAGCACTTGGGAGGTAGAAGCAAGCGGATCTCTGAGTTCGAGGCCAGCCTGGTCTACAGAGCGAGTTCCAGGACAGGTTCCAAAACTACACAGAGAAATCCTCAAAAACAAAAATAACAAAACAAAACAAAGTGGTACATTTCTAATTTTCTGTTTCATAACGAGCTCTGGAACATTGTGGGGCAATCTCATTCCTTTGTTTTGTTCCAGCAGACACCCTGAAACTCTTTCAGAGAACCCAGTTAGTATTACTTGGCAGCACCCTTCCAAAAGAGACCCCCTAGAATAGTAGGGCAGCTACATGTCGGCCGTACAGACCCATCAGCTCTTTTGCGTGCCAAACAAACCCAGCTTTCAGCGCTCTGAAGCCATCTCCGAAGCGTGTGCACATATTAAATGCCTAGACCTTTCGAGCTGTTTGAACAGGAGATTAAGGCTTGTATTTCACACGCCGGCCAATTTGAAATATTCATGTGAAAAGAGACCGGGGATGAGATGGCCAAGAGTTCTCATCAGGAAATATTTGATGACATCAGAAAAACTCTGCTAACCTGCAAGTAATTCCTACCAGGGTGTACCAGCCAAGAAGGACGGAGCTCCTCCTATGCAGAAATGCAGATGGGAACCAGTCGACTTCTGGCTAGAGAAATGAATCTTAAACAGCACATGAACACATTGTTGTTTGGGCTCCTGAAATCATTCAACTCTGGCATTTTTTCAAATATAAGTTTTCCTTGACCAGAAACCCCACTCAACTAAATGGTAGGTAGAAATGACTGGAATCAAATTCAAAGGACAGCGAAGACTCTAAAAAAACGTGTTCTCAAGTCACCTGAACAAAAGCAAGCCCTCCTGGTGTGCTTTGGTTGAACGGTGATGATGCCACTTTCTGTTCCTCCGTGTCACACTGCCGCTTTGGGGAGACTCTAGTAGCAGCTAAGAGACAGCATCTCTGTCTCTCAATGAGTTTTGTATGTGTGTGAGTGTTTGCCTGCATGTGTATATATGCCCCACATGCATGCGTGGTACCCATGGAGGTCAGGAAAGGGCACTGTATCCCCCAGAAGGAGTCACAGAGGTTGAGAAACCATCATGTGGGTGCTGGGGACTGAATGTGGGTCCTCTGAAGGAACAAGTACTCTTAACTGCTGAGCCCTCTCTCCAGTCACAAAACTGTACCTCTTTTTAAAGATTTGAGGATTTCCACACATTGATCATTTCTCTATTTTATACAACCAATCAACAGATTCCATTAAAATTTCCTTTTTTGTTTCAAGGTGTTGAAACACTTGTTTCAAATGAATTTGAATTTCTTTATTTTTTTTTACTATCCATGAGGTCTATTCATTCATTTCTTTATAAAGCTTCATAACTGGCCTGAGAAATTATTCAAATAGCATTTTTTTCAATACATATATTTTTATTCTCTAGCAGGATCCCAACCACTTTCTCAGATTTTTTTTTTCTCGAAACTTCTACAGTTCCTTCCTTTTTATTTCTCAGTACCTTATCCTATTTTCCAATCTGGAAGGAAAAATTGCCTTCCTTTTTCCTCTAAGGGTTCAAAGGGAAATATTTCCCTGATTTAAAATCAACCCACAGGTGCAATATAAAAATAATAAACACCATATTTAATGTCCCAAGCTGGGCTATCCAAGGAATCATGACAGGAATCCTCCAGCGTTGTTAGGAGTAGGAAAAGCGACTAGATTTTATGCCGCCTAAATGTCTTCATTCTTTCTAGGGCAGTGCAGCCGGCGCTTCTCCTCCCAACATGCAAAAAAATGTGTTCAGGACATCGCCACGCCATCTTTACTGGGCCAGTCCTTTCACAAGCCGCGGCTGTTGGAGGACAACAACCACCTCAATGGAAAGGTGGGAACCCAACTGCTTCCCAGGCAGAAACAAAGACATGAGTTGGTAAGCAGGAAGAGGAAAATGAGGTGAGCATGGACTAGAGAAAAAAGGAGAAGAGACCGGGCAACAAGAAGACAGACGCTAGCAGAGAAAGGTAGTCGGAAACCGCAATGTTCATTAACCCGGTGCTTCCCAAAATACATAATAATGTCACTGAACTATCTGTATCGCTGCAGATTTTTGTAAAAGAAAAAGTTGTTTCTTATTTGAGACCATGGAAAAGTGGGGAAGGCTGGATTGCATTGACTTAGGCCATGGAAGTCTTTGAAGAGGATGTTCCTGAACTGAAAAAAGTCCCTGGTCACCAAGAGCTGTGTGGTCTTGAACCAGGGGCAATCAGGTTGACCCCAAATCCAGAATACATAGTACAAAGCCAACGCATGTATGAGCAGTGCGATCCCTGAACCAGCTGTGCGCTCCAAACCTACACCCAGCCCTGACAGAGCAGTGTAAGGCCCACTATTTCTTTTTGATCAATCTCTCAACAGAATTGGACCCCAGTTTACAGCTGGAAATGAGAAATAAATTTATTATGGTTTCTGTCCCATGTATTCCCTCGTACTTCTTGCTTATAATAATATGGAGATAAAGATTCATTGTGTGTGTAAAATTGGCTTTCCGACAAATTCCATTGCTCTTGAAATAAAAATAAGATTCCCAAGGTAAGAAAAAAAGCAATATATGTGCAAAAGTAAACAACCGAAATGGGAGGAAGTAATAGAGAAAAGAAAACAATAACCACCCCCAACACTCCGCATTCCTTGCCTTGCTACTGTCTTCCCTGTGAACTGAGAGTTAGATGGGGTAGAACTGGCATGGTGGCTCCTCTCTGGAGAAAGCCAGAGAGAAGAGACAAGGTGTTGGCCTGGTTCCCTTGCCCATCAGCATTATTGGAATGGCAGCTGGTCAGGAGTAGGAAATACAAGAGCTGGTATGGAAAAAGACCTTAAGACCTGTCCACTGAGCTAGAGAGGAAGCAATCCTGGAAGCTCTTTGGAAGAGCCAGGATGCTCTGCCCTCTGGTCAGGACATTCAGAGCCTTGGCTGCAAACCATCCTCAACCAGCGGAAGGTAGACTGTATTGACCTTCAATAGACAAGGAACCAGAAGCTGGCAGGAGCGAGAGGAAATGCACAAAGGGAAAAGATAAGCAATAGAAACTCTGCAGAGATGGGCCCTTTCCTAAAGCATGCCTCTGGAGCTGTCTGCAGCTCTCAATGTATGCTTCTGTCAGCTGAGTCTAAAGAAGAACTTCCGGGACTGGAGAGATGGCTCAGTGGTTAAGAACCCTGATTGCTCTTCCAGACAAACCTCTTCCCACTTTCAATTCCCAGCACCCACATGGCAGCTTACAACGATCTGTAATCCCAGTACCAAGGGATTTGATGTTCCTTTTCTGGTCTCTATGGACACCAGACATGTACATGGTGCACAGTCACATGCAAAACACCCATACACACACACAAAAAAATGATTTCTAAAATCTTGTTTTTGAAAAGGAGATCTAAGGAGCCCTCATTAGACTTCCCCACCTATGCTGGGCATATGGAAGAGGTGATTTAAAAGGAATCTGTGATTATGTTTTATTTACTTATGTTAGTGTACATGGTGGGCATGTTTGTAGGCCGTACCTGTGGGGTTCATACATGTGCAGGCAAGAGGAAATCACTGGGTGTCGGTTCTCAGGCACTGTCCACTTAAAAACAATATAGGATCTCTCCCTCCCCACAGGCAAGGCTGGCCAGCCCCCGAGCCCCAAGGACTTGCCTGATTGGGACTCCCCACATACATGTCAATATGGCCAGCTTGAGGTTTTGCTCTGTGTCTGTGGGTTCTGGGGATGGAACTGCAGTCCTCAGACTTACATGACCATCACTTTACAGAGAGCCATCTCCCCAGTCCTGAAGGTTTTCATCTCATTTGGATCTCTTTGAATCTACTTTCAGCTGCAGAAATCAAGTAATACAGAAATGATTATGCATCCAGGATTATCAAAGGAAGAAAAGGTGATGGGCATTTTTGGGAGGGGGGGGTCAAATAAAGACTCTCCTGATCTTTCCCTGTACCAAAGGGCATCAAGGAAGAGGACAGAGAGAGGAGCCATCAGCACTCAAGACGGCGCTTTGGGCCCTGGCCCTCTCCTCCCCGGCATGAGTCTGTTGGAATAGATGAAGCGTCGGTCTGGAGAGCGAATGATGTTTCCACACAGGGGAGCCTCAGACCAGGAAGGACAGTCACCCCAACATTGCTGTCACACTCTGAATGCATTTGCACTTTACGAACTCTCAAAGACTCGAGGGATCTCAGGAGACATAACAGGCAGGTCTGCCGGAGATCAAGGGCTACACGGCGTGTGGTTCTGGTTACAGAAAATGCCTAAAGTGGGCAGATCCAGAGACACGGGAAGCAGAATAACAACTTCCTGAAGCTCAGAGGATGAAGCTGTGAGTTGTGGTCTGAGGTGCCTGAGTGTCCACGGCTGGGAGTTTTCTTATGTTGGACGTTGAGCATGCCACGACTCTTACACAGCTCTGGGACTATACCAAGAGCAACTGACGTGTGTACTTAAAATGGGTAAATCACACTGTACGTGAACTGCATCTCAAGAAGGCTGTTGTTATTACTTGACCTGTCAAAAATGTCCAGGTCAGCCGCAATCTAGAGGAAAGCAAGATCCAGGGAACCATCAGATCTGACCCAGTGGATAGAATGGCAAGGACAATAACTACAGGGGCCTCCTACCTTATCAAGGCAAATCCCACAGGGAAGGCAACATCTTTGAGCCAGTAACAACATGGGTTGAAATTCGCCATCTTACCTGGACCAAAGGACAGTCAGGCAGTGATGACCAGAAACCTTCATTAGCATCTGTGGTACCTTTGCTTCTAGATACCAAAGCCATTCTCTGCTAAAGGCAATGACCCGAGCTGTAAGGTTCACACAGTGGTTAACTCTTCAAAGAAGTCTATTTAGCATGCTTTCTGGTAAACAACGCCTGTCCCTCCCCAGGCAGAAATTGAACAGTATTATTATAGCGTGCTTTCAGTTTTATTAAGGCTGGGGTAGTTGTTTAAAGTTACATAGTATCTCTCATAACCATATGTTGTTCCCATATGGATAAAATTGCTTTGGAGTTCGCCTCTGGAATAAATTTAAGCACCAGTAAATTGATGGCAATTTAAAATAAATAAATACATGTAAGTATTTTTTTAACTAAGCATGAAAATATCAAAATCCAAAAGATGATCCTTTATAGGTAGCCTCGAGGAAAAAAAATTTTCAATGCAAACATCACTATGAAATGCCAAGCTCAAGATTCGCTTTCGTGCCTCATGAGAAGGCATCAGAGAATATCCAGGTCTGGGGGCATATACCCATCATCTCAGTTCTGGGATGGCCGACTCAGGAGGATCATGTGTTCTAGATCAGCCAGGGCCGGCTACGTGGTGAGATCCAGGCCAACCTAAGCTACACAGTAAGACCCTGTCTCTAAAAGACACAAAACTGTATAAAGAAGAAGAAAGTAAATACGTAAAACCTCTAACAGATAGTGATGAGGCATGAAGATGCGCCAGCTTTACCACCTTCTTTTCAGGCAGACAAGAGCAATAGGCTCACAGCGATTTTCTTTCTTTCTTTCTTTCTTTCTTTCTTTCTTTCTTTCTTTCTTTCTTTCTTTTTTTTAATCCATCTCCATCAAAGCCAGGGCAGTGATTCACATCCACCCCTCCGTCTGCACACAAAAACCTTCCACTTTCAACATTTCGGTTCCATAGATAATTTTAGGGTGTTATCAATTAGGCAGATTTTCCTCCCAGTATAGGATGTGGGCTTCAAGATAGTTCTGATTTATATGCGCAGGGCTGGGAGAAGATGGGAGAGAAGACGGAAGGAGGGACCCTGAATTACGACTTTATCAGACCACAGCAAAATGTCATCGGGTTACAACTCTATGGAAGCCAGCCCATGGGTAGACATTCAGCGGGGAAGACACCAAGACTGATAGCAAAGAGGCTCTCATGCATTCTCTTCGTTGCCAGTCTTACAGAAAAAAAAGAGGAATAGAATGTGGAAGCCATGGAAACTTTATAATACACAAACATCTTCCCACTGGGTAAGGAGTCCTGCTAACCTGTGAATCCTGAAACATTTCCTTCTGAACACGGAATGAGAAAGGGAAAGCCAGCCATGCGGTTTCACTGTCTCCACAAAGAAATGACAGCAACAATTTACCATTTTCTCCTGTCTCACTCTCCGCGCCCCGCCCCCACGGGGCCTGCCTCTCCAGCCACCATTCTTCCTCTGTTTTCTAATAACTTTCCATCCTGTTGGCTCGTGCCTAGTGTACGATGCCGGTGTGTGGAGAAATTGTGAAAAGAAAATGAGAGGGGGGAGGAAAAGAGAGGCAATGTGATTAGAAGGAGGACCGGAGAGAGAGATTGAGAGACACGGAGAGAATGGCAGCGCCTGGCTCTGGCATTTGTCTATTTAAATGCAGTCCTGCAGCCCTGAGTGACCTGAGTTATGAATTACTGATCAGACAACTGATAGGTTATGGGCAGGGTATAATCTCATTGAGAAAGCCTTCGCCTCTAAGCAGGTCTAAGCGATAGCCTGCCCTTGAGAGACAGCCCCCCTTACACTGCCTTTTGTATGAATGTGTGTATCTCTTTGCATGTGTGTGTTTGTGTGCATGCACGTGTGTAGTTTCCCACATACACGTACTTATACACATACTCTCCCTTTCTTTAAAAAAAGTCTAAGTCATCATTTTATGATGATAAATATATATTAACAATTGATGGTTGCCAGCGTCAGAGAGAAGGCTATCCCTCGGCAAATCAGACAGTCACCAAATAAACCGGTCTTCCGCTAACTTAAGTGAATTTCCTCTACTTCACACGTCTCAGTTTGCTATCCATGCTGATGACCTGAAGGCAATGTGGAAAGATTGGAGGAAGCAGACAATACGCATTCATGCAACACGTGCTGTGGTTTGCTGCCTGTGCGTTATTCTTCCTGCAGCTTTAAAGCAGGATAGGTGCACATGGTGGATCGTGTGTTGCCTGTACAATACGTGAAAAAAAACCCAGACTTTCTATTTACATACATGTGAAACATACTTGACGTCGCTTTGTGCAATCATGACAGCCAACCGTGAGTCCAGCTGTCATTAGCCATTACACCAAGAGACTTCCAGGCTAATTGAAAACTTAGGTAACGTGGTACTAAGTATGTAGTGAGGACTCCACAGTGGCTCCTGGCTATGGGACAGTAGAGTTAGAAGCTATAAACCTAGGGAGGGAGCTGCTGATGACCAGGGTACTGATCCCCCCGCCACACACACACACATCAGCTGCAGACATGCACGAAAGACCAACCTAACACACATGGGGGGGGCACTTCAAGTCCTCTGAGTGCAATGGGTAGAATAACAAAGAAAGGTGCGTGGGAAGAAAGATGTAAACATTGTCATCACATTTAAAGAAAAGCAGTTGGGACTCCCCCCTACCGCGTCTTGATGTGACATCCTAGGGTGCACATGGCATCTCATGCTCTTACTTGCCTTCTCTGGCTGGGAGGAGGCATTCTGACATTCAGTCAAACGGGGAAGGAACCTTACTGATCTGCAAATTGATTGGCCTGGCAGAAGAAGAACCTTGCAGGCAGAACCCAGTGCCCCTGCCAACCTGGAGCCCGCTATGCCATCTGGGAGGGTGTGTGTTGAAAACAACATCCCGTCAAGACTTAGGTAGATTTGACTTCCAAGACCAAAATCCACAGTGCCTATCAGCACCATCCTCCTGTCAAAATGCCCTGCTTCTCCCTGTGCCACACTTACACGACAGGGCAACATCTGCCCTCCTTATTCTATGCTGTAGTGGATCCATTAAGCAAGTATGGATGCTAGGCAGGGCATAATCTGAGAGTGCAAATTATTACCTGATTTAGATTCATTACAGGCGGCCCCGCCGTCTGCATCTCACCATCTCTTCAGAACGGGGAACTTGCCGAGAGAGAGTATTATGTAAATCTTTCTGTCACAGATTATTGCCTCTATCCACGACTTCCACAATGCACATTCCACAATGCACATCTGCTTTCCTCGCGCACTTATTACACACACACACACACACACACACACAGAGTTCCTGATTTTTTAACCTTTTTCTTTGCCATTCTCCTGCTTCCTCCAACACTCATTATGGGGGAAATTACCTCCAACAGGAGGCTACTGCTTTCCTTCATCCAATTTGCATAATTGCTGTTTTGTTGCTTTTGCCTTTTTAAGTGGATCCGCTGCTCCCCAGAGGGAAATGTGGAGGGCAAAACTATAGCTGGAGCTCCATTCCAGGTTATGAATACAAGGGTGAGCCCATGGGGCGTTCTGGGTCACTCTGGCTCACCAGCATGCAAGTGATTTCCAGGGATTACAGCAAGGGCTTTCAACGATGGCCAACAACCCAGGTCAGATACACAGGCCAAGGGCTCGGGAGATGGCTCGGGCAGTAAAGTGCTGGTCTCTCAAGCATGAGAACCTGAGCTCGAGTCTCAGAACCCACATAAAAATATGGGACGGTGATGCATGCAGCCCGTAAGGCAGAGGCAGCCAGATCCTTGGGGCTCACTCCAGCCTAGGTGGTGAGTTCCAGGCAACTAAGAGGACCATACATCTTAAGTGTGGATACATCACACGTTCAGAATAGTCTAAACGTCACCTGTATATTTGAAAGTAAATCATATAACATACACTGTGTAACCTCCAGGCAGGTTCAGAAGATGAATTCGCCTAAAATTTCCTCCCTATGAACCCCTGCCTCCCACCCAGCAACTTCCTTACATGGACTCTCTCTATGATTCCATCCTGCAAGCAACCTTGCAAATGGTGTCTGCTCTTTTATGTATAAACAAGGCCTACCTGTATGTCTCTCTCTACCTGTATGTTATCTATTCCCTTGCTTCATTATTATACCAACACCACACTTCATTTTGCCTGTTTCATGCTAATGGACTCACGATCCTTCAGTGCTTTTTCAACGTGAGCTCAGTAGAACAGGGGAGATGACTCAGCAGTAAAGTGGCCACCACACACACATAAACATCAGAGTTCAGCTATGCAGAACCAACATGAAAAACCCAGAATGACAGCATTTGTTTACACTTCCAGCCCTGGTGAGGTAGAGACACAGGGATCCCTAAGACTCATTGGCCTGCAAGTCTATCCAGGTCAACGAGCTGCAGGCTGGGTGAGAAAGCCTGCTTCAAAAAAATAAAGGTAGAAAGTCACCAAGAAAAGACAGCTAGCATCAACCTCAGGCTCACACACACAAACCTACATACCCACATGCACAAGTACACATACCATACAACTCATAATACCACACACATACACACAGCATAAGGTCACTTATGACGGTATCAGTAGCATCGTCCACTTATTTTACTTACTGTGTGGTATTCCATTTTATGAATTACCAATCTTTATTGGTCCATTTCTACTCTTGAGGTATGTTTTGAGCATTTTTAGTATAAGGCCGTTATAAACAATGCCATTGAGAACATTCTTGTTGGTGTCTCACATTCAAGGTTTGCTCTTGGTTATGAAGACCAGGAACAGAGACCCTGTGTTCTAGGACATAAATAGGTTAAGCTTTACCAAGTAAGCCCAACTCTTCCAACGGCTGTCTGACATTCTCTTTACAAACTTTCCAGCATGTTCATCTTCGCCAACGTGTAAAACCATGGCTAGATACTTGGTATATAACCAAGTGTGATTATGATTCTCTGGTTTTAATTTTTATGTAAGAGAAGTCAAACATTTTACAAACATATTTCCTTGCTGATTTGTTTTTTTCTTTTGTGAAGAGATACAGATTTCCCATCTATTATGTGTTTTGGACACTACTCTTTGGCAAGTTGTGTGCATTGCAAATGTCCCTCCCTGGATGACTGTTTTTCTTCACATCGTCCTTTTCTTTACAGTGATGGGAACTGAACACATGCAAGGCAAGTACTGCACTGAGCTATATCCCTGTCCCATTCACATCCCTGTGGTATCTTAAAATAAATACAAATTCAGAGTTTCAATGTCTTGCTAGCCTATTTGTCCTTTAGCAAGGATTTGGGCCTCATTTAAAAGATTTCCCTCCATCTGAGGTCATGAAAAGACTCTCCTCAGTTATCTGCTAAATGGTTCGCCACTTTGCCAAATCACATCTTTATGTTTTGACTCCACCTGGAACTGGTCGTCTCAAACACTAGAAACAGAGTAACCAATCTCATTTCTTCTTTAATAGAGATGAACAAATGTCACCACTTATTAAAAACCCTTTCCCCTCCTCACTGATGAACCAATCAGACATATCAACTGACTGCTTATATTTCACAGTGTTCTGCTGTGTTCTATGAGTCCATGAATCAGTGGAGACCTGATGTTTACACTGACTCAGTATGGACCAATAATGCATTCTGGCATACAGTAAATATTCCCTGAAATATTTCCTTTATAAAAAAGAAACCTTGAAACTACTCCACCCTTGACAATTTTGCAACTGTACAATTCTTGTTTTCAAGTTGAGACCAAGGTCAGGACCACAAGAGCGTCAGTTAATTTCAGGCATCAGAGAATTTTGCTGACCCTCATAACTGGGCTCTTCATATTTTTTTAATGATTATTTAATACATCCCAATGGATTAAAATTCTCCAAACTATAGACCTCAATAAAATAGAGCTCTAAAGACAACAGAATTAATGCTTTCTACAGGAGATGTAATTTTGACTTGGATTCTTCATATTTTTAAATTCTCAAAAATTGTCTGTTTTTTAATTTGTTTTCTGTTTGTGGCTGGTTTAAAGATACACAGTTCATTTTTCCATATTGATTTTGTTTCTGGAGACTTTGCTAGATTTTACATTTTAATAATTTGCACAATGATTCTTTTCCATCATCTAAATCTGCGATCAGATCATCTCTGAAAAATGACACTTTTATCTATTCCTTTACGATTCTGGGTTTTTTTTTCCCCTTCCTTTTTCTGACAATCTATATTAAAACACCCAGTACCAGGAAATGGAATTAAAGGGGTGATTTCTTAAAAATAACTTTTTCCCCATTATTTCTCTGTAAGAATGATGTTTATTTTCCACGTTTTTACATATGAATGCGATCACTCACAAAGAATGTCCTTTCTAACCTACATTCCTGACAACGTTAAATAACTATAATGACCTTTGCCAAAAATGTTTCTGGATCTATAAAACATGATCATACAATTTTTCTTCTTTAGATAATTACATATAAGCCCAGTATGACCATGACAATAGTCTTGACTAGCAGGAGGCTGGAGGATGGCAAGTTGGAGACCTACTCAGGAACCTGAAAAGACCCTCTCCTCAAAATAAAAGCAAAAGACTGTAGCAATAGCTCATCAATAGAACACTTGCCTGGCACATGCAAGAATGTAGGGTCAATCTCAGTGTGTCAATAGTAATAATGAAATAATCAGTAAATTATATATTAACTGATTTTCTCATTAAACCAACATGTATTCTAGGAACAAGCCCAAGTCATTAAATAATATTAATTGTATAAAATACTGTATCTGGACTGAGTATGTAGTTCAGGTGGTAGAATGCTCGTTTGGTACTCACGGGTCCCTGGATTCATCCCTAACTCTTATGTTCATAAACAGTGTTTAGTTTCCAGTGTTGGTGAACACAGCACTGGGGAGGCTTAGACAGGAGAATCCAAAGCTCGGGGTCATCCTTGACTAAATAACAAGTTCAAGGCCCGCCTAGGATGCATGAGACCTTATCTCAAAAAGCAATTATCAATCAATCAATCAATAAGCAATTGGATGTGTGTTAGTCACTTTTACACTGCTGTGACAAAATGCCAGAGAATATTCCTGAAGGGCAGAGAGAGTCATCTTGGCTCAGCGTCAGTCCGCGGCTGGTCGGTCCCATTGTTCTTAGAGCTGGGGCAGAGCTCAAACAACATGATGGAAAACCCTGGTGGAAACTGCCGTCCGCCTCATGGCAGCCAGGAATGATAGGGTGGAAAGACTACAAGGTGTAGTTTCCAATGGCAGTCAAATCTTTCCCCTGTGGCCTTGCACAGAACACATCCAGGCCATGGCAGTTCCGCTTACTAACACTTTATACCTGTGTTTCAGAGAAAAACAGGCTTAATTGTCTTTTCTTTTCTTTCTTTTTTTTTTGTCCTGTGAGATCTTGCTATCAAGACTCCATGCCAGCTTGATAAAATGAGTTACAATGCTTCAAACACTTTGGGGTTGGAGTCAGGGTAGCTGCGAGGAGACAGGAGACCACCATGCTTTGCCTAATTAAAGCCCACTCCCTGCTCTGCTCTTCTTTTCCCCCGTGAGAATTACTCAAGGTCCAGACAAAGGACAGAAACTATACCGGTGAATAGAAGAGAAAAGAAAAACTACAGACTCGTTAACAGGGCATGCGGAATTGTCAACTAGCTAACTGAAGAGAAAAGGGATTCCGATCTTTCAAGCAAAGGTTTTCTACTCTGGAATTGAGAAAATACGGTAAAAAGGTTGGGATTATGAGAGTAAGGAGTCTGGGGAAAAGGCTAACTTTGGGGCTTTAAAAAGGAAGGCTTGAAGGGCCAGTCCCAGAGTACCAACAAAGCAATGCCTCTGAAGATGCCAAGGGGATGCCAAGGGGTTTGATGGCCGCTGTGGAAAAGGAGTGTCTCCAGACAGTCACAGTGTGATGCTGAAATGATAGTCACAGGGGAAGAAAAACTGCAGGAGGCTTCACCAGAAGCAGAGTATCAAATATATCACTTCCTCCACTCTACCCCTCCATATCCTTCTTGGGGTCCCTAGTGGCTGAATATGTAGAGAAAGAAGTCTGCTGGCAAAGCAAAAATGGGCCTTGCAGAGCGCTCCTGCCCTAGAATCACAAAACAGGATATGTAAGGTTGGGTGTACAGCCAAAAGATAATCGCTTCATAAATGGCACGCTACTAAATATATTGATGCTGGCCAGAGCAGCTTAGCTAGTGATGGAGAAGCCAAGTCCATCACGGAGAATCACACAGCATGGCTGAGCATCTCGATGATGCATCTGTGTTTCCGGAGCCCAATGCTGAGGCTTTCACTATGGCTCCTTTCACGCTGCAACGTGTGGATATTGCCAAGTGGGAACAAATGCCCCACATCCAGACCCTGTGTGTGAGATGGTCTCCTTTTCCCATGCTGGATAAAGTGTCTCTCATTCCTTTAAGTTTAGGCTTGAACATCATCATGTCTGATGGAAGGTTTAGTTAGTGTAAGATTAATAGCATGATGCATTTAGAGTCTCAGGGAGCATTTCACCTTCTTAATGCTGGAAACCAAGGCCACCAGATGCAAACAGGTACACTGGCCTCACAGGAAAAGACGGATCCCACAGGAAGATGCTCCATCAGTCTCAGCGTTTTGAGCCATTCCACCTGAGACCATAAACAAGCAAACCACCCCAGCCATCTAGACTCAACCAAGCCAATACCAACATCATTTCCTGGTAAGTGTAATGGTTTGTTGTGCACTGGAATCTATTACCATACATACCCAAGAAGTGTCAGTGTTCCCTACTCAGTGGATGTGAATAAGCCACATCATTCTCAATCAAACCAAATTCTTGTTCTTACTCCACAGACTGACAGCATCCTGCGATTCCTTCTCAAAGCCTCCCACCCACCCGCCCACCCACTCCCACAAAACATCTAGGAGAACTGGAAGAAAGGGCCTGGTATGCTACCCCCACCAAGGATCATCTGTCCCATTTTGCTCTGGCTTGGAGGGTAGCAAAGTCACGTGAGTGTGTGTTGCCATGGTCGTTGCTCTTGGGGTCCACTGGGAGACAGCGAGAGCTGTCAAGAGTTTTCAAGAACGGTGTTATTTTATCACACCCAGAAATGGAAATAGAATCTCTTCTCAGATTTTTTGGTTGTCACTTCCTGGGACAGATCACTGGTTCCGTGTCACCCAGTATGGATTGTATGAGTCAAAGTAAAACAAGAAAACAGGACCACTCTAGTGATCTCACACAGAAGAAGAAGGTAACACTGGAGATTTGTTCCTTTGATATTGAAAAGGCAGAGAAACTAAGATGGTGGCAGGAAACTGTCACTCACAAGGCTGGAGGTGGTTGCAGGAGCTCAAGATGCGATGCTGAGGTGATGATCAGGTATTTATTTATGGCTGAAGTCGGGACTGGTAAGGAGTACATACTAGGACCAGGGGCTCCAAATGGCATGTTCTGCTTCTTTATTTTTAAGAAGCGGCACTGTGGAGATTGCTCAGTCCATAAATTGCTCCTTATGAAAGCATGAAGACCAGAGTTGGATTCCCAGCACCCAATCAAAAAGCCAGTGTGGTGTTGGACACTTGCAGCACAGAACTGGGGAGCCAGAAATAGAAGATCCCAGGGGACTTATTGACAAGCTAGCCTAGTCTAGTCAGTGAGTTCCAGGTCTCTGTGAGAGATGCTATCTCAAAAAGCAACTTGAGTGGCTCCTAAGGCACAACATGAAGGCTGACCTTTGGCCTCCATATGCATGGGCACACAGGCACACATGCACCTGCATACACACAGACGGAAAAGGAAGGTGCAAAGCAATCCATTTCTCCCCATAGTCTATTCTCTGAGGAAGGTCATAAATTACTGTAACTAGAAGGCAGTGAACAGAAATTTGACGCAAGTCACTTCAAAGTCCAGGTGTCCCTTGAATACATAAGAGAACGTGGAAGGTGGGAATGGCATTTTAGCAATGACTCACAGATGACTGGCACACAAAGGCAATGAAATTGGAGGGGGCAGTAGGTACAGGCCTGTGAGGACATCACCACAACCAACAACATAGTCATCATCTCAAAAGACTGTTCCGTTAGCTGTGAACTCTTTGCACATTGCACAGGAAGCCACAGAGGTAGAAGGGAGAGCCTTGGATATACTTTGAGAGTTTCCTCCATCTCCTATACTTACTATGCAGCAGCAGACCCAGGACTCGACACAGACCCAATGAGTGTGGATGATGCTCTGTTCTATGACCAACTCTGTGCTGAAATCGTGTGTGATGATTTTTCCCAGCATGCCCCGCTCTTCTCTTACCTTTGCAGGTATATTTATGAATATTCATTCTTTTTTTATTTATTATGTATACAATATTCTGTCTGTGTGTGTGCCTGCAGGCCAGAAGAGGGCACCAGACCCCATTACAGATGGTTATGAGCCACCATGTGGTTGCTGGGAATTAAACTCAGGACCTTTGGAAGAGCAGGCAATGCTCTTAACCTCTGAGCCATCTCTCCAGCCCTGAATATTCATTCTTTTTTTTTAAAAAAAACATCACCTTTCTTTTTTTTATTTATTTATTATGTATACAATATTCTGTGTGCATGCCCGAAGACCAGAAGAGGGCGCCAGACCTCTTTACAGATGGCTGTGAGCCACCATGTGGTTGCTGGGAATTGAACTCAGGACCTTTGGAAGAGCGGGCTCTTAACCACTGAGCCATCTCTCCAGCCCTGAATATTCATTCTTATTAAGAAAATATTGCTGAGGTTTTATAGCAACTGCACTAAACATATATTAGTATCAACCTCAGGGGAGCGGACAACTTTGCTATGCCGAATCTTTGCATCTATGAACATGGTATGTCTCTCCATTTCTTTCGATCTTTGGTTTCCCTCACCAATGTTTTAGCGCTTTCAGCATCTAAGTTCCACTGTGGATCCATTTCCCACTGTAGATGTCTATCACACACACAATGCCTATCTAAACATGTTTTAGAAATTACTAAAGAATGGTTTTGTTGTCATTTTATGGGTGACTTTTTTGTTTGTCTGTTTGTTTATAATGACAGGAGTCAAACCTGGGGTTTTATGCATGAGAGACAAATACTCTACTGTATTCTATCCTCCACCCTACCTACCTTTTCAAGAAATTCTAAGTTTACAAAGGGGGAACTACAGAGTTCTCATATACCCCTCACCTGAACCCTCTGCTGTTTCATCAAGAACTAACGCTAACGTACTACCCTGTTACTGGCAAGGAGCCAATACTGACAAGTTAACGGAAGCCCACGATCTACACTAACATCCATTCTTTGTGATGTGGGCTGGTTTTCAGCCAATATGTCCAGCATCACTGTAATTTCTGGACCCTGAAATCCTACGCGGTCCATTCATCCCACCCTCCCTTCCTCACTCCCTCAACCCTCCCAACTGCTTCCACTCTGCTGCCTCGTGGCTTTTCGTTTCCCAGAATATCACACTGTGAATGACATGCTATTTATCTTTTCAGATCAGTTCCTTTCACTTAGCCATGCTTGTTCCAAGTTTCTTTCAGTCCTCTTCTAGCTTGAAGGCCTCGTTTTTAACACTATCATTGACGTTCTTTACGCAGGTGCACCAGTTTGTTTAACCATTCACTTTCCAATTGAGGTTCCACGCAAGTTTAAATAGGAATCAAACCTGGGGTTTTATGCATGAGAGACAAGTACTCTACTTGCGTACACCTGCTATAACCAGGCATGTGTGAGTCTTTGTGTTAATGTAGATTTTCAATGCACTTGGGTAAATACCATGCCATGTGATTGCGGGATTGTGTGACAAGATCATGCTTGGTGTTGAAAGAAGGAAACCACCCATCTTTCTTCAGACTGTCTGCACCCTTCTGCATTCCCATCAGAAGCAAATGGGAAGTCCTGGTGGTCTACACTCTGGCGTCAACATTTAATGTTACCCTTTTAAGACTTTAGCCACAGGTGTGTAGAGGTAGCTGCCTGTTGTTTTAACTGACAATTCCCAAGCAACCTTCCCAAAAGACATTGAGAATATCTGTGCATGAGTTTTGGTGAAGTAATTCTTTTTTTTCTCTCTCTCTCTTTTGGTTTTTCAAGATAAGGTTTCTCTATGTAGCTTTGGAACCTGTTCTGGAACTCGCTCTATAGACCTGTCAGCCTTGAACTCACAGAGTTGTGATCCTGTCACAAACCTGCCTCTGCCTCCCGAGTGCTGGGATTAAAGGTTTGTGCCACCACCACCCAGCTTGGTGAAGTAATTCTAATGCCCATTTTAAATGGGACTGTTTCCCTTTTACTGTGGCGTTCTAAGCATTCTTCATGCGTTTGGATATCAGACCATTTGGGGGGGAAATATATTTCCTGTTCACACTTTCTCTTCTCATTCTCTTAATGCTGGTATATGTCAATGTTACATTTGTCGACACAGGCTGCTGCTGCTGCAGCATGGAAATGCAATTGATGCATTTGGCTGTGTCTAGACCCCTTGCAGAATCTATTCACTAGTTCTTGCAAGTTTCAACAACTATTTCATCTACAAAGGTGAAAAGTCTGACTTCTTGTTTTCTGAATTATATACTTTCCACCTTTTATTTCTTCCTTTATTTCCCCAAGACTGTATCACCATGGTACTGAGCAAAGCTGCGCAGCAGCTCCGGGGAGCACTCGCTTTTCTCTCGGCCATGGGGAGAGCACCCAGTCTTTACACGTGAGAACATCAGATAGCTATCATCCTCTTGTAGCTATTAGCAGATGGTCCTCTCTCTTCACAGTTGTATCAGACTTGTTTTTAAATCACAAACAGGCATGGAATTTGTTTACTTGTCCAGCCTATGGATTAGTCATATGTTTTTCTTCTCCAACCTATGATTATAGCAGGTCAGATGTACTTTAAATTTCAGTCCCGTGCTCTTAGAACAACTGTGTATGATTCCACTGGTCTCATGCTGCCTTTGCTTGGTATCTTAAGATTTTGTCTTTGTTCAGGAGTGAAGTTGAGCTCTGATATTCCTTTCCCCTTTCTTCAGGGAGCACTGTCTTCAGGTTGGCTACCAGGGCACCACTGGCTCAGAATTGTTGCTTTCCTGCTCTAATTTTTAAGGGTTTATGAATAATTGAAGTTAATTCTTCATACATTTTAATAGAATTATGAAGTGAAACTATCAGAACCTGAATCTTTTTCCTTTTCAGGAAAAAAATCATAAATTCAATTTCCTTAAGCATTAAAGAACTATTCAGATTGCCTATTTTATGATGAGATTTAGCAGTTTGCTGCCAAATTTGTGTGTATAGAATTGTTTCTACTGTTTTCTTCTTACCATTGGGTATCTATGGGACAAAATGGTATCCCTGCTTCTCCTTAGATATTACTAATTTGTGTATTCTCTCATTCTTCCTTCATCCGTCATGCTGGAACTTTGTTGATTTTATTGATTTTTCTCAATGAAGCAGTTTTTTGTTGTATTGATTTTCTCTACTTTACTGCTTTTTGTTACATTGATTTTTTTTTCTTTTTGCTCAAATCTTTATTACTTCCTTTTTGCTTTGGGTTTATCTTAAGCTTCTCTTTCCAGTTCATTGAAGTGGGCTCTCAAGTCACTGAGGGTCCATCTTTTTATAACAATTTAAGCATTCAGTACTATAACTTTGCCTCTCAGAATTGCCTTAGCTATATGCTCTGTTGGGGTGGTTCTGGTTCTATGCCCACCCATTTCCACATAGTTATCAATATAGATTAATTAATGCATAATTAATTAAGATGTGACCTAGTTTCTGCGTGTTTGGTGAACTTCCCGTCGTCTTTCTGTCAAGTTGCTGACTTCTCCTTTGATTTAACGGTGAGCAAACAGTGTTCTCTGGGTTAACTCGTTTGCATTTGCTGAGGCTTGTATTGTAGCCCAGGACATGGTCCATCTTACCATCTATTCCATAGGTATTTGGAAATGCAGGCGCATTCTGTCAACACTGGGTAGTTTTCCCATAATGTCAATCAGAGCCTGTTGGTTAATGGCGCTTACTGTGCTGTCTTCAGCATGTTCCAGGAAAGGAATTGATTTCTCCAGTTGTAACTGTCAGCATGTCTATTTCTCCTTTTTGTCCCGTCACCTCTACTGCTGGGTTGTTTGCTACATACACACCAAGGAACATTGGGCCTTTCCTTAATGATTTTGTAGTCTTTCTCTTCCTCCCTCTCCCTCAGTTATACTAATTCAGTCATTTTATTTGTATTGGCATGGTGTATCTTTTCTGATTCTGCTACTTTCAATTTTCCCATATAATATTCCAGTAAGTTTCTTCTAGACAACATACACTCAGGTAAAGCAGATTTTCAAATTCAACTCTGCCAATCTCTGTCTTTTACCTGTATATTTAAACTGCTTATATTTAGTGTAAATATTAACAGATTCAGACTTGGTCTTATTTTTTTCTCTGTCCCCCATACCAGGTCATTATGATTTCTTTAATTTTGTCTTGTCCATGTTCATCTTAACTGTACATGCCTGCAGGTTCCTGACATTTGCCCAACCTAGGAATTTGAAAGATTTCTTCCGTCCCACCTTTATTCTCCTTTCCTTCCAGAACCTTAGCAACTTGAATGCTAGATCACTTTCCATTCAGGGTCTTTATTCTGGGATCTTTAGTCGCTGTACTTTTCTAAGTTTTCCCAAGACTGTTACATACATGAGATGATAGATAGTCTGATTAAGGTATTAGTTGATTGATTAATATATTAATTGATTGATTGAATACCTTTGGTTTTATCTGCACTCATTAGAAATAGACAAAAGTATTTCTATTTCCTTTATCCACAAATAAGTGTTCCATAACATCACCCTGGCAAGGGGAGAAGGTAGACTAACTACATATCTTCACCATTCCCCATCCTCCTAGTCCAACCCCACAGTCTCACCCTGAGCTCTGAAGCAGACCCCTGCTGCAGCCTCCCTTTCCCCTGCCCCCATCTTCAGTGAACACCGACCTTCCCTCCAAACTCTCCCACCTACACTCATTGCCTTATCCTAGCCCCTAACTGACAGGCATCCACTGGGGTCCACAGCCACTCTAGGCAGGATACCATATAAGCCCACTGCAGATCTTCACCTCTCCCTCCATTCCTCCAAGCCCAAGCCCCCAGTCTCAGCCCCAGCTCTATAACAGACCTTTACTGTGGCCTCTCCTCACTCTCTACCCCCATTCCCACCAGAATAACTAAGCAGGTCTTTGTGGAACACCCTATTTACTCCCGTACATGAAACCCCTCAGTGCCCCTCTCTCCTAGGCCATCCTCATTCATAAGTGCCAGAACTCAATATCTAAAGAGACATTTTGCCAATATAAGGAAAGAGATACCTATCAAGGTACAGGAAGCATACAGAATACTAAATAGATTAGACCAGAAAAAAAGTCTCCTTGACACATAATAGTCAAACTAGTAAACATGCAGAACAAAAAAAAAAAAAAAAACTATTTAGAAGCTGCAAGGGAAAAAACCGAGTAGGATGTAAAGACAGACTTATTAGAATAACATTAGAATAACACCTGACTTCTCAATTGAGATTCTAAATACAAAGAGTGCCTGAAAAGGAGCCATCCTCATTCATAAGTGCCAGAACTCAATATCTAAAGAGACATTTTGCCAATATAAGGAAAGAGATACCTATCAAGGTACAGGAAGCATACAGAATACTAAATAGATTAGACCAGAAAAAAAGTCTCCTTGACACATAATAGTCAAACTAGTAAACATGCAGAACAAAAAAAAAAAAAAAAGACTATTAGAAGCTGCAAGGGAAAACACCGAGTAGCATGTAAAGACAGACTTATTAGAATAACATTAGAATAACACCTGACTTCTCAATTGAGATTCTAAACGCCAGAAGTGCCTGAACATATGTTCTACAGACTCTAAAAGACCACAGATGTCGCCGAGACTATACCCAAAGAAACTTTCAGTCA
This sequence comes from Alexandromys fortis, assembly GCF_014885135.2. Classification (NCBI taxonomy): domain Eukaryota; kingdom Metazoa; phylum Chordata; class Mammalia; order Rodentia; family Cricetidae; genus Alexandromys; species Alexandromys fortis. The sequence goes on from NW_026067927.1 coordinate 18,033,449, forward strand.
CAACAGATGAAGGAAATTAGACAGTCCATGACAAAAGCTAATTTAAGCAATATCTACCTACAAAGCCAGCACAACAGAAGACAGTAGAAGGAAAACTCCAACCTAAGGAGGTTACCACACCTAAGAAAACACGAGTAATAAATAATACCACACCTAAAAATCAGAAAAAGGGGAAATGCACACATGTACCACTACCATCACCACCAACAACAATCACCACCACCACCACCAATACCACAACAACAAAAACAAAATAACAGGAATCAACAAACAACCACTCATTGACATCCCTCAATATCGATGATCTCAATTCCCCAATAAGAAGACACAGACTAATAGAATAGATGCAAAAACAGGATCCATCCTTCTGTTCCACTCAAGAAGTAGACATCATCATGGTAAAAGGATGGGAAGAATATTCTAAGCAAATGGACCTAAGAAGCAAAACAGACTTCAAATCAAAACTAATCAGAAGATAGGGGGAAAGACACTATATACTCAGCAAAAAAAAAAATCCACCAAAATGACATTATTATTATTCTCAACATCTGTGCACCAAACACAGGGGCACCCAAGTTCATAAAAGAAACACTTCTACAGCCTAATCACATGAGACCCTCACACACTGATAGTGAGAGACTTCAATACCCCACTCTTGCCAATAGACAGATTGTACAGAAAAAAAATCTAAACAGAGAAATGTTGTAGCTAGCTGACACTACAAACCAAATGGACCTTAAAAGATTTACAGAGCATTTCGCTCAGACACTAAAGAACAGACCTTCTTCTCAGCACCTCGTGGAACTTTCTTCAAACTGATCGCATACTGGACCACAAAATAGGTCTCAAAAGACAGAAGAAGACTAAAATAACACCATGCATCCGACCTGACCACGATGGATTAAGGCTGGGTACCAACAATGGCAGAAAGCTTGCAAACTCATGAAAACTGAACAACTCTACTGATGGCAACTGGGTCAAGACAGAAATACGAAAGAAATTAAAGACCTTCTAGAATTAAATAAAAATGAATGTACAATACCTAAACTTATGAGACATGATGAAGGTGGATCTAAGAGGCAAATTCATAGCACTGAGTACCTACATAAAAAAAGAAAAAGAAAAAAAAAACCTGGAGAGATCTTATACTAGCAACTTAATAGCACACCTGAAAGTTCTAGAACCAAAAGAAGAAATCACACCCAAAAGGAATAGAAATAATCAATATCAGGGCTGAAATCAATAAGATAGAAAAAAAAACAATACCAAGAATCAATGGCATGGAGTTGGTTCTTTGAGAAAATCAGTAAGAGAGACAAACCTTTATCCGAATTAACTGAAAGACAGAGAGAGACCATCCAAATAAAGAAATGAGAAATGTTAAGTGGGCCATAACAACAGATGCTGAGGAAACCAGAGAACCATAAGTTCATACTTAAAATCCTGCACCCCCAACAAGCTAGAAATCATGAGGAAATGGATAATTTTCTCAACACATAGAATTTACCAAAGTTAACTCAAGATCAGATAAGCAATTTAAACAGATACATAATTCCTAGTGAAACAGAAGAAATCTCCCAACCCAAACGGCAGGGGGTTGATGGTTTTATTGCAGAATTCTACCAGACTTTCAAATAAAAAGTTGTCAATACTCCTCAAATTATTCCACAAAATAGAAACAGGAGGAATACCACCCAATTCATTTTACAAGGCTACCCTGATACCCAAACCACATAAAGACCCAATGAACAAAGAGTTTCCTTTATGAACACAGATGTAAAAATTATCAATATTGCAAACCAAATCCAATAATACATCAAAAATACAACCCATCATGATCAAGTAGGCTCCATCCCAGAGACACAGGGATGTTTCAACATATGCAAATGATAAATGTATTTCACCATATAAATAAACTGAATGACAAAAATACATGAGCATCTCATTACATGCAGAAAAGGCCTTTGAAAAAATTTAACACCCCTTCATGTTAAAAATCCGGGAGAGATTAGGGATAGAAGGCACATACCTCAACATAATAAAGGAAGTTTACAGCAAGCCCATGGCCGACATCAACTTAAGAGGAGAAAACCTCAAAGCAATTTTGCTAAAATCAGGAACAAAACAAGGTTTTTCACTCTCCTAATGCCTATTCAATACAGTTCTTGAAGTCTTAGCTAGAGTAATAGAACAACTGAAGGAGATCAAGGAGATACAAATTGGAAAGGAAGTAGTCAAAGTATCTTCGTTTGCAGATGATATAATTGCATACATGAGTGACCACAAAGGTTTCCTTGGGAAATTCCTACAGCTGACACTTTCAACAAAGCAACTGGATACAAAATTAATTCACAATAAAATCAGTAGCCCTCCTATATACAAATAACAAATGGACATCAATGGTGTAGCAGAAACAAGAGGCCTCAAGCCAGACCAATGAGTCTTTGCAATGAACACGGCTAAGTAAAGATCTACGGACAGAAGTTACTGCGGGACTCCCTGTGTCACACTGCAGCTTCTCTGATGAGGTTTTGTTCTTCCTTTTTCTTTCTTTCTTTTCTTTTCTCTTTTCTTATTTTCTCTTAAATTTTATTTTATCTTGAGGGGGTTGCAAGGGCAGAGGGCAGATGCAAAGGTAAAGGGATGTGAGAGGGATCAAGATGCACGGTATGAAAGATACAAAAAAAATAAAGTTTAAAATAAACAGGGAAACAACACCTTTCACAATAGCCTCAAAAAATATAAAATACCTTGGGGTACCTCTAATCAAACAAGTGAAAGTCTTGTATGATTAAAAACTTTGAGACACTAAAGAAAGAAATTGAAAATACCAGAATATGGAACGATCTCCCAAGATCTTTGATCAGTAAGATTAATATAGTTAAAATGACCATCTTACCAAAATCAATCTACAGATTCAATGTGATCCCTACCAAAATCGCAACAATTCTTCACAGAACTTGAAAGGACGATTTAATTTCCAGCTTCATATAAAACCAGATACACGGAACCTAACAGAAGAGAAAGTGGGGAGTAGACACGAACTCACTGGCACAGCAGGAGACTTTCTGAACAGAACACCATAAACACGGGCACTAAGATCAACAATTAATAAATGGGACCTCGAGATACCGAAAAATTTCTGCATGGCAGAGGACACTGTCATTTGAGCAAAGCATCAGCCTACAGAATGGGAAAAGCTTTTTACCAACTACATCAAATGGAGTATCCGGTCTCAAGCTGTGATTAATGAACCCTTGGGGGGGATCACATGACCATTTCACGGGGGCCACCTAACAACATCAGAGAATACATATAGTTAACTTACAATTCATAAAAGTAACAAAATTACAGTTATGCCGTAGCAACAAAAATAATTTTATGGTTGGGGCCACCCAACATGAGGAACTGTACTAAAGGATCATAGTGTTTAAATTGTTGGAAACCACGGCAATAGAAGGCTGATACCCAAAATATATAAAGAACTCAAAAAACTAGATATCAGGAAGACAATCTAATCAAAAATGAGGTACAGGTCTAAACAGAGTATTCTCAAAAGAGGAAACTCAAATGTCTGAGAAACTCTTAAAGAAATGGTCAACATCCTTAGCCATCAGGGAAATACATAACAAAACTACTGTGAGATTTCATCTTATCAGAATGTCTAAGATCAATAAAACAAAGGACAGCTCATGCTGATAAGGATGTGGCATAAGGAGAAACACTCCTCCATTGCTGGTGGAAGTGCAAACTTATACAGCCGCTATGGAAACCAGTGTGGCTATTTCTCAGAAAGATGGGCATCTACCCATCTTAAGACCCAGCCATACCACTCTTAGGCATATATTACCAAAAGGATTCTTCATCCTACCACAGAGACTCTTGTTCAACCATGTTAATTGCTGCTCTGTTCATAATGGCCAAAAATGTAAACAACCTAGATGTCCCTAAACAGAAGAATGGTTAAAAAAAAAAAGTGGCAATTTACACGATGGAGTATTACTCAGCCATTAAAAAGAAGAAATCATGAAATTTTCAGGAAAATGGGTGGAGCTAGAAAAAAAAATCAATTCAACCGAGGTAACCCAGACACAGAAAAACATATATGGTATGCCTCTACTTATATGTGGATATTAGCTGTTAGGTCAATGATAACCAAGCTATGGTTCATAGAAACACAGGGGTTAGATACTGAGTAAGAGGTTAGGGGGTACGGAAAGATTTCCCTAGGAAAGGGAAGTAGAATAAATAGTTATGAATGAATGATAAGCCTGGAATAGGCACATCAAATGGGGAGGGGTAAGGAAAAGGGGAACTAAGAGTGAATATGGCAAAATATAGCTAAAATTAATGGCCATTTGAGAGGTAGTAGGGTAACTAAATACAGTAGAAGGGCTCCTAAAATACATGCATATATGAAGGAGGTCTAAAGGAAGTCACCAAATAATGGGGGACACAGAGCCCCAACTGGATAGCTCTTGCCACCAAATGAAACTTCCATTTCCAGGATTGGGTTACATCTAATTGAGTTGCTAACCAAGGGGGTCCCTATAGGAATCCCCCAACGAAGCAGGTTTTTGCCAAGACTATAGTTTGTTTTCTACAAACTGATTGCTGAAGGTAACACCTACACAACTCACTGACCAGAAGGCAAGCTGGTACCCACATAGAGCCTTTGCCTCTTTGTTCTAGCATCTTTGGTACAGGAATGTACTCTGCACGCTCTCAAAAGAGAAGCGTAAACACCAAGCCAGCCACAAACCCTTTGATCTATGATCTGCCCCGCCTGCATGATATGCTAGGGCAATGGAGGCACAAAGGTTATGGGAGTAAACAACCAGTATCTGATTTGACGTGAGGCCCATTCCATGAGATGGAACCCATACGCAACACTGCTTGGGTGAACAAGAACCTGAGACTTGATAGCCCAGGAACCTAGGATAAAACCTAATACTACTGCTTTGGGGGGTGGGGAATAGCCAAAAATAAGTCCTGACCACAATTTTGTTACACTCATCTGATACACTTGTGCAACCACCATCAGAGAAGCTTCCTCCTGCAGCAGACAGGAACAAATACAGATACCCCACCGTCAGACGTTATGCAGAGAGTCAGAGACCTTGGACACTTAGCCCTAAATGGGATGTCTTCATCAAATACCTCCCATCAGAGTTCAGGAAACCCCACTGAAGATGATGCAGAAAGAGGGTAAGAACCAGAGGGGGTGGAGGACACCAAGAAAGCAAAGCCCTCTGAATCAACAGCATCAGCTCACATATGAGCTCACAGAGACCAAGACAGCATGCCAAGGGCCTGCACATGTCTGCACCAGGTGGGCCCTAGAGCCGAAAGGAGGTATGGAACACATGCCCCCACCCCTAACCTGGAAGCATCTCCAGTGGATAACTGTTTGCCAATAAAAATTTAGTTTCCTCCCAGAGAGTCTCACTGGGGAAACTATTCATAAGGATGCACTGCACACCCAGCAGTAATTGGCCAACCCAATCATCTACTGAAGAGTTTGCTGAGATCTTTAGAGGTTCATTCTCCCTCAATGTCATGTCAGGGTTTTTCTTTTTTTAAAAAAAAAATATATCTTATTGTTTATTTATAATAAGATGTCATGAACATTTTTTCAATTGTCAAGAAAAAAATTACTTCCAGAGTTCATTTACATCTCTAAAATGTTATAACTTAACATTTCTTCTCTCTTTTTACCCTACATGTCCTTTGTGTATGTATTATGGCTTACATTTTGGTGTTTTTATATGATTCTTGAGCGTGTGAACAAGTAGGTCTGCTTCTTGTGCCTTTTCTTGGACTTTTTTCTTCTTTTTGTTTGTTTTTTTTTTCCCAATTTGAATGTTAGGTTTTTTTTTATCTTTTTATTTTCCTTTATTATGATCCTCAGAGCCTGTTTGTTTTCTAATAAGAGTCCGAAAGGGAGTGGGTCCAGATGGGAGGGGAGGTGGGGAGAAACTGGGAGGAATAGAGGGAGGGAAATTGTAAACAGGATATATCATGTGAGAAAAAAAATCTATTTTCAATAAAGAAAAAATTGTGTAAACCACATAGAAGAAGTAAAAAGCATAGTATATATGAGCTTTAGAAAGAAAACTATAATTTTACTGTCCTACTGGAAGAGCTTTGCTTATTTTAATCATAGAACACAAACTCGTAATATATTATTTTCTTCATTTTAAGTAATATACTTTTTAATACCAAATTATAACTTTTAGAGATATAAATTCTAGAAGTATGTTTTCTCATAACTGAAAAAAAAGAAAGTTCGTGACATTTTAATGTCTGGTTAATATAAAGATATTCAAAATGTAAAGATATTGAGGCGAGGGACTATTTGAGCTTTTATCTTAGTGAAAGAAGGAATCTGTCATGCCACATCTCAGGATGGCTCTGTATCACAAGACAGGAGCATCTGAGGTTGAAGGAAAATCATTGATCGCCTGCACTGCATTTAATGCTGGACTAGAGGAAGTTCTAGCCCATGCACTGAGAAAATAAAATGAATTAAAAGCTATAAGCACGGTCCAGAAAAGCAATAATAATCTTTTTTTATGAGGAGGAGATAGCAGTGTGTACAGAGAAATTCCAAACAAAATCAGAGATAAAATATGTAAACTCAAGATAAATTTTGAACTGGCAAGATGGCTTAAGAGGTGTGAGAGAACTTGCCACAAAGTTTGAGGACCTGTGAGTCCATCCCTGCAGCATACACAGTGGGAATAGAGAACCGATGTTCACAGATTGTCCTCTGACCTCCACTTATGCAGCCTACATACACACACGCGCGCGCGCATACACGCCATCATCACTACCCAAATAAATAAACGCAAAAAAGTTAAGATAAACTTCATAGATTCCCTTACAGCAGTAACCATTAGTTTTTACAAGTAATACTTTCAAAGAAACTCCATGACTGCTCTTTTAGCGTTATGGCTATTCAAAAGCCCTGAGGGGAACCTTATTTCACGACAACTATATTCTGAATAGGCATGTTCTGAGGCTTATTGATCTCGTAAGTCATAGGGAGAGTCTCTGTGGATTCGGAACTTCAGACTCTACCAAAAACCTTTCGCTTAGTCCAAAGCAAAGGGGCAGCAAAAAGGGACAATGTGACCCTGGATGCAGCTCCGGCTGAAGCAATCCCGTTAGTGCGCAGAGACTAGGAAGACAAGCACGGAAAGAAGTAAAACCCAAGACTTCGGCATCAAATGACACACCCCTAGATAGATAGATAGATAGATAGATAGATAGATAGATAGATAGATAGATAGATAGATAGATAGATAGAGGCTGATGAGATGGCTCAGTGGGTAAAGGTGCTTTCCACTAAGGCTGATGATGATCTTGGGAGAAGGAGAGAAACAACTCCCCTAAACTATCCTTTAAACTACATGTGTGAACCACACACAAACAAACAGCACACACACACACACACACACACACACACACATACACACAATGCAAAATTCAATAATAAATGTTCAAAAAGAAGAAAAGCAGGTAAGTGCTTGAAGCGAATCTTTACTGAAGAGGTAGCCTGACAAGGTCTGAATGACTGTTGTTTCAGATCTCTGTGGGAACTCACAAGAAGAGTGACGCTGTAGAAGGCAAGACACGGTAAATGGGAACCACAGGAACCCCCCATGTGGGAACCGCACAAAGGGGATGAACTCTGAGACTTTCATAACAGAAGGAAGAACCGCTATGGATAAAAAGGGTCTGAAATGTATAACAGGGGCCAACTATGCACTAGCCCAGTGGTTCTCAGCCTTCCTAATGCCGTGACCCTTAATTACAGTTCCTCATGTTTTGATGACCCCCCAACCATAAGGCTATCTTTATTACTACTTTATAACTGCAATTTTGCTACTATTATAAACCATAATGTAAATATTTGTGTTTTCTGATGGTCTTAGGCGACCCCTGTGAAAGGGTCATTCAACCCCAAAGTGACCCACAGGTTGAGAACCACTGCACCAGTAGCTGGGAAAGAAATCCACCTCCAGTGGTCTCAAAGGGAACTAAAGAAGATACAAACTCATGAGTGGACATCCCATGTTCATGGAGTAGAAGACCTCACCATATTAAAAATGTTACTAAACCCAATGTGAGCTATTGCGGTCTCGGACTTTCTGATTAGACAAGGTTTTAGAGAGCTCCAGTCACTGGGTCAGTGTGCTGCTGGCATAGGGACAGGGGCACAAGCAGATGGGGTAGAAAAAAGTGCAGAGAGATGCTCACATATATGGTTATGTGGTTTTGATAGGGTGCTTAGATCACACAAGGGCAGTCTTCGAGAATTAGGTATCTCCATACAAAATAGCTCAGTTGAACTCTTACTTTATACCATAGGCAAAACATGAACTCAAAATGGATCAAAGTTCTAAATGTAAGGCCTAAGAGTGTGAGAGCCTTGTAAGAAAATGGAAGAGAAAAGCTCCAAAATCCTGCATTTAGCAAGGACTTACTGAATGTAATACCAAAGCACAAACCACAGTATTAAGGGGTGTGTGTGTGTGTAAGAGAGAGAGAGAAAGAGAGAGTCACTTTGAGGTCAGAGAACAACTTTTGTAACCTTGTTCTTTCCTTCCATCATATGAATACTGAATATCAGCCTTGGCAGCAAGTACCCTTACCCACTGAGCCATCTTGCAAGCCCTTCCATAGCTTCTAGGAATCTGAACTCAGGTCCTCATTCTGGTACAGCAAGCCCTTAACACACTGATCCAACTCCCCAGGCACACCACAGTTCTGTTGAACAAATTATTACCTGCATGCAGTGGTATCCATGAATCTCAAAACCACACTGTTAGACTAAAACGTGAAGAAATACACAGAAGAATTCATTCTGGGTAAGCCTGTTTGCATAAAATGCCAAAACAATGCAAACCGAAAGTCAGCCACTGCTTGTGGGTACAGTTTATATGTCAATGTGCATATAAAACCTAAGGAATAATTAACAGATAATACTGGCTGGCAACTCCCAAGAAATTTGGCAAGGCATATACATATAAATAAAGAAGGCACGAGGGTGGATACACCATCTCACATTCTTTTACATGAAGACATGTAACACAATTTAAAGAATATTAATTGTACCCGTAATCATTTATACTATAATTCAGTCCTCTGTAAGAAGTAATAGATAAATACATGTTTATGAGGTCTCCCAAAGATTGTGAACTTGCTAAGATTTTATGGGTAATAATTTAAGGCATAAATAAACCCTACCCTCCAGAATATCATGGTGAGAACAGACATCTGTCAAACTCTAGTAAAACTTGCTAATTATATCAGACAAAGGGACAAGCACAATTTCTAATCTCCAGTCGTAGGTGCACAATGACTGTGTTGCTCCTATATGAGATGTTTGACCGCTTGGTTTCTAGCTGGGGCTGCCATTTTTGAAAGGTTCTAGAAACTTTAGGAATAAACCTCAAAAAAAAAAAAAAAAGCAGTAATGCCATGATTTACTTCCTAACCGCTTTCTGCTTCCTGTTCTTCTGCCTGTGAGGTACCCTTGCTACACTCCTACAGCCATACAGCTGCTACCAACACACTTGCCCCACCAGAGTGGACTGTATCCCCTTAAACAGTGAGACAAAGCCTTGGAAGATGTCCCCAGCTGGATAAAGGGGACAACTACAATTCAAGAAGTTGTTATCTGACAACTTATCCTGAAGAAACACAGGCATAAATGCAGCCATTTAACCATGAGTTCATTTGCTCCCTGCTCTCTGAGGAAGCGACTATGGACACGTCCCCATCCTCATGGAACTAAGGTATGGATGGCTACAGAATGTAGATGAAAAAGACTGCCATCCCATTCTTGGCTTATTCAATACGAAGGAAATGTTTCCAAGTTTATATGAGCGGAGCTGCCAGAGCGGAAGTGGCACAGGTTTGGAGTGTGTGTGTCTGGCATTATCGGACATGATTACAAGATCCTAGGGCCTAAAGCTACCTTAGAGACTATTAGACCCAACAGCTAACTCAGATCTGTTGCTCAGAGAGGTCAAAAAAACTGAATCGGGGCTCCAAATGTGGCAAAAATCACTGAGTCCATTTGTTGAAATTGGTAACATATAAATAATACATGTGTATCTATCAGTAGCTGTGGGGAATGGCTTTTTAAATCACTGCATAAGTAGCATTCTTAGAGCATATCTATTTCTTGTTCTTTTCCATCAAAAAGAAATCAATTATATTAACTGTGGATAACTTATAGTCATGCCGGGCACCATATGTAATGAATGGAATATTAATTTGGAAGCCAATTCAAAACTTGAAGATTGAAACAATTTGAAGATTAAACAAGGTCCTTTCAGGTGTGTCTATAAATGCCTGGAATCTTATCGCCTAGGAGACAGAGGCAGGAGGATCACTCCAAGTTTGAAGTTAGCCAGAGGTATACAATGAGTTCCAAGCCAGTCTGGGCTGCGTACTATGACTCTGTTGAGTAGAAACCAGAAGAATGGATTATGGGAAGGAAAGAAAAGTGGGGGGAGAGGAAGGAAAGAGAAAGAGCTCTTTTTGATTTTTTCATATCACAAAATGGCTAAAAAAATGTACTAGAAATTTTAAATTTTGATCTGAAGTCTATTGAATTATTTAGCACTCCCCATCCCCCAAAGCCAGTCTAGAAAGGGCAAGAGAGGCAGAGCTCCCTGGGTCCCAGTTGTGTTCAGGCTCTGTGGTGGCAGCTCCCACAACGCCACATACATCTGCGGCCCTGCCCGAAGGCCTACCCAAGTCCCTCTGAACCTGTCTGTCCAACATGACTCACATCACATGACACACAGAAAATACTGAACTAATAATTGTAAACCTACAATATCCAAGCTAACAGGCACTTTTGTTTTTTAGTCATTTTGGAGGGGAAATGGCAACCATTAGGTTCCTTAGAAACAGAAACCTGTTTTCCCTGTGGCGTCTGAATATTTAGTCCCCTGGGTGGGAACTCTTCAACTTTTTCCCAGTTTCCCAGGGTCCTTGGAAAGAACCCATTATATAGTAAAGTATTTATCTTCCCTTTCAAGCTGGCCTCCTAAGAAGTAAAGAAAACATCTAGAACACTTTGAAATGATAGCGGAGTACATTCTGAGCGTGGTGGGGACAGATTCTAAGAACATTAATCTGACCCCCAAAGAGAGAAACACTTGGAATCAATTTTCTTTTGATTAATGCAATAAATGCCGTCTGCACTCCGTGTGCCGGAGGAGAAACACTCTGAGATGAAGGAGGTCTCCCCAACCTTTCCTACACAACCAGTGGTTGCCCAAATTGAATATGCATGAAGAGTGCACATGAGCCCTCTTAAATCCAAGAACCAGGCCCTGCCTGTGTAATAAATCTCACCACTACTCTGCTATTAGACAGGGGATTAAAACTAATCTAGCAATCCCCAAACCAAGCGCCGAGTGGATTAAAATGGAAAACGCGAGGGAGTCGGAAGATGCTTAATGCTAAATAACAAACATTTCAATCAGAGAAATCATTTTTATCTTCTTGTTTATGCTAAGTAGATACTATTAGACTTAATATCTGTATTAACCCAAGTGGAGGAAAGAAACGGCATGATGGAGACCCAAGTATTTAGGTGCCTTGGTATAACGGCCCAAAACAATAATAATAGTAAAGAGAAAGAGAAACAGACGTAAGGACATGGAGAACAGGTGGCTCTTCAGCTAGATTGTTTGCTTCTGGTGGATCGACTCGGGGATGATCACCTCCCGAGTTTTCTTTCAAGCCAAGCAGTATATGCTTTAAGAGTCGAGCCACTCAAGGCCAAAGACTTTGCAGGGTTAGCACACACAGGCCCTGCACGGGTCTGCACCAGGTCCTCTGTGTATATATTACGGCTTTCAGTTTAGTGTTTTTATGGGATTCCTGAGTGTGGAAATGGGTGGGTCTTGGTTTCTTGTGCCTTTTCTTGGGCTCTTTTCCTTCTGTTTGTTTATTTTGTCCAATTCCAATGTATTAGAGTTTTTGATTTCCTATTTTATTTTATTATTTTTTAAATGAAAGAAAGCAAAAAGAAAGAAAGTCCAGGATTAACTGGAGTGGACTCTGTAGGGGTTTCGCTCATGAGAGCTGCATCTTCCCTTGCTTCTGATTTTGTTTTGTTTGGTCGAAATTACCACAACTCCCAACAGAAGGACCGCACTTGGGATGAACCTAGAAAATTCCCTCCTGAGGCCCAAGACTCTTAAAGCTGGAGCTGATTTGCCACTGTAGGATAGTGAGAGCAGACAGGCTTTCTGCAGCACCAGCTGTGCTGGGACATTCATACATCTGGCATCTTCTACCAGCTGGAGAACACATTAGACACCAAGCCAATGGCTGAGCCCCTGCTATGGTGCGCGCGGCACTGGAAGAAATCCACGAGTTTTATCTGAAATACTGTTGTATCTTTCAACGCCATCATCTTCTCCAATTCTCTACTGCAGGTCCTGTTAGAATGTTTCTTAGATATCTGCGTTTCAACTTGAATGCCTCCCTGGTACCTGTGCTGTCCCCAAGTCCCTCCATCCTGTGTCACTCTATGTTGATGGCTCTCAAGTCCTGCCCAGACTTCCTACAAAAATCAATTGCTCCAAATAGTTGCCATGTTAACGTGGAGTATGGTCCTGGGACACTTACCTCATTCCCAGTGTTGGGTCCCAGAAACTATTACATCTAAACACGGTACCAAACATGGAACACTTGGACCAGGCTGGGTATGCTCCACCAGCTCGGTCCTCAGGTACAGCTTCTCACTTCGTTTCCACCGAGCCGGGTTTATTTATTTGGAAAGCTCTACACATTTCCCAGTAGCCTGCGGCACTAAGACCTATAACAAAGAAGCATGGGGCAGCGATAAGGTCTCTCGCTTCCAAGCATCCTCATGCACGAGCTTCTTCAATGACACTGCTGAACCATCTCATGTTTGTTACAACAGAAACAGAGCCCTGGTTTGAGAACCTGCCACGTGGCCATATCAACAAAGTGAATTTTCCTATCACTCTGTATTGAGGAGACACTAGGAATTGCTCCAAGAACAGCTTAGTCAAAACAAGAAGACCTTTCACCTATGAGGAAACACCTGTAAAGATATTCCTATGTTTCTTATTTTCCATAGAACCCCAGTCTCATCAGGGTAAGTCACCAAAAGCCTGACTCAAGTCCTTCACAGGCCACTACATCCCTACAATGAGATGATTTTGGAGGCAAATACCTGGTTTTCTGCAAAAGTTCCCAAATGGTTGGCCAGGGCACACAAGTGGTCAGAAAGCTAAATTTAACATGCAAGCAATCCTGTGTCCGAAGTTTAGCAACTTCACAGGCTTTTAGTATTCAAATGTCGCTTGTACGGCAAGCACTCTACTAACTGAGCCACACAGACACTTAGTCTGGTTAAAAACAAACCCCGGGACCTCGTGCATGTGAGACCAGCACTCCACGACGTGTCCTCAGCCCTGAAAGACTTTCGATTGGCAAAAAATTTTAATGTAATGATTCATGAAATGAAAACCGCTGGGGACTTTCTGGACTAAGAAATTGTCACTTCTGCAACCTTGGATTTAAAACTCGAAAACGCCATCACCAAGAATGCAGTTTGTCGTGAGCTGTCCGTCCGTCTGTCTGACTGAAGAGCTTCAGGAGAGGCTGACTCAGGACAGGGGTAGAGATGGAGCCGGTACAGTACACCTACTGCCTCACGGCCAGCACCAGGTTCTTCACAGTTTTACTCCTTCATTCTTGCTTTCAGAGCTGGTCACACTCGTGGGTTCGAGGGTACCCCGACTTCCCTGATGCTGGAGAAAGTCCCCAGTGCCACTGTGCACACAATGACACTGACCCCATCTAAACAGAAACAGGAAATACTCACTAGGAGCTCAAATACCTGCTTCTCATCTTTATATGTGTATGTATGCCTATGAGTGTGCACGTGTGTGCATTGTGTATTTGTGTTCCTGTGTGTGTTTGTATGTATGTGTTTTGGGCATGTGTGTGTATTGCCTGAGTGAGTACGTATTTGCTTGTGTGCTTGTGCGTGAAAGTATGTGTGTGCGTGTATGTGTATGTCAGTATGCATGTGCATGTGATCTTATGATGTTGTTCATAAGAAGCGAGGTTTAGTCACCTAGAAGACAGACTGTAGCTCATTTTCAGAACCTGATGAAGAGATGTCAAAACTCATCTCCCTTCTTTTCAGGTGTGGCCATTCTCTCTGGAGAGAGAAGTCTCTGAATGTTGCCGGGCCCGAAGGACCGTGGTGTGGGAATTTAAGATCCACGTGTGGGCATGCATTAGCCAGCTCACTCCAGGTGAGGCCCTAGCTCACGCCTGTCGACTCTCGAGATGCAATTCCAACTGCAGACGACAAGAAGTGGGAAGACTCAAAACTTAGAGGAAAGGCTGTGTGATGGGCTGATGGGCCTCTTGACGCCTTGGTTACTGCTGGTGATGCTTAAGATGTTTGAACCCTTTGACAAAGACGGTTTCTACCAGCTGAGGAGCTGGCTCAGTCAGGGACGAGCTTGCCACGCAAGCTTACAACCCCAGCCCTAGGGAGGCAAAGACAGATCCCTGGGACTCTCCAGCCGGGCAACCTAACCTAAACTGCAAACCCCAGACCAGTGATAAATGTTCTCTCCTATCTATCTATCTATCTATCTATCTATCTATCTATCTATCTATCTATCTATCTATCTATCTATATCTCGGTCTCTCCCTTTGACATGGCTCTTCACCAGAGGTGCTCAGAATTCATCTTTAGTGACACAGAACTGGAAATGACCACAAGCCCCTCAGAACTGGGTCTCCTCTCCACGGAGAAGAGCCAGCACTGAAGACATGAAATCAAACCACCTGCCCTTTTCTTTCAAATGCCCCCCAATGTGCCACAACTCAGCTTTGATCCCATGTCCCAGTGTTTTACTGCTCTTACCGGCAGGGGAGAATTGTCCTCGTACATGAATGTCTAACCTAAATCCTTCATGCTGCAATTTACATCCAGTCCCTTTGTTCAAAATGACTACATTTCTTCTCCCACCTGCTCCCCATTAAATGACTATTACATACTTCAGGGTAATCATCTGGAGGCGAGGAAGGCATAAACCCCTGCAGCTGAGGGCAGCGGCTCTTTCCACACAGATGTGTGTGTCGCTGTTGGCCAGAGAGAGGTTTGTGAGCGGCAGCACGTGGCAGAGGCCGTTTGGGGCCAGCTACCCTCTGATTAACAACAGGAAATAGACAACAGACGTGCAGTTAGAAGCGGTAACACTGGACCTGCAAGCATACGTGTGTGCACACAAACACACACACACACAAACACACACTCGAGTGAGGGGGCTTAGTGGGATACAGTGAGAATGGATAAACTGGCAATCCTTGTCTATGCCTCCCTGGAAGTCCTCTAGCTTCTGCTAAGTAAGTCTATGCAAAAGCAGTCTAACTAGCTAATTCTGCTAAACAGCATCTGCCCATCTTATTTATTTTATGTCCTGGTGTCTAAACCACCATCGTGTGTTCCCTATCCAGATCTCGGTTCATCTTTTTGCCATCAATCAGGTGTCCTTTGAGGAGATGCCCAGCTTGGCCAGTGTTCTAGGCGTATACACGAAAAGCATGTGTTAGTATATGTTTCTCCCATTCATTCCCTCTGTGCTTAGATGGTCTGCTTAAAAAAAAAAAAAAAAAAAAAAAAAAAAAAAAAAAACCCTCCAAAGAACGGGTCACAGATCAGTAGCTGCAATATCACAATGGAGCACGTTAGAAATAAATGTGCATTCCCAGAGACTGGGGAGATGGCTCAGTCAGTAAAATGCTGGCTATGAATGCATAAGGACCTGCATTCACTCCCAGTATCCACGGAAAAGCTGACGCTGTAATCCTGGTGCCGGGGTGACAGAGACAGGAAGATCCCTGGGGCATGCCGGTCAGCCAGTCTTGCCCAAAGGGTAAGCTACAGGCTCAGGAAGAGACTGTCTCAAAAGTACAGGAGAAAGAAACTAAGGACCAATGCCAACCTCTGGCTCACACATCCTGGAGCATACACATGAACACAAACACACATATACACTCACAAAAGACACACACTTAAGACAACTGATTTAACCTGTGTCTTTTGAACAATAATTTTAAGTCTAGGAATACTGCTTGCCTTCCCGCACCTCTATTATCTCATCTGGAAAATAGACGTAAACTACCCCGAGCTTCTTGCTCACTTCTGGTGTCTTAGAGCTGGATACTAGTCTCCTGCTGAGAGGCCTTCCCTCAGCACTATGCTGGGGAATCCTGTGTGCTGGGGTAGGCAGTGACTGAGCATGCTCTGGAAGATGCTCTTCCTAGACCATACATCTGTCCCTCATCCAAACTCCACTCTGTACATGGCAGGAGAGCGGCCCAGACAGTCCGCCAGCTGCTGTTGGGGGAAAGGAGGGGAGGCTCATCCGCTGGAAACAGCTTTCCTCCTCCTGGTCTTGGCTGTCAAAAGCAAACACAAACACTCGGAGGTTAAGTCAGCCCAGCTGGAGGGCCAGCACAGCAGCCTAGCCAGCTGCACAGAGACTCACAGACCAGTAGCTCCCTCTGTAAGACAAAAGGCAAGGAGAGGGAACTGGAGAAGAGCCACCATGAGACTCCAGGGCCTTCCCTCTCTCCTTCCTTGTGTCATTCCTGCCCTCTGAGGGGACCAGAATGAAAGAAACATGAGGGTCTCGTGAAACCAAATGTTCTGGGGACCATCAAGCAAACCCCTCACTGGATACCTGAGGGGTGGGATAGAACATTTACTTGGCACCTCTTGACTGTGGTGAAGAGTCATGAAAGGACACAAGTGGGTCCCTCACTCATGGTGCTGAGCCCTGCCTGACTTGTCCAAACACTGGACAAAAGTGTCAGAGATTAAAGGAAGCAAACCTAGATTGAGTCCTGGATCTCTAAATAACTGTTCTCTTACACCTAAGCTATAGGCAAAAGGGGAACATTTGAGTCCTCTGCCAATTATTCCAATGACAATGTAAGGTTAACCCCACTAACTTGGGGACCAGGTACAGAGGGTACCATTGGTAGGACACTTCCTTTTACTAGTGAGTGATGAGGGCCTGGAAGACAGGAAAAGTCTAGTGAATTCTGACTGGAGATACACATGTGCGCCGAGCGCCCTGGTCCCATGGCCATCTCCTCCCATCCTTGCCACACACATCCTCAGTGTCCCCTCCCAGTCTAACTCCACTTCACGTCATCCTTTTTGACCTCCTTCCCTCTCCCAGACCTCATCCCAGCCCTTCTGATTTCAACCTGTAGAAGACGAGAGCTGTGAGGGAACACAGGTCAGCGATGGCCCCTAATGAGCTGAAGAGCAAAGCGACACCCTCACAGAGTCGCCTCACAACCCCAAGGCAGAGGAGCTAGTTCCAGAACATTTGTTTAATTCATGAATTAAAAGCGGGCACTATTTATTGTTGTTTTGAAGTTTGTGTTCATTGTAGAATGGCTCAGTTGGGCTAATTAACACGTCCTGCCTCGGACGATTAGTTTTCGGGTGTGAACACATAGGACTCTTTCTTAGCAAGTTTCAAAACATACGACTGTGATTATTAACTGTGAGTACCTTCTCGGACAGTAGACCCGAACTAATTGTTTTGTCGAATTGAAATCTTTCATTTATCAATATCTCTCCAATATCCCTGCAACCATTGTGCTAGCTCTAAAATTTTCATTTTTCATTTCTTCTTCTTTTTTTAAAATTTTACATAGAAATGATATCCCATGGTATTTAGTTTTCTGTGCCTGGCTGATTTCCTCTGACTAAACACGCTCCAGATTCAACTATTATTCCCCAGATCACATTATTTCCTTCTTTTTAAGGGTATATAGTA
This sequence comes from Alexandromys fortis, assembly GCF_014885135.2. NCBI lineage: Eukaryota > Metazoa > Chordata > Mammalia > Rodentia > Cricetidae > Alexandromys > Alexandromys fortis. The sequence continues at coordinate 18,051,340 of NW_026067927.1, forward strand.
TTCCATTGCATATTGTCTCAGCATCCTGTGACGGACAGCCAGGTAAATCCTGGGCCTCAGCGGTAGTGCACAATACTGAATGACCTTGGCCGTGCAAACGACTCTTTGACGCACCAATTTCATTTCCTCTGGATGTAATCCCAGTGTTGATTGGTCAAAGGGTAGTTCCATTTTTCATTTTCAATGACCCTCCATCCCGGCTTCCTCCATGGCTGAATGAACTTCATATTCCACAAGCAGTTCCAGGATAACTTTCTTACTTTTCTCTCCATCTCTGGAATTTCTCCCCCATAAGAAAACAGAAGTCAAAATTCAAAGCAAGAGAGACGTAAACACCAGTTGTTTATCTGGTGCCTCCTCCCTGAAGCCGTAGCTGCCCCATCAATGGGATAAAAAGAGCAACAGCATTGAGTGTTCAGTGATGGGTCATAGGCTCACTGGATAGTATACCGGCAGGGAAGGGACCAGAGTTGATGCCATTTTACCTAAAGCGTACCCCAAAAAAGAGCTTGGCAGGCAGGGTTCTCCACTGAGGCACCAAAGGTGACTGAGATGGGTTCTCTAATGTACAGCTGCCATTTAGACCCACTCCGGGAAGACTCTTCCAGGATGCTGATGCTTGGGGCTTGCCCTGCCTTCTTCTTGTTGCCAGGCAGCATTTATCACTTCCTCCCTCATCCTCGGACAGCTCAGCACATCCTTTGGTGGACCACTACATTCAACCCTGCAGTCTTATGGACCCCTGGCCACTTGGAGTCACAGAGGCTTGGGGAGGCTGGCACTACACACTAAAGGGAAGAGGCAGGACGGGCACACCCAGGTCCGCCTGGCCCCAATGCTTGTGCTGTTTCCAGATTACTGTGCCAGGACGTGTCCCTGGACATTCAGTTCCTTCATTGCTCTTTTCGCAGGCAGTCTCCTACTGGCCACCTCATTCCCTCACTCGACTCTCCTGGAGACAGTGTCTTCCATTCCCTGTACCAGATGCGGCCGGAGGATGTTCAATCCATCCAATAGTAGGCAGAGCCAGTCATCTCCCCCATCAGCTGCGGGAACTGTCACCCCCATCTCCTTCTCCTTGTTTCCAAACCCACAAAGATGGCAGGCTATGTTTCTATTTCATGGGGACAATCTACATAAACACACATAAATACATTTAGATTTGAAACATAAGATCTGTAACCGCTTCCGACGCCGAGAATACACTTGATAAATAATGAACCAGCCTCTTCTTCCAAGATGGTGGGAATTTACCATCGGGAACCAAGACAAAGCCCCTCTACCCTGACACACACAGAATTCAAGACACCCCTAAAGGACACTACGGGGGCCTCCATCCATTTGTTCCACGTTCGACAGAACCCGCCATCGTCTTCCTCTGAACCAAAGACAAAGAGGTCTACTGTGTTCCCCGGGGGTGTCACAAAGCATAGCAGAAGTGAGTGGGGTTTATAAGATTAGATACTTTCTCTCCAGGCAGTGGGTCAAATCGGAACCCTCGCTCAAGCAGCCCAGTGGATAATCCGCTTTTATCACTTTCAATCAGACTAAGTGTCTGCAGTCGGTACAATGGCCACTAATTTAGTGGAAACAAATAATTTGGAGAGCCTGATTATCAAAGATGAGATGGAACACAAGGTCCAGACTGGATAAGCACCCTGGAAGTTTGCTCTTGGCTCATTTTATTCAAAGCTGCTGTGACCCATACTGCATTAAGGACTTAGAGTTGGTCCACTAAGCTCAAAAAAAAAAAAAAAAAGATATTGTCAACGCCACCGCCCCCCCCATGAATTCTTCATTTAAATAAGGAAAACTACAATACATTGGTTAAATTCCAAGCCTTTGTCACTCACGCGTGGAGCCGTCCATTGCCTGGACAACTTTCACATGAAAAGGTTTCATTGTGCGAAAACCAGACCCCTTTTTTGTAAGATAATGTATAAAATTCTAGTTATACAACCAGACGGCATCACAAAGCTCCGTGGGTCCGGGAAGCCTCTCTCTCCCCCGCCACGGATAATAAGGCATGGGGTTTTGCTTGCTTTGATTAATTTCAGAATATTGCACTGAACCTGCATAATCCCTAAGACAGCAAAGGAGAGGAGAGAAGGGAAGGCGATGGGCAATGATTAAAAAAAAAAAAAAGGTAGTGATGGGCAGAGGCTGTGTTCTGTTGCTACATAGCACAGGCATGCACACGCATGCACACAAACACACACACACACACACACACACACACACACACACGCATGCACACACCACCACCAAACTGATTTCCATTTGGGCAAGTGCTAACCACCATCATGGTCAACATACAAAGCGGCCTTTGACTCTAGGACTCAAATGAGATGCACGAGGCTGCAGTGTGCTTAAACAAAAACTCCGAGGTGTCGCCGGGGCTGCCATCAGATATATAACCGCACCAGGAAACGCACACCGCCTTTGCTTTTTTTTTTTTTTTTTTTTTTTTTTTTTTTTTTTTTTTTTTTTTTTTCCTCAATCACAGCAGCCATTATTTATACAAGTCCTGAATATGGAAAAGGCTCTGACAACTTTACAGTGGTGTTTGGATGGATGAAGATGCAGGATGATGGATGAGGGAGACAGAGGATTCCCTTATTAAAGCATCAAATTCGGCTCTAAATATCAAACAGACATCTTAGCCCCAACCGCACTGCTTCCTACTCAAAAATCACAACGTCCGAACACAGGACCAGGTTTTCTCTGAGAGGAAAAAGCAGGATGTTTGCCTAATAAATAGTGTTAATTTGGGACTAGGCCATTAAGTACCTTTCCGTTCTGCATAATGTGGGCTTCAGAGTGCGTGCCTATCAAACGAGAACAAACGTGACCATTCGCAAACCTCAATGAACGCTAGCAGAAACAGGACCCATCCCCAGCCTGCCATTCTGTTCTAAAATTTTAGTAAATAATTTCAGTAGATAGCATCTTCCAGCTATATTTTTGGTGTCTTGCTTGACAGGAGAGCCGTTCTGAAGGGAAGAAAACTCACCATTTACTCTGTGGGCTTTTTTTTTTTTTTTAAATACTGTGCTTGGATGAAAAATATATACGCATGTACACGATGTCGGTAGCGCTGCAGTGCCCACTAGTGGACACTCTGGAACCACAGCCACATCCTGTCTCCAGGGTACCTTCAGCAGACCAAGTGTGTTCGTCACAGAAGGGTAAAATCAAAAACGAACAAAAGAACATAAAACAAAATGCATCTGCTTTATAAAGCATCGGTGCGGCCACTCGATTCTTATTGTTCTCATACGGTGAAACCGCTGGTACATAGAAACAGAAAAGCTTGGTGGCGCCCAGTTCAACTCTCGGTTGGCTCCTCCTGTAACATACTGGGCCACATCCAGGACACTCCTGGTGTTTACCAAATGTTTATGTCTGATGAATCCTGCCTCGGTGATCAGCTAGAAGAAATGACAGTGTCCCGGGAAAAAGAAAGGCCTGTTTCCAAAGGAAGCGAGTTCTACCCTAGTCACGGGAAGGATCGGACCTTGCCAACCTCCGTCCCGAGTTATAAGGTCACTGGGAAACGGTCTTTTAGCATTAGCATGGCCCTAACATGTAATCCAAGAGTAATGTGGTTATAATTTACCAGAAAACAATATTTACATATTGCTAGTGTTACCAGTTCCTTTCCTTTATAATGAAAACAAGCTTCCTTTCATATTTTAATGTTTCTAAGTACAATGGTAATTGTCCCATTATACACGCGTGCATACAGACACACACAAGCATGTACACACACGCATGCACAAGCACACACATGGGGGGGGTGGGGTTCCACACATAAGTCCAGAGACACTTCTTTAGCTTCATGTCTAAGAATTTGTAGTCTTCTAAGAAGCTAATTTCAGAAAATACATGGTAACACATTTTAAAAACTTCATTCCCAAAGCTATAAAACAACAAAGCATTCTAATTCCTGTCAAGCCAAGGCATCTTACTTAGCAGGAGTGTGTTTAAAGGATACAACAGAAGTCAGGAAACCAGGACTAGAAACCAGTTTTAAAATCCAAAGTGTATACACAATGCAAATGAGGAGTTGTATTTTAACACACGTGAGCTAGCTATATCATAGCATATCAGTCAGTCATAGAGGTCTGTCATAGTGTTTGCTTTTGCTTATTTAAAATAAGAAGCCAAAAACCCCCTTTCCTAAGCAGGTGGAAGCAAGAACTCTGAAGACAGGCCGGTGTGAGCCTGAATCTGAAGTTCATCAGAAGCCCAGGACGAGGCTCTGGCTCTTTGTTGTGTCTTGACAGATCCTTCTGGACTCACAGCTGAGCAATCAAGCATTTTCATGGGTTGTTTTGATAAGAAATAAAGCTAATATAAAACACACCAGAGAAGGCAAAGGAACGGGATGGTGGCATCCATCATCAGAGCTTCACCCGCATTCCCAGAGCCGTTCCCAGCACTAATCTGAGTACCTCAGGACACAAACACAGGCCGCGCAATGAGCCGTGCTGAGAAGTGACTGCCTGGGGCTGGACTGCAGGTCGGTGGGTAGAGCACCTCCTTATCCTTCAGGAAGGCCTGGGTGGCACAGAAGCTGGGACTGGCAGCCAGCTCTGTGATCCCAGCAATAAGGAGGCAGAAGGTTCAGGAGTTCAAGGTTAACTCTGGCTACTTAGTGAGTTCCAGGCTACCTAGGATACCCAATTCCACCACAAAAAGGGGGGGGGGGGGAGAGAACAACTAACTACAGAGATCCATGAAGAAGCCCAGCAGGACTTGGGATTTTATGGAACAAGGCATCACACTCAATTACCTGGGTTCAAAGCTCACCTGCACTGCTTACTAACTGGGAAAGTTGCTTAACTTCCTACCCTATTTTCCTCATTTGTTAAGTAAAGTATCTCGTGTGCTTGTAAAAAAATTAAACATTTCCCTGGCACCCCGTGCAGCAAATACCATCGGGGGGTGGGGCATCTAAAGGAGGCTGGGGAGCTGTTTCAACGAATACAGTGTTTGTATGAAGAAAACTGAGTTCAGCTCTCCAGGACCTGTGTAAACAGGGCACAGGAGTGACTTAGAAGGCAGAGAGGAAGATCCCTGGGCAAGCAAGACCCAACCTCAGTAAAACAAAGTAGACAGCAAGTGAGGGAGACATCCATTGTCAGCTTCAGGCCTACACACACACACACACACACAGGTCACCAGATTGACTAAACTAGCCAGCACACACACATGACCAAGGCATGACCAAGAATGCTTCTTTCTGATGCGCTTTCCAGGGCTCCCACATGCAAATACACACATACACACAGAACAAACCAGGACTTGACATGAAAATGTTTTTACCTTAAAAACAAAACTTACTTCTCCCATTTCTCCAGAGCATGAATGTGACTCTGATTCATTCATGCATAATATAGATTTTTTTCGATATACCAAAAGGATCATTTTTTTTTTCCCAATAAGCTTTTTTACCCATGGAGGACTGACTCCATGGTTTAGCCAACTTTTCTTTTCAAACCCTCTTTCAAGTGTAAATCTTCTTGAGAGCTGGCAAGATGGCTCAGGCGGCCAATGAACCTGACACCAAACTTGAAGAGCTGAGTTTGAGCCCCAGGAGCCACACAGTCGTCACAGAAAAGCCTTAAAAGCTTGGCCCAGCAGCACATACCTGCAAAGCCAACATTGCCGGGAGGGGCAGGCCACTCTCCAGAGCTCACTAACCAATGAGCTCTCTGCTCAATGTGGGAACCTGCCTCCAAAGCTAAAGTGAAGCCACCAAGATGGCTCAGCAGGTAAAGACACCTACCTGCACACAAGCCCGGAGACCTGAGTTGGCTCCCCAACACCCATGGTGGAAGGAGAAGACCAATTCCCAAAAGCTTCCCGCTGACCTCCACAAGCCCAGCATGGCAATGCACCCCCCCCCCCACTGGCAAGAATAAACATAGATGTCTTAAGTGGAAGATGTCAACAAAGACCTACGTTGACCTCTTGGGCTCAAGCACCCACACAGGTTCACACGTCCATACTCACAAACAAAACAATAATAAGAACAGCCGGCGGTGGTGGCGCACGCCTTTAATCCCAGCACTTCAGGAGGCAGAGAGGCAGGCGGATCTCTGTGAGTTCGAGGCCAGCCTGGTCTACAGAGCTAGTTCCAGGACAGGCTCCAAAGCCACAGAGAAACCCTGTCTCGAAAAAAAAAAAAAAAAAAAAAAAAAAAAAAAAAAAAAAAAAAAAAAAAAAAAAAAAAAAAAAAAACAATAATAAGAAAATAACTTCTTGAGATATTTTCCTGTACTGTGTATTAAAAAACAGTAATTTTTTTTTAACGCAAGGACTATTCCTCTAATTATCTCCTATGGAATGCTGGTTACACTAGTGTCCATGAGACTTCTTTACAAGGGAGTGAGTGTGGTGGACAGTGGAGTCCGGAAAACAAAGGCTGGGCCATTACTGGCTTCCTTCACTATGACCTGTGGGGAACAGGAAATATGCTGCTGGTGGTGTCGAACTCCCACGGGGTAGGCAGGGCATGTCCCAGAAGCTCACGCCGAGAGAAAGCGCAGATAGGAAAACAGGGACTCAATGTGGTTGAAGTAACAACATGTAACAACACGCATGAGTAACAGCGAGCAAGGATCCCCGATAGCCCCCGATAGCGGCACTGTCGGAACTTCCTCCATGATACCTATGGCTCACCCCAACTCGGTGAGGTTCTCCCCTTATCACAAGAAGAAACTGAGGCATGAGCTGGTGGCTTTTCCAGGAGTGAATGATGGAGGTAGGGATTAGAACGCAAGCGGAGTGGCCGGGAGATTAATCCAATGCACATGCGCAAAACACCAACAGTGACAGGCCCAGGAAGGAGCCATTCACTCACCGTGACTGCCCCACAAGACTTTCCTCAGACCAGCGGCCGGGCTCCAGCTCCTCCGTTCTGTTCCAGTACAGCACTTGAACTTAACCCCGAGCTCCTCAGCAACAGGCTGGCCAGAAGCAAAGGAAGACCCCATATCCACAGTACCTGGACCATGGCCGAGAGAGCAGTGCATGTCCAAGGGCTTTCCAGGCTCAGCAGACAGGAGGCATGCGCACAGCTAGTGACTTCTCCAGAGAAAGCCTATTACATTGAGCACCATACACAGACGCAGACGGCCTAGCTGATAAACCCTGGGCATGGTGCTTTTGAACTATCACCAGAACTAAAGCGGGGTGCGGGGGAGGAACTCATGTCAGCCTCAGCTACATAGTGATTTCCAGGCCAGCCTGGACGACATAATGAGATGCTTTCTCAAATAATAATAATAACAATAACAACAACAATAATAATAATAAATAAATTTTAAAATTAAATGTTAGGATTAATTAAAAAACTTGAAAGCATAGAGAACTATACTCCATTCAGGGGTGATGAGATTTGGTTTTAAGATGAAACTGACCTCAGAATAATCTGTGAACTAGATGTAAAACCAGCCAAAACTCAACAGAGATTCTTCTGATTTTTCTTTGAACAGAGAGGGTTGAATCTAGGGCCTTGTTCATTCTAGCGAAGTCCCCATCACTGAGCCACACCCCAGACCCCCCCCCCAAGAGCACTTATGAGTAATTTATAATTAGCTGCTTCTAACATCCAAACACAAGCAAAATGTAAAAAAGCATGCAAAGCCCTACTTAGAAGAAATAACGGGCATGGGCTTAACCTTCCCAGATACCAAGTCTCCTTAAAAGCAACAGTAAATATGACTTTACCTAATACTGGCATAGAAACAGAGCACAGAGCCTCACAGACAGAGGGCAGCTGGCTGCAAGGAATGGGGGCTCTGAAGTTCAACGGGGAATGGAGACTACTCCACTGATCATGTATCATGATGGACTATCCATGAGGAAGGGAAAGAATTACATTTCATAGCTTTCCCTAAACATGCAAAGAAGAAGAGTAAGAAGACAGAGAAGGATGGAAAGGAAGAAGAAGAATAAGAATAAGAAGAGGAGGAGGAGGAGGAGGAGGAGGAGGAGGAGGAGGAGGAGGAGGAGGAGGAGGAGGAGGAAATAAAAGATGCATGGAGACAAAATTTAAAAAAAAAAGTAAAGTCATTTCACTTGAATATACCATGAGAAAATATGCTTATGATACTGCAACAGGAAAGAACTTGTTCCCAGTGTATATTTATGCTGTATGGATGATATGTTGCATGCATCTGTACACCCACATGCATGCATGCAGAGGCCAGAGGCAGACATCTGGTATCTTCTATTTCTCTCCCCCTTTTCGTCTTGAGACAGGATCACTAACTGAACTAGAATCTTGCTGTTCTCTTTGTCTGGCCAGCCAATGAGCTCTCAGAATCCTCCTGCCTCCACCCCACAACACTGGAGTTTCAGGTACAAGTAGCCACGAACATCTTATTACATGAACACTAGGGATTTGATCTCAGGGACTTATGCTTGAGGACACACTCTTACTCTTTGAGACATCCCTAGCCCTATGCTTTGTAAATTGTCATAAAAACTGATGGCCTACATATTCACAGCTATCAGTGTGTGTGTGTGTGTGTGTGTGTGTGTGTGTGTTGTGTCAGTATGTCTGTGTGTGTGTGTGGTGATGATACTTTTTATTTGAGTTTTTGGTATTTTCAAGAATAAAATACATTTTCATTAGCTGTAGGTCCCAAACTGTATACACATGCCTTAGACTCACCCCTCTGGTCCAGTTGAAAATTTATATCCTTGGACCAACATCTCCCCCAGTTCCCCTCGTTCACCCCAGCCCCTGTCACTGTGGACATCTACAAAACCAGTGTTTATAGATCCCACCTAAGAGTGGAATCAGGCAGTGTTCTTCCCTGGGAAAGGTTTGCCCTTTGCTCTGTTGATTACCTTTGCTCTGCAGATGTGGCACCCTTTTCTGTTTTATGTGGCCCCTTTTCTCCACAGGTGCTTTTGTTGCCTGTTTTGAGGATTCACAGTTTCTTAGATAAAACTCAAGAAGTATACACCATAAAAATAAAAGTAAATAAATAAATAAACTGAGGGGCTAGCGAAGTGGCTCAGCAGTTAAGAGCACTTATTGCTCTTGCAGAGGATCCAGGTTTGATTCCAAACCCCGTATCAGGAGGCTCACAACCATCTGTAACCCTAGATCCAAGGGATCTGACACCCTCTTCTGGTCACAGAGGGCACTGCATGCTCATGGAGCACAGCCAGACAAGCAGACACACATTCATATACATAAAGAAAAATTTTAAGACAAAGTTGATAATGTGGACCTCATTTAAAATTTAAACTTCTACCTAATGAGACACACCTTAACCAAGATGGGGAGGCAAACTAGAAACCAGATGAAAATACTTGTCTCATACATAACTTAGTATTGCGATTCTGAATGTACAGATACCTTATGCATTTATGAGGAAGAAAAGACAATGATAAAAATGGACAAAGAAAACAAACAGCCAATTAACAAAAGTTTTTCATGTGAGCCATACATTGATGGAGGGATACTCAAACCCTAAAGATGGGGTTTATTCCCCCCTCCCCATTGAGGATCAACCCGAGAAAGATAATCACACATGCTTAGGAGGGCAAGAGATCGGGATGTCAACTCAGGGGGTCTGCTCAGTGATGCTCATTACAGTAAAATGAGAAGGAAGGGGGGGAGTCAGAATCAGGCTGAATCTCCTTGGTATAATGGACAGACAGGCACGAGAGTGAGGGCTTGGTCACTTGCAATCTGCGGGGCCACATTCTGATTCAGACAGTCACTCTCTGCGAAAACCTTCCTCGCCCTACCACTAAGTGAGGAGCAGGGGAAGACTTTCATCTCTCTCCCCAGGAGCCACGGTTCTCCAACTGGACTGTGACTAACTCTGCAGAAGGAGGTCGTTCTTGTCAGGGAGACCATGGGTGCCAGCTAGACACTGCGCTGAAGATGATTGTGGCCTCCCTCACCTCTGCTCAGTAACCCCAACTGTGGTCCCACCACCCTGAACTGCACCCTAGGTGTATCCGAGGCAAAATCCTTCAAAATTGGTAGTGACAGTGGTGTCAGTGGTGATGGTGGTGGCGGTGGTGACTGTGGCGATGGTGGCAGTGGTGATGGTAATGATGGTGGTGATGGTGACAGAGGTGGTGGTGGTGGCAATGGTGGTGTTGGTGGCAATGGTGATGATGCTGGTAATAGTGGTGACAGTGGTGATGATGATGATGATGATGATGATGATGAAGAAGAAGAAGAAGAAGAAGAAGAAGAAGAAGAAGAAGAAGAAGAAGAAGAAGAAGAAGAAGAAGAAGAAGAAGAAGAAGCATTTTTGTTCTTTATTCAAGGGCAGATCCAGCTTGTTTCTAAACAGGACCGAAGCGCTGTTTAACTTGCATCTGTGATTACAGACTTTTCTCTTCTTTTCGCAGCCCATGGTTGCTGAGTACCAAGGAAATCACCCGTGGAATGGAGACAGATCTTTTCACTTCATATGAAGTTCACATTCGGATCTTTTTCCACCGTCGAGGAAGCACAGGAGACTGAGACACCTTACCTTAATTTGCCATATATTGCCTCTGTTGTCAGATAGAACTTTTGATGAGGAACAGGGCTTCATGGCCATGATTAAGTAATATTCTTCAAAAGAGATGGGGATAACCACTTCCAAAGGTGTGGGCACCTCCTTGAAACTGTGTAATCAAGGAGAAAATTGGAAGTGACATGTATTAAGAGATGTCCCTGCCTGCAAAGATGCCTGGTTAGAATGGACAGACTTGAGGTCTGGGCCATGCAAAGTCCTGACACCATCATCTCAGGGAACCTGGAGAGGCACAGCGGTGACTGGTAGCGACCTGCAATACTTGTCAGGATGGGGACGACACTAAATGACAGAGTCCACTAAGCACCTAGTATGTCCCAGACACAACACTAAACACTTCACTGGCTCACTGCAGGCTCATGAGAGGACTCTGTCACCATCCCCTTTGCACAGACTAGGAAACTGAGGATCCATGAGTTAGGTCACTTAGCCATGCCACAAGTCTTGTACGTAACACAGCTCTTGGCTCCCTATAAGCAAAGATTAAGTGTGGAGCACACCCCAGGGCTCTACTTTTCAAGTACACACCTAAAGGATTCGCATCTGCAGTCATGCTCAGAGGGATATTGGCCTGGGGTGAGGGTGTGGGAACCGTCTGTGAACCAAACTTGGCCCGTTGTTTTTCTCTGTGTTCCACACCTATAGTATTACCACCTGCCTTAGAGTAACAGCTGCCCCGGATGGTGTGTGGACATAACAAACATCTGAGGGCCAGCATCTTGGATCTGTTTGTATTCCCTCACAGTCTTCCCACAAGATATCGTTCATGCGAACCAAAGCTAGAGCATCTACCAACGGATACTAACTTCTGCCTCAACAGCTCTCTTCCTCCAAATTGCTAGCACAAATTCCATGTTCAACTTCTAACCCTCCAGGGTTTGTTTTGATATCGTAAGTCATGCAGTCACTGTTGTAACCAGCTGGGGCTCCCATGTGCATGTTAACCACCTATTTACCTACCACACACGTGTGTGCACTCGTGTTAAAAAGCAGACACAGACAGCACAAAAACAAATGACTATGGTTGCTTCAATAACGCTTTATTTATAAAAACAGACAGTGGGCCAGATTTGGTCCTTAGACAGTTCCCACACCGTCATCCTAGCCCAGTATCTCTCTGAGCATGGCTGCAGAGGAGAACCCTTTGGGTATGTATTTGAAAGGTAGAGTCCTGGGGTGTGTTCCACGCCTACAGCATCACCACCTGCCTTTTCAGGAGCAGCTACCCTGGATGGTGCGTGGACATAACAAACCACCCTCTTGGACCCATTTCCTCCCACTACTGGTCCCCCTATAAGGTATCATTCTTGCAATCAAAAAGGAAGACCTAGTGACAGAAATCCAAAAGGGAAAATGGGATGTTTGACCCAGGACTCACCATCTTTCTGGAGAGTCTCCTAACTGGAAGAGGCTACTTAGTTTTACGAAAGAGAAATATCCTGAGCCACGGTAGTGGTGGGGTAGGGCCAGGGTGGGGTGGGGGCTTTTGTTCCTGGTAGAATCACGCTGATCTTTTTAATCAACTCGTGGCACACAAACACACACACTGGGGCATGTTTGAAGTATGGATACCTAGTTGAAGTTTGACAATTCACACATGCTGAAGCCGCTTTCATGTTATTGAGGGAAAACGAGAGCCGGGTCTTCAGAAATAAGAGGGCAGGGACAATAAACGAATTTGTGCGGAATGCGCCGTCGCCCACACTGCCTGCTTCATGAATACGTGAATGCGTCCTGTTTTATCTTTTCTCGTTTCAGAACTAAAGCGATTCACATAAATCTGGATGCCCTTTTTCTTTGGGGGAATTACGGCTGGCACCGTCAGTCTCTGCCTTTACCCGGAACAGCATGGGGGAGGAAAGGCCGACCCTTCACTGTCTCCTGACAAAGGACTGGAAAAAAGAGTGAACAAGAGTGGAGAGAAATGAATGCCCGGGCACACGCTGCAACGGAGCTGACCAGGTCGCCGTCCACCTGGGATGACGCCTCTCTCCAGCTGGCAGACACCAGTGATCTGGTTTCAGTCGCCAGCACCCCAAACTTATTAACCGGCTCTGATCTTCCATCTGTCGAATGCCAGGAACCTCCCCCACCCCACCTTGCATCATAAGACTTTAGTTTATAGACCCCTTTTGCTTCGGCTCACTTTTTATACCTTCCCTCTGATCCCACTCCGCCAATGACCCAAATGCCTCCAAGGCACAACCCTGCCAGTGGCGATGGCAGTCCCCCTCTGAATGGCGTGCACAGCTGGGATGGCCAGGCCCAGCTGTAAAGCTGACTCGGTCCCACCACCGGGGCCCCCCCGAGCACTGAGAAGTGTCTACTTATCAAACAGAAGTTGGCTTCATGGAGTCCTTTTCTTCTCCCAATACTTTGTATCCCATGGCCACCACGGTTATTTTGAAAGCGTATTTTAGAGCTGGGTGATGACATTTAAATAAAGTAATCTCAATGAGGAGTGAGGGATTAATAAAAACACAGCCAAGGCCCCCACACAGTAGCACAATTGGGAAACCGGGCTTGCCCAGCATTGAGCTCCTGACGCGGTTTTCCTGGAAGCGAATTAGGTCTCGTGTCTACACAGGCAAGCTGTGGGCTCTTCAGAGTTGAGCTGAGTCTGAACTTGGCTGTATCTGTGATTCGGGTCGTTAGCTTTCTAATTTCAGAACCCTGGAGCTGCAAGCCCTTTTGGACTCAGGCTTCTTCTTCCAAGTCCAGGTCTATGACTAAGTTACTTCTCTAAGAGTTGAGAGAACTGCAAAGATGGTTTAAAGAGTTTTGAGAAAAGAATGTTCAAGTGGATATAGATGAAGATAATCCGTGGGATGCTGGAGGAAGGGGGCAAAAGCATTCTCAAACCCTCACAGGACTTCATCTTTTACGTTATCCTCAAAGATAGCTACCCTTCCATATGGAATCTCCCCCCCCCCCCCGGCCTCTTTCTCTCTCTGACATTTAGGGTTTGACATTCTAGACAAGCACCCTACCATCGAGCTGTATTTCCATCACTCACAGTTTTAATCAATATGGATTTCTTTCAAATGGATACTGTCATATTTAGCAAATGTTTCTGAATAAAATGAGCTTTTTTTTTTCTTTTTTAACAAAGATTAGAAACTTATCCTGATGATGGCAACCTCTACAGAGTGCTTCTGGGCTCTGCTGACCTCCCTGGCAATCTGATCTCTCTTAAAATAGAGGTTTCAGCTGTGTCCAAGTTCTTGGGCTGTGGGAAAAAAGCACAGTACCAGGTTCTAGAAGCAGAGATAAATAAGAATTCTTACTCGCTTTTCCACAACTGACTAGTAAGATGTGCTGTCAAAAAAGAAAGAAAGAAAAGACAGCAGTAAAGAAAGTCCAGTAATAAAACAATCCATGAAAGTGCTCATGTGTGAGCATGCGTGTAGAGGTCAGAGGTCAGTGTTATTCCTCTTCTTCATTGGTCTCTGCGTGAGAAAAGGTCTCTCACCAAGCCTAGGGATCATGAACTCAGCTAGACTGGCTGGCAGTGAGCCCTGGGGCTCCTCTTCTCTCCGCCTCCCTGGTGCTGGGATAACTGGGTGTAGACCCCAGCACCTGGCTTTTCTTTTCCTCAGTGCGGATAATGAGAGCTGAACTCAGTTCTGGCATTTTCCTGGCTTAGCCACTCCGCAGCCTCTACTAGATAGGATTTTCAGAACGCTGACCTCCTAGCTTCCTGTTAGATGTCAGAAGCATCAGGCCCTGGGCTTGGCCTTCGAGAAGCTTGTCATTGACGCCACCAGACAGCACCAAGTGAAATTTGGGAAGCCCAACCTGTGGAGGTCTAAATGAGAAACGTTTACCAGGGGTTCATGTGTGGGATCCCCTGGCCTACAGCGCTGTTTGGGGGCTTTGTGGAGGCGCAACTTTGCTGGAGGAGGTACAGCACTGGGCTGCATTTTGAGGGTTTATAGCCTCAAACAACTTCCGGTTTCCTCTCTCTGCTTCGCGTTTGCTATTGAAGATGTGAACTCTCAGCTCCCTTCTCCTGCCGCCATACCTGCTGCTGCCCGCAGCCGCAGCTCCCTGCCATGATGGGCTCTTACCCTTCCGGATCCTAAAGCCAAAACGAACTCTTCTCCACGAATTGCTCTTGGTCAGTGTTTTATCATAGTGACAGAATAGGAATGAATAAGCAGTCTCAAACTAACTGTGCAAGGAAGGAGAACCAGAACAGGCATCCTACGGTGCGTCTTAAGCTAACGCTTCAGCGCCAGAGACCATCTCTCCGTCCTTAAGAACGAAGGAACCCATTTCCCTCAGATCTGCAGCTCTATATAAAATGAGCAAGAATACTGCCAGATGGAATTATGTAATACTACTACACAGTAACTCAACTCACTCAGCCACCATTTTTAAGATATCAAATGTGGTCTTCATATGAGTGCTGGCATAAAGGGGAAAAGGAAATACTGATGCTCTCTCTCGTCTTTTGGAGTAATTTATGCATTTTTAACTCTCTCGGAATTCAGAGCTACAGGAACAGTTTAAACAAAAGACAAGTATAGTATGCAGTCTCTAATCACTTCAAAATGCCTGCTGAGTACGATTCATAACTTTTCTGTTTCCATAGCTTTATAAACAAATTTGGCTCACAGCGATAAAACGTTAAATAAATGGGAACTATTATTTATTTGTAATGAATACTATGATAAATAATACGATCAAGAGCATGTTAGCGGGCCCTCTCATTTAACTGCCGAACAAACTTGTGATACCTCCCTATTCCCCTTTCCAAGTTAGTGGAAAGGTCCAATAGAAAGAAAAGCCAATGGCAGGCAGGGTACAGGGATGCCCAAGCCTGCCACCCCAGCCCTCGGGAGGGCTGGTTTAAAGCCAGCCTGGGTCAAAGCTTGACAGCAACGGTCTCCCTGTTCTAAGCCTGTGCCCTATCCCCACGAGAGTATTTCAACTTTATTATTCTTAACTGAGAATAGGCAAAATTAAAACTTCTATTTTCTTTCTCCTTTAGGCCAATGGTTACGTGTCCAGTAGCCACATCTGGCCAGCGGTTTCCATGGGGAACAATACAGTTCATGGTTTCACTGTAGAATATTGCACAGGCAGGAACATTCTGTCTCCATAGAGCAATCCACGCGCACCTTGTTTAGTTATTCAACCGTCTTAAGAAGTAGATGTTATTATCATTCCCACTGTACAGATGACTAAATTGAGGTGCAATGACATGACCAAGGTAAGAATGGAGTTGAGCCCAGTGCCACGCGCCCACCTCCGAGAGCTGAACGACTCCATGGCTGGGTTGCCTGCGACAGTAGCCACGAGCTCCCTGTGACTACCGTCTTGAGATGTAGGGGCGTGCACAGTGGATCCGGAATGTGCTCCCCCGCCTATGGTGCCACCTGGGATAGGGTAGAACCTTGAAGAAGTGGAGTCTGGTAAAGGTCTTAGGTCACTGGGGCTGTGACCTTGCAGTGGATTCTGCCTCTCTGGTCCCTTCCTCTCTCTTTCCCTCCCCTGTCCTGAGGAGGAGGTGTGTTCTACCACGTGTTCTCAGCACGATGTTCTGAGTTCTCATGGGTCTAAAGCAAGGCCCAAAGGTGACGAACTGGACCTTCTAAGATGGTGAATCAAACTAACCCTTTCTTCAGCATCAAGGAACTATTGAGGGCGCTTGTTACAGAGACAGAAAACTGGTTAACAGCGTGCTGCTGAGGAACGGAAAGTCTAACGTACTGTTACTTACTCAAACACCAATAGACCTCGGCGAGCAGCAACCATCTTGACGAGCTCAGATCTAGTCCCATGATTCAGTCCTCAATTCCTGCCGTGTCTAATGCCCACGACACATTAACCAGGGCTGTGAGCAAGCCCAGGGGTGAAAGGGGGTGCCCTGTTCAAACAGTAGCTCCATAGAGGTTCATTAGAAGCAGAGCCTCTGTTTGGTTTCAGTCCCTAAAACAAGTGATACTGGGGACAAAATTGAAATTTAGACCAGAATCTATTTTCAATGTCTCCTTGCTATTCTGGAATTGCCTGTTTGCATGCGCGCCAACAGAAGCACACCCCGCATATGCTTTTCACAGCATGCAACGTTTATAAAACAACCAGATGAATTGCAGAATGGGTCAGGCTTCAATTCCTTGGTGTTCTGTAAGGATGGAGCTGGGGGAACCATGGACCAGACACATAGCTTGACAGAAGTTCTGTGAACAGGCAAAAAGGGCTGGCTTCCATGTTACAGACCCCTGTAACCTTCGGCTTTCTAGAAAACTCCATTGGACTTCTCATGGCTGATTCCAACATCAGCTTTTTATCCAGCGGGTTTTATATGTGGTTCCGTTAGAAACTCTTGCCATGGGATATTTAACAAGAAGAGGAACCGGGGGCCCCTACGTTTCCATTAACACACAACAGTGGTATTGCTCAGTCCCGTGGATCTCCAAGTGCTCCTCCCCGGTTTTTATTTTATGTGTGTGAGTATTGTGCCTGTGTGTATATAAGTGTGCTACATGTGCACAGCATCTAAAGAACCCAGAGAGGGCATCAAGTCCCCTGGAACTGGAGTCACAGATTAGAATACGAATTCTAATTGGTATTAATAATAAAAACTCGGAGTCAGCTGTCAGGGGTGAATGCTGAGGATGAGAGAATCAGAAAAGCCAGACAGCTCTTATCTACCTCAGACCGAATGGGCAATCCTGTCTCAATGAATCCCCAGACTGCTTGCTGTCTCCATGAAACCTCAGACTGCATCTGAGCCCCTATCTCCTCCTGCTTCTCTTCCTCTCTCCACCCAGCCATATCACTCCTGTCTCCACCTCCCTAGTGCTGGGATTAAAGACCTGTGATTCCAAGTACTGGGATCGCCTTTGAGTGAGCTTTGTTTTCTTCTAGACAGATTCAATCTCCTGTAGCCCCGGGTGGCCTTGAACTCACAGAGGTCCAGCTACCTCGGTCTCCCAAGTACTGAGACTAAAGGTGTGTGCCACCACTGCTTTATTTGTTAGATAACAAACAAAATATCACTACCACAGATAGTTGTGAGCCTCCCTGTGGGTGCTGGGAATCAAAAACCGTGTCATCTGTGAGAGCAGCCAGAGCTCTTAACTGCTGAGCTATTTCTATTGGTCTTTATGCACATTTTATAAAGGGATGGTGATGTCAGATCTCAACTCTCTGTCCACATAGACATTCTGTCAGTAATCATCAAATGCCATCCTAGCCAAACCTACCTCGAACTCTACCCAACTCCTTGTGACTTGGATCACAGAATGGCACTGGCATGTACATCCCTATGCAAGATATGCGCACAGTTCTGTCAAGCTGGAGGGAGTCTGTTCCAGTTCCTCTCTGCAAAACACATATCACACACATACAATTCATCGCAAAGAAACACCCTACACATCAAAAAAAAAAAAAAAAAAAAGGCACAGCCATCACCTTTCATTTCAAGCACGGTAAGGCTGAAATAACGCAAGAATTCATACCAGACACTCGGGAGCTGCCCAGGTGGCTCTCATGGGCCTCTGCTTTCTACCAGCAAGTAGGCTTTGCCCTTAGAGTCCTGGTGCAAACTCCATCCCGATGGAGCCCATCCTAAACGCACAGCAGAAGATATCTTTTACAAACCTCCCTCCCACCTAAATGAAGACGACTCTCTGAAAATGTAGACTGGAATAGTTAAATACACCGACCTAAATGCACAGTGGATATTTAAGTTGAAAAAGATCAGAAGAAGGAAAACACACACACACACACATACACCCTACAGAGGCTACTTCTCAGATCCGACCAGCCTATTACTTTTCAATAGACTCACACACACACAAAGGGTTTTCTGAATGTAGGAAAACAAGTTTATAATTACATAATTATGCAGCCACACCACAATTTTTCTTTTATGTTACCTTTATCTTTAAAAGGCAACAGACAGGGCTGTACTAAAAAGCAATAAAGCATGGGTAATTTAATACCAAATTACATCCATATTGAAAAGTTTACATGCAGTTGAGAGCAGACGGAGGTCAGGTTTTCAACAGGACTGTCTTTAATTGTGGCCATCAGTTTTAGCAGTCCCGATCTCTGGATCAAAGACAGATATAATGGGCTTCCTCAACGCTGGATAGTGAAAGCAGACAGCAGGAATGGCGTTATCTGGCACCCAAAGGTCATAAAAAAAATTACAAGAAAGGGAATGTGTCTCATTGTAAAATTATATATCTAAGATAAAATACACCTTTTTTTTTAAAAAAATCATTCTCCCTCATCCAGTTTCCAGTGAGCTATTGTACGTGTAGATCTTTTTTTGGGAGGGGGGGCATTTTGTCACAGGTGCAAGCCTTCCCCCAGCTTTGCGTCTAATAAACACACAACCTCTACATAAATCTCTGCAAATTGTTTCAGTTGCTGGCAATCATGATTTGTTCCATCCTGTATGGCAATCCCTTTTTTCCTGTGTTTTAAAACTATGTGATCTAAGGTCATCGTCGCCTTCTTCTTCTTCTTCTTCTTCTTCTTCTTCTTCTTCTTCTTCTTCTTCTTCTTCTTCTTCTTCTTCTGCCCCCTTTAAGTCAAGTGAGTAGTAAATTATTAGTAAAATAGATAGAAAACAAGTTTCCTGGCTCTGCAGTTCCAGTCTACAGATGAAGCGATGTCGTCTCTGCTGACTCCAGGATGTGGGGTGTAGTAGGGGAGGGTGGACGGTGGCATGGGAGAGGAGATTTTAAGTAGCCATGGGGGATCAGAACAGAGATGCTGGCTGGCTAAGCATCCCGGGCTGGCCTGCACAGACCACTCAAATCTGCACCAAGAGACTACTTGTGAGAATCCATCTTTTTTCACTTAACAAGATACAAAATATAAAACACATTTGCCTCTTATTAAACCTCTCCTATAAGTGGTTCCAGGTCCACCATTTTTAAAGGGAGGAGAGGGGAGCCAAGCCCCTCCTGGGAATTTCAGTGGGGTGACTGGAGATGAGGTACAGGCTGTGAGCCTTTATTACTTTAATTTTATTTTTTTTTTCTAAAAGCGCAGAAGGGATAACATTTTCAGTCATTAGCATTTGCTTTAAGTAGTTATTTCTTCCAACTGCAGGAATCTCTGCTCCCAGCCCCCGTCCCCATTAGCGCTATTCCTAGATCCTGCCCAGAGCTGCCCTGTGGAATGTCCCCTCCACCACTCCAATCTGGAAGGCGCGTTTTTAAAAGGACCTAGGCTTCTCAAATGGAGGCGACTGTGGAAGAAAGCACAATCGCAGTTTTCTTTCAAGTACTTGGAGAATGAGGCCCTTGTTTTTGTGGCACCTGAGACGAAAAGCTGACCATGGCATGGAGGGGGAGGAGGGAGCACTTCCTGTTATGACAGAACACGGTCATCTGTGGAAACTCCATCCTCTGAGATTTCCATTCGGCTCCACATATGTGTGAGTGGCAGGCAAGACGCTTTTAAATGATTAAGCGCAATGCCTAATCTTTTTTTTTTTTTTTTTTTTTTAGAAATGGGATGAAATCAGCCACCTTATTAAGACAATTTATAGTTTCCATCAAGGGAAAGGCAGAAAGAGAAGATTTGTAAACCCAGGAAAAGAAACTCAGTTCTGAGGCTCTGTAGGTTCCAAACAGGACTGGAAATGGCAGCAGGAAAGATCCTTTCCCTGTGCTGCTGGGTAACGGTTAGTGTTCTGTTTTAAGACCCAAGAGAGAAAATAAATCATGGGACAACTCTACATTTTCCACCTTGCTCTATCCAGAGAGAAATCTTACTGAAACTCAAGGACTTTGCTAACCTTCAAGATGCCGTGCCAAAAGAGGCCCACACAATGCTAGAACCATCACTGGCTTTCCTTCTGCGCTCCATAAGTGGGAAATCTGTGCAGGACAGGGCAGATGGACTGCATTCTTGTTTTTTTTTTTTTTTTTTTTTTTTTTTTTTATTTTTTTTTTTTTTTTTTTTTTTTGGTTTTTTGTTTGTTTTATTTTCCGTCAACAAGGGCCTTAAACTTCTCATCCTCCTTCCTCCACTTTTGGAGGTTTAAGATTATCAGCTTATCACCATCCCCCAGTGAGAGGTACTGAGACGAGAACTCCAGCTTCCTGCACGCTGAAGTACATCCACGGCTCCCCTCCCCCTGTGCTGTGTTCTTTGTGCTACCGGTAATCAGATGCAATGATCAAAGGCGGGTGTTATTTTCATTCTCTGCAAGATCCAACCCATGCGGCTTGGCCCTGGTACCTTGCCCACTCCACCATGCCCCCCTGTACTTCTGTCACTCGGCTTCAATGCTGCATGACAGAGGGAAGTGATGGATGGCTCTCCCCTGGCCCGCTCTTTCTCACCGGTATTACAACTTATTTGTTGGGCACCAACAGGGCACCCAGCACTATTCGATATACTTCTTCAGTCACTGGAGCTAGTGTGAGGCAGACTTTCCATCTACCTCAAAGAGAACCGAGGGGTATTCCTGGTGGAAACCCAGTAAGAGCTAATAAAAAGTGCCACACGAGGGTTCAAACACAAGACCTTATGCTTAGGTCCTGGGTTAAACATAAAGAATTGTAATTACTGAGAGAGCCCAAGAGGAAAGGGGAAAAGAAAGTAACTTTCTGCGGAAGAAGTAGAATTCAAGAGCGAGGGGGTCAGAAAGATGTTCTGGATTGATGTTGCAGGTCACAGCGGGGGGCCGGATGGGATCATCATGCCCAGGTCCATAAGACCCCCCCCAGTTCCTAACTGGGCCTGGTCAGGACAGCCAATGCCTGTCCAGAGGAAAGCAGGTCAGACTCTTCCTTCAAACAGAAATTTAAAAAAGGAAATTCATCCCACGCCTGTCTTCAATGACTTGGGGGGATTTTCCAAAGCAATCAGATCTTTAGGGTTTTGAACACCACCGTGGAATACAGGTGTGTCATTCCAATGCCACGACTCCATGGCCACGACTCCATGGCCACGACTCCATGGCCACGACTCCATGGCCCCGCTCCATATCGTCATTCTTTCATGTGCAGAACATGAAGAGATGGTGATGAATGGCTCAACCATGGTATCAGAAGACAAGAGCTCACGGATGCAGGAGACGTGGCTTACATGTAAAATACCACAAGGCAAAGAATTAAGACCAGAGCCGGTGCAATGGCTCAGGCAGGAAGGCATTCGACTTGCGAGCCTGAGTTCTTCACTGCTGGAGTTTGATTCTCCTAACCTACCAAAATGTAGGAGAGGCTGACTCCCCAGAGGGTCCTCTGCCCTCCACATGTACGCCATAGTACGCGCACACCACACCATACCACCACAACACAACGCAACACTGATAGCGACTTTTTAAATGAAGAGTTAAGAGGACTTACGTTTGACGGGGTAGGTCAAGGACTCACTTCAGGGACTTGAGTGCCCACTTTAGTGATAGCCCCTGTCAGGTTCACTGCGGTACCCACTGCAAACTTCTATGCTGAGATTTGCACCGGGTCTACCTAATAACTATAATAATAGTGCATTACACTTAGTTTGAATTTTTGTTGCTTTCCTGGCACATTTAATTCTGCAATGAGTCTGTTTGGCCAGAGTTCATCTCACACACAGGCAGCAAACGCTACCTACCACGTGACATTTCTCTTGGCAATCGAGACTTCATTTGAAGCTTAACTGGCACAAATGGAGTCCACCAATCTGGGATCTCCTGAGCCAAGAAAATGCCAGTCTAGATGTATTCTAATCACTATACCTGTTCAAATGCTTCTGACTCGCTTATTCCCCATAGCTCACCTACCACCAACGGCTTTCAATACTCCCTGAAACCAAGGTGTCTCAGACTCCTTAAAGGGCTACAAACAAGGAAGAGAAGCATCCAATCCATGAGGGGGCTGAGAGGAGAAATAATGCAAAAATTAGGTAATACAAAACAAATACTAAAAATGAGCAATAGCAAAGGTTGGCTCTTTGGATGCTCCATGGGTGAGTCACGGAGCCAGTAGTACTGACCTTTGAGGTCACCTAGCGAATGGTGACCAGATGGCCTCCCTTGTAAGCTTGGTACTTTCCAGCTTGGGGCTGCTGGTCTCTTCCATTAGGTCTTTCATCCTCCAACCCAAGCCAATAAACATGCCCAAGGTGTGAAACGCATGGAAGGGGTAGAAGGGGTGTTTCAAAGTCATTCACAAAGGAGAGCGTGAAAAATATGTATACACAGGAATTGTTCAACTTTGCCGCAGAATATTAACAGGAAAGATGCTGAGATGCCCATGCATCCGTGAACAGGGAAAACTGGGCTCAGAACGATACCTTCAAAAGATCATAAAAAGACGTAAACGTTGATATCTGCTCCCAAGCCAAGCTCCACCTCTAGATGTCTTTAAAGACCAGAGAGCCATTCCTCTCAGATGGCCGAGGCCTCCATCCGTCTGCCTCAGAGCCACGGGCTAAGCAACATTCATGCCCCTTACCTTCAGTCTCAACAAGATGAAGCCCAGCCTTTTCAGGTAAACTGAGTTTGGACTGTCAGTCAGTCATGCCAAGCACACTAACAGAGGATGCTTTGGTTCACCCTGCATGTTAACTAGACCTTCCCACTCCAACCCCAGCTGGCTGTTTACATGTTACTAAAAACAATGTGTAGCTAACATTAAAGAATTGGTATCCACTCAAAGTGGTGGCTGCTAGGGATATGGTTTCCTCTTATGACTATCCATCTACCTTGGGCCTATGAGATGGCTGAGCTCGTAAAGGCACTTGCTGCCAAGCCAGGACCTGTAGTGGCTTTTCTCTTGTATTTGAGCAAATAAGACTTGCCTGAGGATCAGAAAAGTAAAACAGCCACACTGACCAGCCTTACAGACTGGGCAGCAATGGTACTAGCTTGCCATAGAAACCAGGTGGTAGTGGTGCACGCCCTTAATCCCAGAACTAGAGAGGATTATAAAACAGGAGGAGACAGCTCTCAGACACAGTCTCTTCTGACATTCCTCGAGGCAAGATCACCATTTCAGACTGAGGTAGAGGTAAGAGCCAGTGGCTGGTTGCTTCGGTTTTCTGATCTTCAGGTTGAACCCCAATTTCTCTCTCTGAGTTTTTATTAATCATGCTTCAAGGACTCATGTAGTGGAAGGAGAGAACCAACTCCTACAAGATGTCCTCTGACCTACACACACACTATGGCATGTGTCTTCCCGCCCCACCTCCAAAGCACACAAGTAAACAAATAAATAATATTAAAATCTCCTCACAATTGTGTCTCTGGTAAAGAGAAGCAATCAAAATACTTGGCATTATCAATGTTTAATATTTATCAATAGCAAAGCCCTAAGTAGTCAATGTGGACGGTACACTTGGTAAATTTTACGAGTTCTTCCATTCAAATTCAGTAACTCGCCCATCTTCGCTAACTACATTGCTTTTCTATCAACCCCTCCAGGGTATTTTCTTGTTTGTTTGTTGTATTTTGTTTTTCTTTTTGCAACTGCTGTCAAATGAGCTGCAAATGGCCTGGCAAAGAGAATGCCCATGACATCACATGGCTAGCCAATAACAACACGTGCCTGGCTCTCCAAACTGTGCCACCAAAATGGAATTCAGGCTCAATTTTCTTTAAGCAGAGGACCAGACAGCGCATTCAGTCAACACCAATGATTTGCCTTAACCAAGAAAGAAGGATGACATGATGTTAGGAATTTTCCCCAAAAAATTATTTTAATGGTCAAAAAAAAAAAAAAAAAACCTCCTGTCTCTAAGAACCTAATTTGGAACATACATTGCCTTGGCAGATTTTACATCAGAAAGCTTTGAATTTAAATATGAAAAGCCAGGATTTGCTTTCTAGACAGAATGTGAGTCTGAAATGTCATGCAAATTCCTTTTTGGAAGGAGAAATGCAAACATTTTGAGAAGAGCGCTGGATACGCACAGGGCTTTGGGGAAACCATGTGTAAAATACTATTTTGCCTGAGGCAATCTATCTCCCACATTTGTTGAGGAAGAAAATAATAGCCAATATTCGCTCATGACTGTTGACGGAATGAATGGTTTCTATCTGCACGGTTCCTGTCAGCTTTTCTGGGAGTTCTGAAAAATCACAGGATCCACAAACCGTGCACAGACCCGAGTCTGTCTTTAATATGGCCCCTCAAGCATCCCGCGCGGAAGCAGCATCCTACCGACACGAACACTTATTCACAAACTACCGCAAACAGGCAGCCACCCCACCGCCTCCTGTTCCTTTCCCCGGGCTCGGACAAAAGGACCCTGTCTTTTCCTCTTTTCCTGTTGTGTGTGTACCCGGTAATACACGCCGCCGCATGCATCAGACTCCACATCAACAGAACGGCTAGCAGACTCACTGGCTCACTGGCATCCCCTTCCTTCCTTAATCACACCTGATACCGTTCTTCAGCAGGCACACAGGTCTGTCACCAAGTTCTGGGGTGTTTGGAGCAGGTTCTCTAGAAGCCCTGTTCTACAAAATGTCCACAGAATGGAACCAAGCATGCCCCCGCTGCACTGCTACAAGCGACAGACGGTGGCAACCAAGCCCTTGAACTGTGGCTAGTGAGACAGGATTCTTGATTTCTCTTTAGTCGTGTCTCCATTCATCTCTGTCTGGTGCTGCACCAGGAACAGGAGGCAAATGCAGGTCAATGAGAAAGAAGTTCAAAGCTAGTCGGGGCTACAGAGTGAATACAAGGCCAGCCTAGCCAACTTGAGGAGACACTGTCTCAAAATAAAATGCAAAAGTCAGAGAGACAGCTCAGCAGTAGAAAGCACAGCTGTGCAAGCCTGGTGACCCGTGTTCAAGTCCCAGTTCCAGACGGAAGGAGGGACTCAATTCCTGAGAGCTTGTCCTCAGACCTCCACATAACACAAGCACCCTGCTCGCTTGCAGGCACACATTCAATGAAAGAGAGAGAGAGAGAGAGAGAGAGAGAGAGAGAGAGAGAGAGAGAGAGAGAGAAAGCAAGCCAGCATATGCGAGGCACTAGGTTCAATGTCTAGCACTGTAGCAAATAAACAAGCAAACTTAAAGAGCAATGTAAGGCATTCCTCCAAGCTAAGAATATCTAGAAATAAACTCTGATGACAGAATGAGAACTCAATCCCAGACAACCCTGGGCAGGCTATGCCGTACCTGTGACTTCAGTCTCCTCAGCTCTGACAGAGCAATAATAGAAGCTTCTATCATGTCGTGGTGACTAAATGAGGTACATTTTGTAAAACAACCTGATCGACGACAAGTCGTGGCCTTCTTTCCATTTATGTTATGTGTGAGTGTGTGCGTGCACTGTGTGCACGCAGGGGTACTCACCTGTGTGTGTGTGTGCGCGCCAGTGTAGAGGCCAGAGCTGGTGTCGGATGTCTTCCCCTGCTGTTCCGCACCTTATGTTTTGGAACTGAGTCATCACTAGAACTCACTGTTTTGTTTAGCTGGATGGCTAAGAAGCCCCAGGGATTGGCCTGCTTCCATTCCCCAATGTCGGGGTTACAGGCATCCACCACACATCAAGCTTTTGACACGGATGATGGCAATCCAGACGAAGGCCTTCACACTGGTCCAGCAAGACTTTACCAACTGCGACAGCTCCTCTGGCCCTGTTTAGTTGGGGCAGGGGGGAGTTGTTTGTTTTCTTTTGTTTTTCAATTTACGAAATTAGTATTCAAAAAAAATTTCAGGGCAGTTGTTACAATAAAATGAAGCAACGAGTATGAAATACTTATGATATAGCAATCACTAAAGCATGAACTACTGGGGCTGGAGAGAAGGCTCAGTGGCTAAAAACACTGTTGCTCTCACAGAGGACCTAGATTCCGATCCCGGTACCTTATGTCAGCTCAAGGGGGTCCAGTGCCCTTTTCTGAGCTGCACCAAATATCATGTACACACCACATATGTGATTCACATACATACATGCAGGCAAAACACTCACACACATACAATGAAAATAAATCGGTCTTTGGAAAAATATGTACTATTAATAATCCCATTAGCTCAAAAGAGTTTAATGATGAGTTATATTTCTTTTGTTGCCTTTGTCATTGGTATTCCAGTCTTTCTGGAATCCTAGCATCTTCAGAATCACACACTGCATCTGTAAAATGTCTGCACACCACCTTTGTATAGGGACCTGTGTACCCTAGCCAGGGATGCCTTTGAATAATCTCAGCCACTACCAACTCTGCCCATGTCTGGGGCTTTGAGCATCCATAAAATCTTCGGGTTTCTACATCACACATAGAGATACTACTTCACAGGAATGCTTAAAATAAAAAGAAAAAAGACATGCAGCAAGATTTTCTGAAATTCCCACGTTAGCTGAGAAAAGTGAGTACATTGTCTCAGAAATGGCTGTCAGGCCCTCAAGATTCCTTTTAAGGCTCAGCTTCTCTACCTGTTCATTTGACTCTTCCATCCTATTGCAAGCCTCCGTTTCCCTGTGTATGAACCCTGTAGGATCTGTGTATGAACTCCAGAGATCTGTACGATCTCTAGATGTGAAGCTCTTGGAAGAAGAAGGTAGCGGGATATTTTTAAAGCAAGATGTGAAATAAGGAAAGATAGATTTGCCTATGTATCTGTCTGCACATCACAAAAACTTCATCCTACATCCTGACAGGCGGAGACACCCTTCCATGCAAGCAGGAAGACAGAACAGGGATTTTTAAAGCAAACCAACAGGTTGTGATGGTCAGGAATTTGCTCTGGACCTGGTAGGGAGTGAATGCCACAGTGAGGTCATTGCTTAGAGTCAGGTGACCACTGGAGAGTGGGAAGTCTACCAGGGAAGTTGTGAAAGATGAAATAGGAGGAAAATATGAAAAATGATAAGCAATAATGAGTCTGATCTCATGAGCCCTTAGATATAAACTACATGCCAGAGATAATCCCAATTAAAAGTGGATGAATTTGTACTACAGAGCTCCATTCTATGTGTTGTACATGATAAGGGGAGTTATTTTTTGCCTGGCAGTGGTAAAAGGAGGAGGTTATTACAAGTGGGCTGAGAGATGGCTCAAGGACTTGCCTCCCAGTGAGGACCTAAGTTCAATCCCCAGGTGCAAGAGTATCTCTACCGAGAACCCCAGTGCTCTTGCAGAGAGGTAGAAAGCAGAAAAAGAACACCGAAGCTCTCTGCCCAGCTAAGTCTGGCACACTCGGCAGTGAAGGCGAGACTCAGGGAGGAGTCAGCTCCTACAGGTTGTACTCGACCTCCACACCCAGGCTGTGGCACAGGCAGCATGAATACGGAAGAAAATAAATGCAACTTCAAAATTAAAAATTTAAGAACAGAGTGACCACATGGTCTAGCCACTCTCCTAGGTAGACTTAGAAAGATACTTGTACATGAACGGCCATGGAAACTTGATCATAATAGCCAAGAGTGGAAGCAACCCCAATGCCCATCAAGAAAGAGATAACCATTACATACAGTGAGTAATCGTGTGACACAATCACCCTTAAAGAGGAATAAAATTCTGATACCACAACTTGGAGAACATTTATAAGCACGCTATGCGAAATGAACACAAAAGTGCCAATATTACTTTGTTCCCATAAGTGAAAAACTTGAATAGGCAAATACGTAAATATGTAAATTATAATAACAGTTACTGTCATAGGCGTGGAGGGCCAGGGTTGACTGCAAAGTCACTGTTTAAATAGCAAGGAGTTTCTGTTTGGGATGGTTCCAAACATTTAATAATAAGAACCAGGCAGAGAGAGATGCAATAAAAGGATCTTAGATCATATCAGCCCTGAAGTTGGAGGGGACAGCATGCCTGCCCTAGGTTGCACATGTAACATAGGCTCCCCAACTCAGGAAGGATCAGAACCAGACATGAAGCAGAATGAAAGGCAACCTTCTGAAACTTTCCCCAATTCACACACACACACACACACACACACAGCATACATATACACAACATACATACTACGCATACATACACTTATACCACAGACACACTACATAGATGTCACACACACTCACATACCACATACACATTGCACACACACACCATACACATACACAACATACATACACTTATACCACATACACACTACATAGACATCACACACATACCACATGCACACTGCACACACACACACACACACACACCAACTGGGATAAGGGTCTTAAGAGACTTAAACACCAACTCTGATGTTGCACCAAAGGGGCAACTCAAAACTGGTAGTTTTTCAAGGGAGTAAAGGGAGACAGATCTCTTTTTTTAAATTGTTTTTATTGAGCTATCTATTCTTCTCCACTCTCCTCCCTTCCTCTCCCCTCCCCTTCTCCCTTCTCCCACGGTCCCCTGGCTCCCAATTTACTCAGGAGATCTTGAGGGAGACAGATCTTAACGCAAGCCTTACAGCCTGAAAACTACACAGTGCCACCAAAGGAAATGAACAAGCACCTAACAGAAAGGTAGTCGAAAGTGTTCGTGGACCAGGCAATATTAGCGAAGAGGCTATAGATTAGTTACCAAACTAATCTATAGATTCAACACAGCTGATATTGAAATCCCAGCAGACTTTTTGCAGAAAACAAAAAGTTGACACTAAAATTCCTACAAGAAAAGTAAAGCATCCTTAATAACCAAATGATGTTAAAATAAAAGTTACAAGGTTTTTTGCTTCCTGGTTCTGAAACACAATAGCTGGCATAGTGGTTAAAGGTTCTTACCACCAAACCCGATCACCCAAGTTTAAACTTTGAAAGGAGAGAACCAATTACCATGAGTTTTTCTCCAATATCCATGAACACACTATGGTACACACACATGCAGATGTCAAATAAATAAATATAGAAAACAAGAGTAATCAAGACATTGGGATACTAATGTACAGACAGTCACACACAGCATCAACAACAACAACAACAAAAAGCTCAGAGTTTCTCTGCTGCCTCCAAACTCCCAAGTGGAAATCCTGACTTTCAGGGTGATGGTGATGATTTAACAATTGGATTAGAGACTTTTCTGAAAGACTGGAGAGAGACAAGTTGTCTCTTCCCAGCCCTCACCAGTGAAGACTCAGCAAGAAGTCTCTATCAGAAAGAGTCCTCAGCATATACCGGATCTATCTTCATCTCAGATTCTCCAGCCTACAGCATGGTAAGAGGACATTTCTGTTGTTTATAACCTACTTAGTTTCTGATAGTTTGTTACAAGTGCCTACACATCCCAAGTTAACAAGGGGTCTGAGTACAGACACCCAACACATGTGTGCCACAGCCTGAATCAGACAGAGGATTTCAATTGAACCTGGATCCCCATGTTAAAAGATTTCAACATCTTAGCTAGGAGTAGATCTGTAACCCTGACTCCAAGATGCATATGGGGTATATCCTGTTCTCTGTCCCTACTGGGAACCCAAAAGTCTCTAGTGTCCAGGGATTTCCAGGGACACATCAGAAGTAGTGTATTGTCGAAGTGACAACTGTTAATTCAAAAGATGCCCCCACTCTGTGTGTGTGCTGGAATGCATGCTGCCTGTGTGCATGCGTGCAGACATGCGTGTGTGTGTGTGTGTGTGTGTGTGTGTATGAGAGAGAGAGAGATTTAGGATGTGTGTGAGTTTTCACTCCCCCATGCATGAGTGCAACCTTAAGAGTCTACAGGGAGCCGCTAGATGTCTTTTTAACTCTATCTGATTTTTTTTGAGACAGGGTCTTAGTGAATCTGGAGCTCACAGTATGGGCTGACTACAGGCTCCCACTACATACCCGATGTTTACATATATGCTAGAGATCCATTCTCAGACCCTCACGCTGGCACAAAAAGTACTTTACCCACTGGGCCATTTCCCCAGCCCCCAAAAGATGTTCAAGAGCTCAGATTCAGTTACAGAAGCAAGACCAGGCTGGAAGAGGCTGCGGAGGAATAGACTGGCCATCTCAGCTCTGTTAGATGCACAAAATACAAAACCACCATCTCCATCCTAACCAGCAAGAATGCTGTGGATACAGGGACACCTGAGACTCTCTCATAAGAGGAGATAGCTTTTTTCATGACCACTGTACTTCGTAACTGCCCCCAGCCCGATTTCTTTTGAGCCTAGATGCACAGGCTTTACGCATTTCATGGCTATTTTCTCTAATTATGCAGACGTCTTTTTTCTCCTACTGTCTCATTTTGATCCCCCCTCCCTCCTCTAGTTCTTTCCATTCAAATGGGTCCAACCTGGTTCCTATCACCTAGAGATGAATTAACCTTTCCAAATATTCTGACATCGCCTTCTTAGGAAAAAGTTCCCCGGAGCTCTGAAGCCGCTGGGGAAGGGAGGCAACTTGGCTTCGACTTTAATACACATTTGGAAATACCTTCGTGCAGGACTGCTGGAAATAAGGATCTAATAACAAGGCGCTTCTAAAATTACCGCTAAATCTGAAGCATTCGGCCTGGTGCACGGCCTCTGAGCGTCTTTAATTCATCAATTAAGTGATCAAAGATCTTGTTTGAGATACGATTACATTTCTTTTTGTTCTCTTTGCGCCGCTGTATTAAAATGGATAGCACTGTGAAAGTCAGAGCTAAGGATAAAAACTGACGCAACGGCTTCTCATTCATCACTTCCCACGGGCCAAGCTACAGTTGCTAGAACGAAGATGAACCGGAAGTCTCCCTGGATCCTCAGGGGACCGCTAGGCGGTTGGATTGAAGGCAGGCTCCTTCAAAACCAGGAGAAGTGTAAGAGGGACAGGGGAAAACCCTGGCTCTTTGCCAAAAGCAACCCCAAGCAAACAACTTTGGTATCAAAGGATGGAGGTCTTTGAGTGGCAGCTGGTGACCCCTGTTAGGTACAAAAAGACTCCTTTTTCTCCTTGCCACGAGAAATAAAACAACGTCAGTCCCCAAGAATCAGACGGAAATGTCCCTTATTATCACAATTCTTAATCCTCACTTCGCAGCAGCAAGCTGTGTGCTGTCGGAATCTCCTTGCTCATAAAGAGGGTTTAGAAAATGTCTATAAAAGGTCAGATTACGGCCTCTTTGACTTTTTACAAGTGCTCACTTCAGCAGGACCGTGAAAGACAGTACAGATGGGTATGCAAATGAGCGGGCGTGGCTACAGTCCATTAACACTCTATTTACAGAAGTAGGCTTCTGTCCAGACCCGGCTGAACACCAGTCCTTTTCTGAGCCGTACTCTAAAAGCATCATAACCAGAACCCACACTTCACTGCTTTACAGAACGAGCTCCTCTGAGCCGGGGCAAGTTTGTAGCTGCCTTCCTCCTACCCTGAGCAGCACGTGGGACATTCATGGTGACTCCGGGGCCTTGGGACAGACAAACAGAACGGGTTTGAGTCTGAGGAGAGAGTCATTTTGAGTCCCAAGGGCAACCTCATAAGGTTTGCTCTTCCGGAAGTTCGTTTTCCTCTCCAAATTAAACGTTTAGGCAAGATTCATCGTTCCTTTGTGTAGAACCTTACTTAGGTCTCTCCCGTTGCACCCCCCGTTATTTATTACCTGAGTTTCGGTCTTAACAAATATGATTTTGTTTTTCCCTGTCATCAATGGAGCGAGCCCATGTGGTTTTGATTGACAAAATTGTGATAAAATTCACTGTATCCTTTAAAAAGTGATTGAAAAGTTTGCAGGTTGTTGCAAAGACTGGGGGTAGGGGGAGCCAGGGGATTGAATTTCAACAAAAGACATGCCAGATTTTCTTCCCGCTCTTGTTATTCAACATTCTTCCACTGCTGGGTATCTAATTAGATACCGGAACAAGCCGAACAAGCTGGGAGTCATGTGTTTCTCTTTAAACTTTTGGCAAGTCCGCTCCTGGATGGTTAAGGTTGGGTACACTTAGGTTCCCCTCCGGGGACCAGCACCGGGTGACATCACCTGCTGTGTCACAAATGATGGAACATAAAGAAGTGTGCATGCTTCGAGACAGCTGAAAAATTCTCACAGTCACTCTGATTTTCCCTTTTATCGTCTACTTCAAATCCATGTTCATCATGTTTCTGAAAAATCTTCATTTTTGTCCTCACAGTGTTTTCCAGACACAGATGGCCCTCGATAGCCAGTATCTATTCTGCTACTCAGAAAAAAATTACAGCTTAACTTTTGGGGGATATATGGGTAACTGGGGCACCTAAGCAGTCTATCTGCCTGGTGAAACCCGTTGAAATGTTTTTCTCAATAAACCCAAGACAGAACAAAACACAGAGTACATCTTCTTAGAGGACACCAGGCCAAGCCACCATGTAGCTCAGGCACCCTCATCGACAGGTGGTGGTTGTGCGAAGAGAAAGAATCTGAGTGTCACAGATGCCTGCCATATGCTGGCTGTCTTCACCATTGATGCCCCCAAGAGCCACCATCTCATCTTCAGCTCTCTGGATACAGAGCTGGGGAAGGACATTGTGTAACCTGTCCATGACTAGAGAGATGCTAAGTATGCAAAATAAATTAAACACCTCAAAGACACGGTCAGATCTTTGTAAACTCAAAAAACAAGTGGCTTTTGCAGAGGAACAGACATCCATAAACTCTCTTCCTTTCCCCCACTGGGTTACTCCCCAGAGAGATGGTAGTGATTCCAAATTTATACTCTGTGTCTTCTCTATTAATAAGCAGGTTTTATAAATGGTTCACTGTACAGATGTGCTGTGCAGTTGTTTTCAAATAAAACTGCACTTGGGAGTCGGAAGTAGGAAGATAAGGAGTTCAAGGCCAGCCTGAGCTACTGGTTCTGTTTCCAAACAATAGATATGCTACTTGACAGTACAGGCTACTTAGTGAAATTATCAAGGCATAAACACTGAACTATTGAAAAAAAAAAAGTCATACATATAGTATATTCTAAGCTTAATTTCTATTAACAGTTTTACTTTTAATTTTTTAATTGAAGACTTACTCTGTATCTGAGGTTGGCTGCTATTTGTTTTGTAGCCTAGGTTGGCCTCTGAGCTAACCATAATCACAGTCCTGGGCCACCACATCTTGCCTAAAGTTTATGAATTCATAATACATTTCTTTGGGAAATGAAGGCAAAAGTAAATTACAGAATCTTGTATAGGTTATTGTCTATATGCAAAATATCATGCTATTTGATGGGGTTGCAACATTCATACATTCTGATAGTAATCTTTCTTTTTTCTTCCTTCCTTTTATTTATTTATTATAAATATTTAAATTAAATAAATATTACTTATTTATTATAAAGCCCAGACTGGTCTCGAGCCCTCCAAATAGCAAAAGCTGGTCCTCACCATCCCGCCTCTTCCTTCCAGATTCTGGGATTACATACGTGCATCACACACCGGATCCTTTCATCAGGACTTTTCCCTTACCAAAGCTAGTGGTAAGCCACCTCACATACCCAGCTTCTTAAACAGTTGCAGAAAAGTTCCCACAGTGAGCCATACTGGGCTGACCAAATGTCATACTACTACTGAATAGGTTCCTATTTCTTATCTGCTTGTCAGTAATTCCTGTAAATGTTTGCTTAGGAACGGAGATGTAACTTGGAGGTAGAGCACTGGCCTAGCATGTCCAGTCCCTTGGATTTGACTTCCAGCACCACCAAAATCAAACTGCTTCTCTATCTTTATCTTGTGCTAGCCCATTGCATCTCTAAGCAGTTGGGTTGAGGCATCTAAGGGAAAAAAATCTCTTAACTGAATGTCTTGGGGTTTTATTGCTGTGAAAAGGCACCATGACATGACGACTCATAAAGAAAACATTTAATTAGGGTGGCTGGCTTACAGTTTCAGAAGTCCAGTCCATTATCACCATGATGGGGAGCATGGCCAAGGTCAGGCAGTCATGGTGCTGATAGAGCTGAGAGGTCTATGTCTTGCAGGCAAAAGGAAGTCAACTGACTCACTGAGGGGTATCCTGAGCATAGGAAACCCCAAAGCCCGCCCCCACAGTGACATACTTTCTCCAACAAGGCCACACCTCCTAATAGTGTCACTTCCTTTGGGGTCTATTTTCCTTCAAACCTTATCACTGGGTATACTAAATTTGACTCAAAGACTAGTAAAGACATGAATTATGTTTGATCACTTCTAACTCCAGGTCCAGGGGATGTGTCCCTCCTCTAAACTGTTCGGGCACTACACTCATACATTCACACACAAATATGTTTAACATAGTTAAATAAAATCTTTTAAGAAAAATACTTCAACATTAGCATGCCTACAAAGTAAGACCTTGTTTCAAAGAACAAACAATAACAAAGAGGATTTATTATCGGAAGCGTTTCAACTGTCTTTAATTATTTAATAATACATTGAGTCTTTTCTGTTTCTATTACCTTTCTATTCAACTTCTGAAGGACAAAAAAACTAACATGCCAGTCTAAAGATATGGCTCAGTGGTTAAGAGCACTGGCTACTCTTCTAGAAGACCCAGGTTCAGTTTCCAGCGCTCACCCGGTGCCTCAGAGTCTTTTGTAACTCATATTCCAGGGGCTCCGATAGTCTCTTCTGCTGTACATAGGCAACCGGCATACGCATGGCGCACAGATATAGATGCAGGCAAACTATCCATACACACATAAGCAAACAAACAAACAAATAAATCTTAAAAAAGAAAAGGAGAAAACTGCCATGTGGTGCTATTCTCGGAGCAGATACAGTCTGGTCTCAAGGTACCTGTGTCATCCTGTGCTAACAGACGAATCATATACACATCCTCACAAAAGCCCACAGTATCTGCTGCCAGGCTCCAGTTACAGTAATGGCTGTTGCTT
Organism: Alexandromys fortis; assembly: GCF_014885135.2. Classification (NCBI taxonomy): domain Eukaryota; kingdom Metazoa; phylum Chordata; class Mammalia; order Rodentia; family Cricetidae; genus Alexandromys; species Alexandromys fortis. The sequence continues at coordinate 18,086,581 of NW_026067927.1, forward strand.
CCCACGGCCGCTTCCTCTAGAAACTGGCGAGAGTCGGGCTAAAGACTGCAATCCCCCTGCTCACTGGTTCACAAAACGCTGCCATTATACTGACCATCTTTGAAAATTAGAAAGAAACAAATAAGTAATCAAAACTTTTAGGAACTCCTGATCACCACTAGAGAACCAACTAATTTCAAAAGCCTGGGATGCAGGCACCAAGGATCAAAGGACAGAAAAGAGGCGAGGTTTTCTATCCTAAGCATCTAAAGCCAACATGAGCAGTACAAAGTAACACAAAATACTCAGCTAAACACAAAACTGTTACAGCGAGTTCTTTTCTAAAAGATTAAACAGACTCAAAAGACTAAACAGTGGTACAGAAAACTGAAAAGCATAAGACAACTATGTAACCGACTAAGAATAAAAAAGTCATTGTTCCCCCATCAGCATCAGGCTACTCAAAGGCCAAGAAGGAGCATCCTATGACTAGGGTAAGCACTGCATTGATGAAAGGCAAGAGACAAGGGAGCTGTGCTGTAGGAAATACGTGGAGAAGAATGAAAAAATAACTGTCAGCACCTTCTGGGCTAGCAAGTGAGCAAAAGGCAGACACATGGTGAACATCAGTACATGCAGGCAAAACACACACATGTAAACTACATGTATTTAAATATTTTTTAAAAGAGAAAGTAAACATGTTGATTCCTCTTGGAGCAGAGACAATATGGTTTCAGTTCTTCTGAACTGAGTCTTACCTAGAGTGTCCGGAAGGAGAGCAAACGTGTGCATGTGTGTGATGTTCATGTGTGTTCATGTGTGGGTGAACATGTGTGCCTGGAAGTGTGTGGAGTTTATGAAGAAGTCAGAGGTCACCCACCAGCGTCATTCCTCAGGAGCTGTCTACCTTATTTTTTGAGACAGCGTCCTTCACTGGGACCTAGGACTCATTGTTTTGAGGTTAGGCTGGTTGACCAGCAAGTCTCAGGGATCCTCGTCTCTGCCTTCCCAGAGCTGGGATTACAAGTGCAAGCCACCATGCCTGGTTTTTCATGTGGATTCTGAGACTCGAACCCAGGTTCTCAGGCTTGTGTGGCAGCCACTTTAAAGACTGGCATCTTCCCAGCCCCCAAGTCTGTATTATTAATACCATGATCTTTTTTGTCCATATTTTTATTTAAAAATTTTAATTTTCATTTTACATACCAACCCCAGTTCTCCCCCCCTCCTCTTTTCCTGCCCCCTCCCCCCATTCCTACCCCCATCCACTCCACAGGATCTGCTGCCACCTTCCAGTTACAGTAATGGCTGTTGCTTCCAATGAACAAAGTCTGGCATACTAACTTGAGGCAGAACCAAGCCACCATCACCACACCTACCCCTACCGCATAACAAGGCTGAGCAAAGTATTCCACCATAGGGAATGGGCTCCAAAAAGTCAGTTCATGCACTGGTCACGGTGCCATTGCCAGGTCCCGTCCCCCC